>NW_028116450.1:0-337500 GCF_964273445.1 Streptopelia decaocto | reverse complement strand
TAGGAAATTAATCAGATTTTGGGGGCATTTTAAGGGGATTTTTGTGCAAAACAAGGGAATTCGTGGGGAATTAGGGTTTTTTTTTAGTGTCCCTGGTGCAGCCCCGGTGGGGCGGAGCTGCCAGCGGGGACCGGAAGTGGGCGGTGCCTCGAGCAAAGGCGGGGCCAGCGACGGGCTCCACCTCTGCAGCCAGGAGCCACTCCTGGGCACGCAATGAGTGGGTGGGTCCTGTTCATCCTGAGCCCCCCTGAGCGTGACAGCTTCCAATCAAACTAGGGGACCCAGGAGTGCCCCAGGGGACTCAGGTGTTTGGGAGAGACCCAGGAGTGCCCCAAGGGACCCAGGGGAGGGAGGGCACTGGGAGGGTGTTTGTGGGCACTGTTTTATACTGGGATGTTACTGGTTTATACTGGGGGGGACTGGGAGGGGTTATGGGGGGGACTGGGTTATACTGGGACAAACTGGTGGGCTCTGGGGGTCACTGGTTTAAACTGGTTCAAACTAGTGTTTACTGGTGCGACGTTCTCGTTCCAGGGTGTGCGGGTCTCGTCTCCACTCTCCCTATTGGTCAACGGGAAGCGCCCGCCCCGCCGCGCGCTGGCCCCGCCCCGGCTGGCGCTCTCGGCACCGCCCCCTCTGCCAGACGCGGCCCCGGCACCGGAATAAACGCGCCCCGATTGGCTGGAGCTTCCCGCGCCGCGGACCCATCCCCATCTTGGGAGGGTCGGCGCGCGTCTTCATGGTTACGGGCACCATATTGGGAGGGTCGGCGAGCGTTTTGACGGCAACCGCCATCTTGGGGGTGTCGGGGCGCGTTGCGGCTGCCATCTTGGGAGGGAGCGGCGTCTCCATGGCGACGGGTGCCATGTTGGGAGGGTCGGGACGTCCCGCTACCGCCGCCATCTTGGCTTCCTCCTCCTCCTCTTCCAAAATGGCCTCCAGATCCGGCAGGTCACGCGGCGGCCCCAAGATGGCAGACAGGAAGCGGGTGGAGAGCACGCCCTCCGCCTGCGACACAGGGCGGGGCTGAGGGGCCCTCCCGAACTCCTCGGGTCCCCACCCCAACTCCTGGGTCCCACCTGCAGGATCATGCGGGGCTCCAGCGGCGGGAGGGGAGGCGTGGCAGGTGGTTCCAGTTCCTCCTCCAAGGGGCTCCCCAGCGCGGCCATCACTGTCTCGTATTCGCTCAGCGCCCCCGGGGGGACCCCTCCTTCCCCCTCCCCCATCCCCGCCTGGAGGGGGCGGGGCCCGCTGGGGGGCGGGGGGAGGGGCAGCCACGCGAAGCTGCTGTGGGGGCGCCTGGGGGGTGGGGGAGGGGTCAGAATCAGCCCCGCCCCTTTGTGTCCCCTCCCCACCCCAATACCTCACAGCGAGAAGCGGGGGGGGAGGGGCGGCCCAGGGCGGGCCCCAAGCACAGGAGTTGCCGCGGAGCATCATCGGAACTGGGGGTTGGCCCCGCCCACAACGGTTGGGGGGCGGGGCTTGCAGAGCTCTGCGTCCCCATTGGTCACTGGGTCTCTATGGGTCCCTGTGATCTCTATGGGTCAATCTATGGGTCTCTATGGGTTTCTATGGTCTCTATGAGGCTCTATGGGTCCCCACGTCACTTATGGGTCACCCCACAGCTACAAAGCATCCGTCCTTTAATCATCAACTCGTAACGAGGTATCAAAATTAAAAGGGGGGGGCGGGGCCGGGGCCGGGGGGAGGGGCCACGACAGCATGAGCATGGAGGCAGGAAATGGGGCCTATTGGGGTGAACGGGGGTGGGTTTGGGGCTTTAGGAATCGTCCTCGCCCTCCTTCGCCTCCTTCTCATCCCCCTTGATGGACTCCAGCTGCGGGAACACAGAATTGGGACCATTTCACCCCAAATCCAAATTTCACCTCCAAATCCCCAAAATTCACCTCAAAACAGCCAAAATTTTGCCTCAGAATCACCACATCGCTCTCAAAAGTGGAAGAATTTATCTCAGAATTGCTAGAATTTCCTGAATTTTTTTCTATTTTTGAGAGAGGAGGAGGATCCGTGCTGGCCGCCCTTGGAGCCGAAGCTCTTCCCGAACCGGGAGGTGTTCCTGCCACCCCGGACACACGCTGGCGCTTGGAGGGGCCGACACCACGGGGCGATGGGGTGGTGGTAGGACGCACGCTGGGCAGCTGTACATCCTGCAGGGGCCGCCGGACACCTGGTTTTGGCGGGAAAAATGCCCCTTTCAAGGAGCAAAATGGTGGCGTTTTGGCGGGAAACAGGGCATGGGGACGTACGTGGAGTGTAAGTGAATGAAAAGGAGTTTTAATTAAAAAATGTGCATTTTTGGGGAAGGAATATGGGTTTGCAGGTAAATTTGGATTTGGGGAGAAAAAAGGGGTTTTTGGGGGGGAAAAAGTGGGGTTTGGGGGGGGAATGGAGGAAAACAGTTTTGGTGAGAAAAGGGGTATGGGGAGGTATGTGGGAGTTTAAAAGAAGAATAAAAGGGTTTTTTTTTCAAAAAATAGGGGGTTTGGGGGATAAAATGGGGGTTTGAGGTAAATTTGGATTTGGGGAGAAAAAAGGTGGGTTTTTTTTAGTGGGAAAAAGTGGGTTTTTTGGGGGGAAAAGGGAGGAAAGTGGTTTTGGCGGGAAGTGGGTTATGGGGAGGTACGTGGCGTTTTAAAGCAGAAAAAAAGGGTTTTTTGGAGGAAAAAATAGGGTGCCAACTGCCAATTGATCTCTAATGCTTTACTGACTTGCAGCACTACCTGTGCAACAAAACGGGGCCCTCTAGCAGAGGACATCACGGCGGGTACCCCAAATCGGGGTACGGTCTCATTTAACAAAGCTTTGGTTACTGTTGTAGCTTTACTAGTTGGGCAGGGGATGCTTCAGGCCAGCCTGAGAAGGTCTCTGTTAACACACTGCAAGGCAGAGTTTACTGGTGCTGGTTCGAGGGGCAGCGTCCGGGCTCAGAGACATCACTCTCATTGCTCTCTCTGTCTTTTCAGCAGCTCATCTCGCAGTATCAGCTGCCAATTTATTTCCCGTTTCCTGATCAGTGTCTCCTTTGATGCTCCTTGAAATGCATGATGGCAACTCTTCTAGGAAGAGCACAGCTTCTGACAAATGGAGTATCACATTTAATCTGTTCTCCTTATGCTGTTAATAAACGTGGTCCTTTTCAAATGCTCCATGGCATGCACCACTCCCAAAGCATACTTGGAATCTGTCCAAATATTAATCTTCTTCTCTTTGGATAATTCTAAAGCTCGTGTGTGTACAGGTGCCCAGGCAGAAGTCCCAGAAAACAAAGGTTTGGCTTCGATTATCTATCTCGTGTCACCAGACACACTCCACTGAGCTCTACACCAGCGCAGATGCACATGTGCGACAAAATCAACACACATGCTTGTGGAGGGAAAGACATGGACTCAGACATGTGTAGAGCGATGGATAGATACAGCAGGTGCTAACGAACACAGACTGACTTACAGGCACACTGTCTCTGCACCAACAGGGACTGACCCGCAGGTATCCTAGATGTTGATAGCCGACCCCACCACATGTAACTGTGCCAAACAATCAGACACTTACAGGAAAGACACATGCTCTCACACAAGGACACAAGTGTTTGTCCTCAGCTTCTATATCAGGGACAAGCTTGTGCAGAGATGCTCTGCTGTTCTTTCGCACTATGGCATGGTCAGTCTCCTTTCTCTTGTACATCGATTGCTGAGCATCTTTCCTCAGGCCACTGTGAAGCATTTGCCATGGCAGAGAAGTGCCGTGGAGCAGCATTCGGTACTGCCTGCGACTTTGTTCCCTTAGTAGCAGAGCTCCCTTGCATCTGTCCGCATGAGAAATGCAGGAATGTGCAACTAGATATACGCAGAACTTTTCCAACAAAGAGCACAGCGGTACATGCAAACTAAAGCATGAATGGAGCCCACCTCAAGGCACACGCAGGTGGACAGACGAGCATTTCTAGGCACAAATGCTTTCACGCACAGGCCCGTCCAGGAACAGGCACATGTCTGCAGGTACCCACCAAATGTGTGTTCTAGTGCATGCCCTCAATAGACACTAGATGGCAGCAAAGACCGTGAAAGAATTGACATCACGCTCACCCAGGTATATGCAATTCTTTCTTACTATAGCTGCGTTGTATGTTACAAGTTCCCCCAAATTGTAATGAATATGCAATAATTCTGTGAATACAAGCATCGCAAGTGCATCCAGTCTTTGGAGCACTTATGGTGCATGACAAAGCCTAACAGAGCCCGACAGAGCTCGACAGAGCTCGAAAGGGTTTGACGAATCCCGACAGCGCATGATACAGAATGATAGAGCACAGCAGGACCTAACAGAGGCTGACAAAGTGTGACGGATGCAAAAAGAGCTCAACAAAGCATTACAGAGCCTGACAGGACCTAACACGGCTTGGCAGAGCCTTACAGATCTCCACAGAGCCTGACAGGGCCAGACAGTACTGGAAAGAGCCAAACAAAATCTGACAGGAACTGACTGAGTCCAACTTAGCCCCACAGAGCCCAAAAAAGATTGACGAGAGCCCAACAAGGACCGAGAGGGCCTGACAGGGCTCAGCAGAGCTCGACACAGCCCGACAGGGTTCATCAGAGCCCTACAAAGCCCTACAGAATCCAGGAGAGCTCAACAAAGCTCGACTGAGAGCGCCAGGGTCTGACAAGGCCTGGCAAAGACTGTCTGACATTGGCAGGTTCTGTCGGGCTCCTTTGGGACCTATCGAGCTCAGTCGGGCTCTGTCAGGCACTTGCTGTCACACAAGGACACAAGTGTTTGTCCTCAGCTTCTATATCAGGGACAAGGTTGTGAAGAGATGCTCTGCTGTTCTTTTGTGTCATGCCATGGTCTGTTTCCTTTCTCTTGTAGATCGATTGTTAAGAGTCTTTCCTCGGGCCACTGTGAAGCATTTGCCATGGCAGACAAGTACCATGGAGCAGCATTCAGTACTGCCTACGACTGTCTTTGTTCCTCTACTAGCTGAGCTACCTTGCATCTGTCCACATGAGAAATGCAGGACTGTGCAAGTAGATACATGCGGAACCTTTCCTACAAACAGCACAGCCGTGCTCTGCACAGCCGCGCACACTGCTGTTCTTGTGCTAAATGACCTGTTTGGAAACCTTTCTCGGGTAGATCTACCGCTCAGCTTTTTTCTCATGTAACTGTAGAATATCAGTGCAGGGAATCTCTCTATATCAAACACACACTGTGAAAGCGTCTCCAGGAAAGGGTGAAAGCGCTGGGCGGCAGCTGCTGGCGAGGAGGGGAGGGCAGCGTGAGAGACGAGGCCTGGCAGCCCGGAGCAGAGGGTCTCGCTCGCTGAGACGGCGCTGTGGAAACCCTCGGGGGTGGCGGGAGCTGAGGGCAAAACAGTGGGAAACAGCTCCTGAGGCGCTGGGACCAGCCCTGCTGTAAAACTGCGTGTCTTTGCTGCCCCCGTGCCTGCCATGCCCGCACGGCCTTCTGCCTCCCCGGCCTCACCCTGCAGGGCAGGGCCTGGGGGCCAGCGAGCGCCCCACCCGCCGGCACCGTGACTACACCTGGAACCAGGCTGTGCTGACGGACAGATGTCCCGCGGCAGCGGGAGAGCCCGGGAATGACACCGTCTGCTCAGCACGCTCAGGGCGCTGCACATCTGAAGGACACCAGGGCTTTGGCATTCTCCTCCAGCTTTATTAAACTCCAGCCCTCCTCCCGAGAAGAGCTGCTCCTCCGCCGGGCTTAGCGGCGCCAGCAGCACAGGCCTCGCAGGGTCCATCGCGATCGTGGCTGCTCCCTTGGGTTGCTCAGGATGTGGATGGTCTGAGCTGCCAGGGAGCGGATGGAGGGTTCTCTGTCCCGCTTCAAGGGCTGAAGGGCTGCAAGGGAAAGAAGCAGAACCCAGATGAGCTCCCACGTCTGCAGAGACCCCCAGGTATCCCCTCCCGACCACGGTCCCTACTCACCGCTGCAGATCTCAGCCAGCTCCTCCTCCTCCCTTCGGTCCCTCAGGGGCCGCGCAGCCAGCCCTGGGCACAGAGCTCGTCAGCCCCTGCTCCCTCCCCTCATCAGGGCTGACCCCAGGGGAGAGCAGGAGCCGAGATGGTGGGACCGGGCAAGGCGGCCACCAAGCCCGCCTGCGTGGGCAGGGCTGGGAGGGGAGGCCAAGGCCCTGCACGGGGCAGCCGGGGCTCTGGCAGCCACAGGGCTGCTCCTTGTGCCAGGGCAGCAGTGGGGACTGGGGCCAGGCTGCCGAAAGAGGGACCCGGGGGCTGTGACTCACCGATGAACCTCACGGCCGCCTCTCGCAAGCTGGCCTGAGCATCCCTCAGGTACGGCAGGCTCTGACTCAAGAGCTCTTGAGCTCTGCTCCTGTCCTGCTCCAGCTGGAGAGAGCACAAGGGTGTGAGCACGTCACTGTCCCTCCCCAGCTGGCCGGACCAGTCCCTCCCCACAACAACACACATTCCCCTTCCCTCCGCCCCGGCCATCCCCGTTTTCCAGCCAGGAGCCCTGTGGGGCTGAGAGAGAGACACAGGCCGAGGGTCCCAGGGGCGCTGAGAGCCCTCCCTCCCGCTGGCTGCGGGGCAGAGGGAAGAGCCCCTGGGGGCTCTGTTCTTGAGGACAGGGAACAAGGATGCAGCTCGGGGCTGCAGCAGGACAGGCGAGGCACATCTGCAGAGCCCACAGCACAGACATGTGGGGCAGCCCCGTCCAGCCTGGGCCCTGGGCCTTGGGGGTTGTCCTCACCAAGCTCTCTCCAATCCGCCATGGCTGCTCTGTCTGCACCAGGCGTTGGAGCTGTTTCCACCTGAGCAGCTCTGCGGCAGCAAGGAGGGTTTCCCCAGCAGCCTGTGGAACAGCAGAAGCTGGGAGATGGCAGCACTGTCTGGGGCAGGAGACCTGGTGTCCCCCTGCTCTGGGCTTTGTTCCTGGGGTGATTCTGCCCTTAGGGAGCGGGGAGATGCCCTGGCCCAAACGCCCAGGGGTCTCTTCCCTGCATCACTGCTCAGCTTTGAAATCTGTACCCTGGCCACGCTCTGCACTTGGTCACTCATGTGGAAGAAGAGAGGGAGCAGGCCAAGTCGCACTGTGTTCTTCATCTCCCTCTTGTCGTTCCACACCACCATCTTCATCAGGTCTCTGAAGAGGTTGATGGAGATCTCTCTCAGCTGGCTCAGCTCCTGGGAGGGAGCAGCACAGTAGGACCTGAGCACCAGCAGCTCTCTGCCCACGGGGAGCAGAAGCTCCTGCATGGCTGATGGGAGGGGAGACGCTCCAGGGCGGCGTTGTGCACGCTGCAGTTGTGGCCAGATCTGCAGCCCTGGGTGCGTGAAGGGCCACTCAAGGGACTTGCTCAGGCAGTGCCTGTGCCTCAAAGTGCCGTCCCAGCATCCCCCAGCAGCCTCAGCAGCCATGGTGGGGAGGAGCTGTGGGAGCAGCTGGCAGGGAGAAGCTGGGCTGGGCTGCCGAACGCAGAAACCATCCCACAAGAGCCCCGGGGAGAAAGGAGAGAAGCCCCTGCTTTGAGTGGCTGGGCTGAAGGGCAGCTGTCATTGTCCAGTGCCCATCCGTGGGGCTCAGGCTTATACATCAGCCTTACGTCATCAAAGAAGGGCAGGAGAAATTTTGCCAGCGGCACGGCAATGGGACTGGCCTCCTTCCTCTTCATTCGAGCCATCATGGTTCTGAAGATGGCCAGAGCCTCAATCGTGATGGCCTTATTGCCGTTCTGGAGGACCCGCATCAGGTCTGGCAGCATGACCTTCATTTTCCTTGCCTGTATGAAGAAGAGAGTTGCCCTTTTGGGATGAGGTCCATGTGTGGAGAGCTCCCCAGGCAGCCACCAGGCCCCACCATGGCAGGAAAGGCCTTTGGAGCAGGCACCCCAGCGCCAGGCCAAGGGCACCAGGGTGTTTTTCCGGTCACTCACAGCCATTCTAACGAGGCAGTGGTCCCCCAGGTGTGTGCAGAAGAGCCTGGTCTTTGCGTCCCGAAGTTGGATGAGCAGCTCCTTCAAAACGCTCAGCAGGGTCTGGGGCACGGAGAACATCACCTCCCACAGTGCCAGGGCAGTGCTGCAAGAGAGCGCTCTGTCAGCAGGGCAGCCTGGGCCACAGCAGCGTGTCCGGGCTCCGCGCTGCAGGACGCCTGGGATGCCCTGGGCAGCAGCAGAGGCTGAGCTGGTGCTCCCGTGGGGCTGGCAGGAGCGCAGTGGGGGGCTCTGGGCTGGCTCGCTCAGCTGTGGCTGCTGCAGGCCTGGCTGACCCCAGCGCTGGAAAGCGTGGTGGGATGGAGGGTCCTGCTCCTCGGGGGTGTCCTGCAGGATTCCTTGGTGCTGGCAGCCAGAGCGTCTCCGGGCCCCTCTCCCCACAGGGAACAAGGCCTCATGGCTTTTGGGGCCGGTACCTGTCTCCTGGTGGAGCGATTGTCAGCAGTGTCGACACCACCTCCCCAGGGCTCCTGTTGGCCATCAGCAGAAGCAGGGACTCCACGCCCTGCCGGGCTGCTGTCGTGCTGATGCTCTGCAGGCTTTTGTTGATGCAGCTCATGATCTTTGGCACCTGGAGGGGACACAGGTGAGGATGGTGCTGCCACTGGAGTGCAGCCATTTCCTCAGCTGCCCTTTCCATCCCTCTCTGCCGCCTTCAGGTGACTTCAGGTGCCCGAGACACCAGGGGTGGGGAGGAAGAGAGGGATGGAGGGAGGAACAAGGCCTGACAGGGCCGAAGGACAGGGCAATCCAACCACAGGCCACTTACATCCACCAGCCAGAGTTCAGGGTTTCCCGTGACCACGTCCAGCGGGTTTCTGGCCATCTCCTTGTCAAAGGTGCTGGAGTCGCTCATGGCCTCGATGAACACCAGGACCATGTCTGTCCTCTCAGAAGGCTGGAGGTATTCTGCAAAGAGCTAAGGGAGGAAGGGAGGCAGCGAAGCCAAGTCACACCGAGTGCCCCGGTGCTGCTGCGTAGCCGGGCAGTGCCAGCAGCCCTGCAGAGCCGCCCGGCGGCGCTGTGGCGGTGCCCGCAGCAAAGCTGGCAGCAGGGGCGGCAGTGACTGCTGGGGAGGAGGAGAAGAGAGGCCCGGGGAGAGGGAGGAGGGTTGCGGTCATTGCGCAGCGTGCTGGCCCTGCCGTGAACCTGGGCTTGCTGGTGGCCAGCAGGACTGGGGCTGCTGCTGGGACACTGGAGAGCAGCCCTCGCATCGTCCCTGCTCGGGGACAGCAGGAACCCTCTCAGCAGGGACAGGGAGGCCATGCCAGCCCCCTGATTGTGGAGGCCTTTGCTCTCACAAGTCCGCTGCTGGTGCCACAGCCAGGAGGGCCAGCAAGGGGGGAGCTTGTTACCATGGCAACGTGAGTGGTGCTGGGCAAAGAGCGCAGGGAGGTGGCCTTGGCTTCCCAATCCCCTTGGAGCTGTGCGTTCTTCTCTGGCAGTGTCGCACCTAAAGAGCGGGGCAAACGCAGAAGAGTGGGTAAGACACAGCAGCTTCCCCAGCATTGGAAAGAGCTGTGAACTTGGAGTGGGAGGGAGGGAGGAGGGAGGGAGGAGGGAGATTATGACCCAGGGTCTGGGGAGGAGGTGGTGGAGAGCGGGGCCACGGAAAGGCTGACCCGCCTCCACTGTACGTGTGCGAATGCTCCTGGCCCTGGAAACTCCAAGGCCCTAGAGCTCTGCATGCAGTCCCACAGTTCAGTCCACCATGGCTGGAATAACAGTGACGTGGGGGACGGCTCGCATGGCTGCAGTGCTGCGGGGCAGGGATACGGGCCCCTCGGGGGAGATGGGAAGATGCTCCTGAGGAGCAGCTCAGCTACACGGGACCATCACCAGCCTGGGACAGAGCGTGGGGGTCAGGAGCAGGGCCAGGGCTGGTGACATGATGGTGTCTCCAGCAAGCAGGAGAACCATTCATTGCAATGCTCAGGAAGATTAGCAGAGGTATTGGGTGATGTTGGTGTGCAGGGGGATTCATCCCGCCACAGCTTCTCTTACAGTGTTGCTGATACTCGACTTTGAAGAGGGAATAAAGAGCATCCAAAGCCAAATGTCTGATCTCTTCTCCCCTGGATGACAGGAGCAGGACAAGATGTCCCAGCAGCTGTCCGAGGATTGGGATCTGGGTCCATGCGTAGGAGGCTTGTCTGTCCTCATTGGGATCAGCCTGGGCAAGGGAGGAGGAAGAACAGAAGGGTTGAGGGCACCTGGGGATAAAGCCCTGAACCCAAGGGTGTGCCCAGGGCTGGATGCAGGCAGGTCAGAGCTTTGCAGGGCCCTGTGGGCCCCATCTCCCTGAACAGCCCCACACAGGCAGAGCTGCCAGACCTGGGCTCCCCCTGGGTTCCTTGGGCAGTCCCAGCCGACACAGGACTGGGGCAGAGCTGGGTCCTGGCAGAGCAGGGTGTGCCTGGTCCTTACCTTCACTAAGTTGGACAGTAAATGGCTCAGCATAGCGATCCTGCCCATAGCCCTCTCCTGCACACATGCTCTGCTGGAGCTGGTGAAGGTCATGAGCATCTGGGGAGAGACAAGCTGCTGGAGAGCCCTGGGAGCAGCCACCGCTCCAGCAGAAGCTCAAGTCCTGGTTTGGACTGGCCCAGTCGATTAAGGCTTCGCCTGGTCTTGAACAAAGCCTGTAGTGAGGTTCTTGCCCTGGGGTCCCTGGCAGGCTTGGGGCACAAGCCCCAGGCCAGCCCTGTGGCCAGGCAGGAAGGCAGATGCCACCCTCTGCAGCCACTGTGCTGCGGAAGAGCCCGGAGGGCAGCCCCTGGCTCCCCGGGGAGGTGGGCACCCTCCTGGCAGCGCTCTCTGCACGGCACGGGGTGGGACTGTCACCTCCAGAGTGGACACCCCGTCCCCCAGGGTGAGGAACAGCCCTTGTGAAGCCCAAACTTTGCACACCCAGACCTGGAAGATATTGTGCAGCAGCTCGCTGACTCTGGAGACATGACACCGGAGCACCAGCCTATTTAGCATGTTGTCCATGGTTTGCATGGTCTGCAAGAAGACAAGGAGTTGTGGTCGTGTTTCCTGCCATCCCTCTCACCCCCAGGGGACTGATCTGAACTCCCAGCACTGAGGGACGACTCCCGCGCTGCTGCGCTGTGCCTGGGAGAGACCCAGGGACAAATAATCTGCTGCGGGGAGAGCAACCTGCAGCACTGGACATGGCCAGGCCCGCAGGCAGGGGACCAAGGGATGAGGGTGGGACTGCAGAACTGAGACCCTGCCCTGCTTGGATCTCTGGTCATATCACAGCGCAGGGTGGCTGGAGAGCAGCCCAGAGGGACTGGGGGCTCCTGTAGCTCTCCCAGCACTTACCACATGGTAGAGGTCACAGGCCAGGCCCTGCATTTCCTCTTCTGGAGGAAGCAAGAAGACGCTGGAGAAGCAGGCTTCGAGGAGGCTTGTCTCCTTACCCTCCAGCACCATGTCCACTAGGCTGCAAAGAGAGACAGGCCAGTCAGACACTGGTGCTGGGAGCAGTGCGTGGAGGCCTCGTACAGGTGGACACGGCGCTCGGGGGCAGGGGTCCCCGGGAGGGATGGGCAGGTACCTCAATTCAGCAATGGCACGCATGGCGATCTGCCGCAGCGCCGTGCGCAGTTGGTCCCTGGGCTCCTCTTCCAGCAGCACCTGCAGAGCACAGCTGGGGTGGGACCCAGTGCCACCAGCCCCTGGCCCTGCCCAACAATGTCCTCACTGGGTGCCAGTGTCAGGGGCCTCAAGCCCTTCCCCAGAGCCGCTGCGTATCCCCTCACCTTGATTTTGTCTGCCAGCTGGAATATCTGGCAGAAGAGATCTAGGCCCGGGGACAAGCCGGAGCTTCTGCTGGTGTCACACAGGGCACAGATGCTCTGCAGAAACTGCATCTTCTGGCTCTCCTCCTAGAGCCAGGGAGCAGAGAGGCAAACAGGGAGTGTGAGAATCAGGACACACGACCAGTGGGCACCGCAGCATGGGGGTGCAGTGCCATGTGGAGACCTGGGAGCAGCAGCTCTGCCCAGCCAGCACCCTCCAGCACCCGCAGCAGAGCCCCTGTCAGCAGCCGCCAGCACAGCTGCCTTTAAAGCGGCTGCAGTTACCTTTTCTGGGTTTCTGACAAAGGCCGTGATGAAGTCCACGTGTGCCTTTGCAAATTCATACACCGGCAACCAGGTGGCATCTAATAAAGGGGGAGAGCAGGGAGGGCTGCAGAGACGTTTGCAGGCAGGACAGAGCAGAAGGAGCTCTGCCCCCCGTCCAGCCGCACGCCCGCTGCCCCGGCACAGTCTCCCCGTGCGTGTCAGGGCTGCAGGGTGCCCGGCAGACGGGCTGCGATGCTCAAGCCAGGCAGGACGGGGAAAGCGCCCGGTGCAGAGGGTGAGGAACTCGCTTCAGACGGGCAGGAAATGTCCCTGTCCTGCAGCACGGCTGCCTCCTGCCCGCCCCGCTGCCTCTCGCTGCCCGTGCCCTGCAGCAGGAGCTGGGTCCCCTCTGCCCGCAGAGGCTGTGCTGGGGCCGGCTCCCAGCTCGGAGCAGCCCTGGGCTTCAGGCAGCATAATCCCCACCCATGGAACCCCCTGCCAGCGTGTGGGGAACCGTGACCCTGGTGTCGAGTGGGGAACAATCTCTGGGCCCCATCCTGCCCAGACAATCAGCGTCCCTCACTCACCGATCTCCAGGTGCCAGATCGGGGACGTCTCAGAGGGCTCCTGTGGAGGGCTGTCCTCCTGGGGATCCCAAACCTCCTCCCAGGCCACCCTGGGAAGGCTGGGGGGTCTCTCCTCCAAGGACCCCCCAGGAGGGCTGGGGGGTCTCTCCTCCCAGGCCACCCTGGGAAGGCTGGGGGGTCTCTCCTCCAAGGACCACCCAGGAGGGCTGGGGGGTCTCTCCTCCAAGGCCCCCCCAGGAGGGCTGGGGGGTCTCTCCTCCCAGGCCACCCTGGGAAGGCTGGGGGGTCTCTCCTCCAAGGACCCCCCAGGAGGGCTGGGGGGTCTCTCCTCCAAGGTCCCCCCAGGAGGGCTGGGGGGTCTCTCCTCCAAGGCCCCCTCAGGGGGGCTGGGGGGTCTCTCCTCCCAGGCCTCCCCGATGATGACAGGGGGAATGTCTGCCCAGCTCACCCTGCGACGCCTGGGGTGTCTCTCTCCCATCCTGTGGGATGAAGGGAAGGAAGGGAGAACCTTCGGCAAAATCCCTCGGTGCCGCAGGTCTGCCTGGGGCAGTGGGGAAAGATGTGGGCTGTGCTCAGGGACTCCACAGCCAGAGTCTGCTGAGGGCAGCTAGAGATAGGGGATGGTTGGACGCAATGATCTGTAGGGTCGCTTCCAACCAAAATGATTCTAGGATTCTCCGAAAGACTGGGGCTACGCTCGGGGCTCTCGCCAGCTCCGTGCTCACGCCCTGTCCCGTCACCGTCCTGTCGGACAGTGTGGGCTGGGCCCACGGCTGCGCTGAGCACACGCAGGGCAGTGGGTGTCACAGAGTGAGGTCACAAAGGGCCCTTCTGGGACCCTGCGCCTGGGGAGGCACAGGCCAGCTCAGCCCTGGGCACCTGAGTGCTCTCGGGTGCCTCCAGGCCCCCCTTTGCCCGCATGTCCCCTCAGGACCTCCCTGTTGCCCTGTGGTGTGCCCCGAGCCCCATGTTCACCTGGCTGGCCGATCTGAACAGCAGCAAAGCTGCTCCTTTTGTGGGTTGGTAGAGATTTCTAGGGATTTCCAGGGTGGGCAGCAGAGGAGATGGACACGTAACAAGCAATAAACGGCTTCAGCTTGAATTCACATTGAATTGTGTGGAGTCTGTGATTTTTGCCCTCACAAGTGGTAACCCTGATGTGATCCATATGGATAATTGACGGCGAGGAGATGACTGCTGGATGAGGGACGAGCCCCGGCTGCATACGGCGCGGCTGGACCGGGACCGGGACGCAGTTCGTGGAGCTGTGGGAAAGCAGAGGATCCGACATCGGTGCAACGGACACCTGAAGAGGTGAGGAGCCAGGAGCGAGAGGAGATGGGGCAGAATATATCTAACGAAGAAGCAGCAGTACTGCAGCTCCTCTCACATATCCTCTCTAGGAGAGGGGTGATGCAAAAATGCCTTGAAAAGGCTATGGAGCACTGCAACTTTTCTTTCGCCCTGTGTGTTGCCTTTCTGAAAATCAAGCAGCTTGTCAGGAATGTGAGTTAATTGTTTTACTGGCTGTTGTTACAGTTTATTTGTGGTATTGCTTGTGTAAGTGCACTGTAAGTCTTCTTCCTCCTTCTCCCACTCATGCTGCAAGCCTCTCCATGCTTCCCCCTCCTCGCTCGCCTTCTCATGGTTTCTACGTCACGCCGCTGTCCCCAGGGCACTGGCCTGCACGGCCCTGCCCGGCAGCGGGAGCGTCTGCAGCTGCCGGCTGGGTCTCCAGCTTTAGGGTCCCCCGCAGCAGCCCGCTCTCCTCAGC
The DNA here is from genome assembly GCF_964273445.1 of Streptopelia decaocto. Classification (NCBI taxonomy): domain Eukaryota; kingdom Metazoa; phylum Chordata; class Aves; order Columbiformes; family Columbidae; genus Streptopelia; species Streptopelia decaocto. The sequence goes on along the minus strand of NW_028116450.1, from coordinate 323,070 downwards.
TCTGCACACCCAGCCAGTTGCGCCGCCCAGGCAAAGTCAGTCTGCCCTACACCTCACCTGCAAACAGCCAACTCTTCAGCTGACAACCGCCCAAAACCCACTGACAAACTCTCCAAATCTCAACCTTTCGCTTTCAACTGCTGCCTCTAGTGCATCTCACAGACAAGCCTCCAAAATCCCCTCATCCTGCAATAATACTCCAGCACTGATCGCCTGCGGGAACAACCGCCACAATACCATGCAAACACCAACCAGTTCTGGCACGGAAATATCGCTTTCTCCTCAAGATTCCACGTACACCAACTGCTGACAAACACACGCTGTCCTCACCAAAGCTAAACGCTGCAACAATCAGCGACAACTCAAATCTGCGTGTGCGGCGCAAAATCGCAGGTGTGAGCTAACGCAGAGCTGGGCTTGACAGCTGCAGAGTGTGCACCCTGTGGCTTAACGTGGCCAGTCACTGCCATTCTGCCTTCTCCCCGGGAGAAGCACATGAGCACAGGCTACTTCAAGGCACAATGGGAACGGTTTGGATCTCCGGGTCTCTGAGGGCGAGAGTAATAAATGTGATCTGTGTGTGGCGCAGGAACTTCCCGTCCACTTGCTCCTCCATTCAGTCAGGTGCTGCAAGAGAGGGACAGAGAAAGAAACAGTTAGGACCGGATTAACAACCTCGTCATCCCTGTCCCCAAACCTGCAGGCGTCCTAGGAGGCCTGATCTAAGTTCTGCTCTTCTTACTCTCTTTGCTGGAATACTTTACTGCACAAATTTCTGTCATGAACACTCTCTTAACCAATCTGGTGTGTTCATAGTTCCCAGCCCAGCATCCATTTCTCAAGGTACCTCAGCATTTCCATTTGAAACCAACCTCAGTGCCATCCCGTCCTGAGCTACCTCAGCATTGCCCACTGCAGCCTCCCCGATGTCACCCCCTCCCTGAGGTCCCTCAGCCTTTCCCGCCAAAGCCTCCCCAATGTCACCCCCTCCCTGAGGTCCCTCAGCCTTTCCCGCCAAAGCCTCCCCGATGTCACCCCCTCCCTGAGGTCCCTCAGCCTTTCCCGCCAAAGCCTCCCCGATGTCACCCCCTCCCTGAGGTCCCTCAGCCTTTCCCGCCAAAGCCTCCCCGATGTCACCCCCTCCCTGAGGTCCCTCAGCCTTTCCCGCCAAAGCCTCCCCGATGTCAGCCCCTCCCTGAGGTCCCTCAGCCTTTCCTGCCAAAGCCTCCCCTGACCCGATTCCCCCAGGAGCAGGCGGGACTGCCCGCAGTGCCGGGCCGGGGCAGCACGGGGGAAGCGCAGTTTGGGGGTGAAGCAGTGAAAACTGCCGGTGTGGGCAGAGTCCCGGTGTGGGGCAGGAGAAAAGCCTTCTCCCAGGAGCCGGGGGCAGAGCTGCTCTCTGCCGGCTCAGCTGCTGGCTCAGGCCCACGCTGCAGGTCTCGTCCTCAATGGGTCCAGGGACGCCCGCAGGAACTGGGGGGAAGAGCAGAGGAAGCCAGTGTCCCCCTGCCCTTGGCCAGGGCCCTTCCCACACCCACGTGTCCTGGGATGCTGCTGGGGCGAGCTGCTGGAATGACAGTGTCTGCCCTGCCAAGCCCAGCCCTCTTTTCACCAGCTCCCCACAACTCTGCCTGTTCCCTCTTCTCCCTGTATGTTTGTGACACCCCGAGGATGCTGTACCTTAAGCACGTGCTGCTCCCACTCTGCAGAGTCCAGGGAGCTCTCGGCTCTTCCTAGAAAGCAAGAGGAAGCAAAAGCTCTTCTGCTGCTCAAGCTCACACCAAAGAAGAGCCCGGTGGTCTCCTCTGCGGTCAGACCTCCCAAAAGTCCCAGGCCATCAGGCTGGAAAGGGCCCACAAGCGCCTGTACCAAAGCCCTCGCAAGGCCACAGACACAGGAGGGAGCCCAGGGGCGTTTGTCAGAGCCACTGGATTCATGCTGGGGAAGGACACTCTGACCATGGCTGATCCCCACTGTGTGACTGCTGGGAAGCTGCGTTTTCCTGCCCTCCCTCTCCTCCAGCCTCTCCCCCCAGCCACACTTTACCTGCCAGGTGCTGCAGCAGGAAGGGCATCTCGGTGGCCCACGCTGTCCCCAAGGCCCCGCGGATCCAGCCCTGCAGGGCCTGCAGCAGCTGCGGCCGCTGCTGGTGTGGGGAGCCGCCGCCAGCACCTGGGCGAGGGAGCAGAGACGGGTCACCCCTGCCACCAGAGCCACCCCCGCCAGCCCCGAGACAGGACTGGGATCCCCGCGGGGCTCGGGCAGGCTCGGGAGTGCTGCCAGAAAAGCTCTTTCTTCCCCCAGGGCCCCGCTACTCACCAGCAGTCGAGCCAGCAGCGCCTGGGCAGCCGGCAGCCAGGCTGCGGGGAGGGGGAAAGGCTGGTGAGATGAAGAGGCCCCGCCGTGCCCTGACCCTCATACCTCCCGTGGCCCACACAGGGCTGAGAGCAGCTGCACCGCCACAGTGCTGGCCCGGGGGCTCCCCAGGCTGCTCCGCATGGGGTGAAGGCAGATCCAGCACGGTCAGAAAGGAGCCCTGGCTCCCCAGGAGCCAGCGTCTGACTCTGCCCTTTGCTTTTCCTGGGCTCCTGCTCAGGGTTTGTGGGGCACAGGGAGACACAGACTGGCCTGAGCCCCTTCCAAACCCAGCAGCACTCCCTGGGGCTCCTGCCTTGCTCCTGCGAGTCGACAGCATTGGCTCCTCCTCTTCCTCGCATCCCGCTCTCTCCCATGAGCTTCAGCACACATGGGGGAGAGGTTCAGGCCATGAGGAAGAGCAACGAAAAACACTCTGAAGGCAAGAAGTGGCCACAGCAGTGTTGGGGAGTGGCTAAAGGATAGAGGACATGGATCTACAAAGCAGTTGCACGAGCAGATCCTGTTCTAACAAACTTAGCGTAAGTAGCCAGACTAGGCCGCGGTAGAAGCTGCTGATTGCAGCAGAACTGGCAAGGACACCGCGACCTTGACAGAGCATCGTAACAACTTTGAGGAGCAGGGCTATGCAAATGTGACCTTTAGCGCTTAAGCCAATCAATAAGTGACTAGTAGACATAATTATTGTTATCTGTATAAATATGTGTACCCTGGACCAATAAAGTGAACTATGCTCTATCACTCACATTGAGTCATCTCAGCTTGTTCTTCCGCTGCTCGCACGCTTTGTTTTGGAAGACGTCAGATTTGGAATGTTTAAGGAAGCTGTAACTACTCCCGGGCTGGGAGGGGGGGTGGGGCCCGGTGGCGGGCGCAGACAGGATTGGGGATTAGGGATTCCTACCCTAAGCCTAACCCTAACCCTAACTCTAACTTTACCCTAATTGTTACTGTAACTGTACTGAATGTATCCGTAATAGTCATGGCTAACTGTACTCCTAACTGTTATGATTGTCACCTGTCACCCCTCACTGTAAGCACTGCAGCTTGTGATCCTATAAGCCTGTCAGCTCTTAATGCATTGATTCTGTAGTGTGTATTGTAGTTTGTAATGTAATCTGTATTGTAATCTGTATTGTTGTCTGTATTGTAAAATGATTTTTGTCTTCTAATGTTTGTGTGTGAGTCTGAGTGTGTATAATGTAATGGTAATTAGAGTAGTCTTAGTGCCTGTAAGAGTAATGATTGTATCTACTCATTTTGTGTCTTTTTTTTGTTTCTTGTTTTGGTTAATTTGTGTATGATATTCAGTGTTGTGTAGTTGTGTTTTTATAATTTTTTGTTATATTCTTGATGAATTTTGTGATTTGTATTGGGAGTTGTTTTATGTTTAGGGTGGGCGAAGAAATAAATTCTGTCTATTTTGCATATTTAATGAGCTCATTTACATAATTAGCTTGTGATTTGCGTGACCAGGGGAGTACTCCCTAATTAATCAACCCAACTAACAATAACATTAATTAGGGAGTACTCCCCTGGTTATGCAAATGTCAGGGGTTGGACATGCATGGTTTGTATAGATGTAATATATTTTTCATGTATATATAATTTTATAAAAAACAATAAAATAATAAATCTGGTGCAGCAGTAGGGCTTTGGATGCTCAAGGGGAGTACTTGATTTCTTTAATATTTTTTTTTACTCCCCTTGAGCATCCAAAGCCCTACTGCTGCACCTCTAAAACCCAATACCTTTTAGTTAGTTGTAATTAAAAATCTCTACCTGACATCCAAAACAAACTACCATAACAGCCCACTCAACCACATTCAACCTAAACTGTCACTCCACTCAAAGTCGAGCATCCACACACACACACACAAAGTCCAGGACACACACACAACACAAACAGAGACAAAGTCCTGGACACACACACAACACCAACAGAGACAAAGTCCAGCACACACACAAGACAGACGGAGACAAAGTCCAGCACACACACAGACAGAGACAAAGTCCAGCAGGCACACACACAGACAAAGACAAAGGCCGGCGCACGCTCACGGTCACGATGCCCACGCTCTCACACTCTGGTATGTGCACCAAACATCCAGCTGTCGCTCCGCTCGAACCGAAAAAAGACGCCGGACGACAAAAAGGTACGTCTGCTTTATTACCTTTGTGGTGGCCCTTAGGTAGGACCGACCTCTTCAAACCAAACATTACAACATCATAACCAACTATTTATTTAAAAAAACCCCGGCCCGACGGGCACCCGCGTCCGAACCTTGGCGATGAACGTCACCTCACGGAGCGGCTGGGACCGGGGAAAAAAAAAAACCCAGCCGGGGGAAAAAAAAAAAAATCCCCCGGCTGGGGTTTTTTTATTCTATTTTAAATTAGACATTTACCTGAAAGGGAAAAACCATTAACCTGCCAGAACAAATAACTACAACCCCAAAACACAATATTACCACATCACACAACTCTAACACACCACTCATTCGCCTACCGACACCACCACACCCATTCTCGGCCATTCTCCCCCTGGGCCTTCGCCCTGTCTCCGCGTCGCCCCTCGGAAACGCCGTTCCTGGCGCCCTCTGAACTCTCCCCACCTGCCTAAACCCCGGTCCTGGCCGGACCTCCGTCCGTACGTTGGCGATGAACGTCACCTCGCGGAGCCACCGGGACCAGGGGAAAAAAACCCGGATGGGGGGGGTAAAACCCCCCACCTGGGGCTTTTTTAATTCTTTACCTTTGGAATTTACCTGAAAAGGAAAAAAAATTTACCCTCCAAGGACAAAGAACTAAAACCCCGAGCTGCGTTCACTCGAGGTTTCACGCTATCCCAACGTGCTACGCATCATCTACCGCACCGATCCTTTTAAGTACCTGTCTCAAGCTAATTGTCAGGAGAGGAAAACAGTTTGCACTTAATTCCCTGGCCATCCTTCATATAGTTCTTGACCACGGTGACCTATTCCTCCACGACTTCCCGATCGTGGCGGTTACCGCGAGTCTGTTCCTCTGACGATCCGGAACTCGGACTCGCGCCGCGTCTCCGTCGCTGACCGCCGATGATGCCCGCGACCCTGCCGACGTCGCTTCCTCTCAGGTGACCGACTGGGGGCGCGGCTGACCAAGAGCGGCGTCGGATCGCTCGCGCTGTGACGTCGTGGAAAGTGATGGCGAGGGACGCTATTGCTTTCTAAGTGGACAAAATATGCTGATCAAAATCAGCTGGAACTTGATTCAGATTGATTTCTACGTGGACGGGAGATGCCAAAGGCTAGAGGGAGGCCTTTCCCTTGAGTCGTGAGGTTCAGAATGGACCCCCTTGCTTTCTAAACTCCAAGAGGGGAGTCTAGGTGCGGCTGGATCCAAACTTAGCCCCGCGCCGGATCTACAGTTTGGCTCCCGGACTCGCAGGGGATAGGGGAAACACCTAAGATATTATATTTACATAAGGCCAAAGGATTGCACATGTACACCTCATTCTTTATATCGCTCAGCCTGAATTTCAGAATTGCATCGCTCTACACCTCGACATCCCTACCTCCCTTCCAGGGGCGTGGGGATGGGTGGGTTGGGGTCTAAATTCCTTGGTCTATCAGGGAAAACTCTCAGGCAAAAACTGTGTAAAAAACTAACCAGACAGAACAGTACAGCGGGAAGGCTGACTGGAGCTGCTGCTTCTGCTAAAGTCCCAGCCGAGTATAGAAATCCCTGGGTATTTTTACCCTTACAAACTATTCACCCACCCCTCCACACTGTGATTTGGGCCAATAGCAATAGCTGAGTCTGTGGTCTTCTTGCTTCTCAGTGGATCCTTTGCGCTGACCTCACACCGGACTTGGCTCCGCTCAGCTGTAGATTTTGTTTACGGTCCGCAGGAGCTCCCTTCCAGCCTTGAATGTGGCGTTTTCACTGAAAGAAGCCTATTTCTTCACAAAAGTGTAAAGCAGGCCTTATCTCATGGGTGGGGATTAGGGTCTGTAGCTGCTTTTGTTACCATCAAAAAGGCTATAACTGAGTGTTACACAGCCTAACAAAATGCCTTTTTGTAAGTAAGTGATTCATATTGACAATGTGATCACCTGCAAGGAATAGAAAAAATATTTCATTAAAACATGCTTCATCTCTGAAAAAACATCACACCACAGAAAACACTAGTGAACAATGTTCTTAGTAACAACTGCAAAACACCACTGAAAGGACTATTGACTACCCAGCCCACAGCTACTCCATCCCACATGACTGCACAACCTCTGCCTACGCAATTTAACGTGTCAGCAGATTAACTGGGGACTCCCAGACCTCCGCCCACCCGCCCCTGACTCCACGCGTCCGGGCAGAGCAGCTCCAGCCAAATGCACACGTGCGCAGACAGATGCTCCACAGCATGTTATAGACCAAACGATGGCAACGGCACCGACAACACCCAACGACGAGAACGACTCCAAACCAGACACACAATGATCAAAATAACCTTCAGGGAGGCAGTGGTGTGGCAAGGAGCCTCTACTGCAACCCCAGAAAACAAAGGAGCCGAAAGTCAGGGCCCCTTACGAGACGGCGACGCTGGCGCACACACACACAGAGACGGCGGCACAGCTTAAAACCTTCAAGATGCTGAGAAGAAGTGCCAGTCCCTGAGACTGGATGGGTAGACAGCATAGCTGCCGACGCACCCCTCAGACACCATAAAACACAAAAACACAACTGACCGTAAACGTCCAAAAAGCAATGACCTGCCATGCTTTCAACTGCTGATACCAGAAAACCAGCACCCAATTGGCTCTATGCCAGTCAGCACTGGCGTTCCGGATCCCGGGACGGCACCCGAGATGCCTTTCGTGTCCCTTGAACGCAACGAGACCCCAGGATCGTCTGACAGGCGCAAGGCAGGCGTCCCGAACTACACCACAATGCAGACACAGGCTGGAGCTGCCCTGCCCGGCACACGCTGGCATCGCACTGGGAAATCCCCTGGACCCTTCACCTGCCCAAAGGGGACTGTTCCTGGATAGCCCTTGCCCCGAACAGAACTTTACCCCCCTCCCTGTGGTTCCCAGCCCCCCAGCCTCCACTTAGCTTTCAGAGGGCCAAGGGACCGAATCCATCTTCAACGGATGAAAACGCCACGTGACCTGACAGGGATATTCCAGCATCACCGGCTTCCTCCTCAACATCTACAGCAACACAGGAAAACACACGCTGACTAAGCAGAGCAAACACACAGTATAAAGGCACAAGGCACATCTTCCCTCTGACACCACGCACCGCCCCACCTGCTTACAGTGCTCGGCTTGCCTCTTTTCTCACTCTTTCTTGCCAAGTTGTCCCTCTGCCTACACGATAACAGACACAGGCTGGAGCTGCCCTGCCTGGCACAAGCTGGCATCGATCTGTAAAGTTCCCTGGACCCTTTTTAGCTGCCCAAAGGGCACTGTTCCTGGACGGCCCTTTCCCCTATGAGAGCTTTAAACCCCCTCCATGCAATTCCCAGCCCCCCCCCCAGCCCTCGAGCTTCCACTTATCTGTCAGAGGGCCAAGGGGCTGCATCAATCTTCAGAGAAAAACACCACGTGCGCTAAAAAGCATCTTCCTGCATCGCCCAATTTCTCTTCAACATCTGCAGTAACACAAAACACACAGTCACTTGGCAGAGACAACACACATTATAAAGGCACACAGCACATCTTCCCACTGACACCATGCAACGACCCACCTGCTTACGGCGCACAGCTCGCCTCCTGTGTCGCTCTTCTGTGCCAAGTTGTCCCTCTGCACCTGAAATCAAGTTATTCAGCAAGTCGCCCAGCAGCTCATCAACAGCTTGACCATCCCACAGGTCTGCTTTCTGTTTAGGAATCCCACCAGAAGCTCTAATTGAGTCTCTAAAACACTGGGGAAGGGACAGTCCGCTCCCCTGCCCACGGCTACTCCATCCCAGATGACCGCACAACCTTTGCCTGCGCAGTTTAACATGTCAACAGATCAACCGTGCACCCCTAGAGCTCCGTCCACCCACCCCTGACTCCACGCCTCCGGGCAGAGCAGCTCCTAGCCAAAGGTGCATGTGCACAGACAAACGCACCTCAGAACATTATAGACAACACATCAATGGCACCAAAAATGCTCCATAACAAGAACGACTCCAAACCAGAGACTGCATCGACCAAAAGAACCTGCAGGGAGGCAGCGGTGAGGCGAGGAGTCTCTACTGCAACCCCAGAAAAAAATAAGAGCCAAACGGCACGGCCCCTTATGAGACGGTGGCGCCGGCGCACACACACAGAGACGGCGGCGCCGGCGCACACACACGAGGCTGCTGCAAGACTAAGAACTTCTTCCCAGCATCTTGAAGTGCCAGTCCCTGAGACTGGATGGGTAGAGAGCAGAGCTGCTGCTGATGCAGCCCAGAACAACACCATAAATCACAACTGACTGGAAACATCCGAAATGCAAACACCATCCACACTTTCGGCTGATGATACAAGAATCCAGGACCCAATTGGCACCAAGCCAATTGGCACTGGCGTTCCAGATCCCAGGATGGCAGCCGAGATGCACGTTGTGCCCCTTGAGCACAATGAGACCCCAGGATCGTCTAACAGGCACAAGGCAGGCTTCCTGAACTACACAACGCAGACACAGGCTGGAGCTGCCCTGCCTGGCACACGCTGGTGTCGCACTGTAAAGTTCCCTGGTCCCTTAACCTGCCCAAAGGGGACTGTTCCTGGATGGCCCTTTCCCTTACCAGAACTTTACCCCCTGTCCCTGCGACTCCCAGCCCCTTGCCAGCCCCCATGCCTCCACTTAGCTTTCAGAGGGCCAAGGGACTGAACCCGTCTTCAACAGAGGAAAATGCCACGTGCGCGAACAGCAGTCTTCCTGCATCACTGGGTTCCTCTTCAGCGTCTGCAGGAACACGAGAAAACGCACGCTCACTAAGACATGCCGGCACACGGCGTCGTGGGGTAAACGCCGACCCCTTCCGCAACACCCACCTCCTGCTAAGTTCCATGGCGTTCTGTTTGGCGCGTCGTGCCACGGATGTGGTCACCAACCCTCGGCGCTCATGACGCCTAAGACGGCGAGAAGCAAAAGAACTGTAGCGCCTGGAACGAGTCCCCGGCCCCACGCTCCTCCTCGCCCCTAGCCCAGCTCACCGCAAATGCTCCTCCCAGGCCAAAGGGCCAACAAAGCACCTGCGAAGCAAGAAGCAAACGCTGAACCGAGTCACCGGGCAATACCGGGCTCCTCAACACCCACCGCCGCCTCACCTTCTCGGCTGCCGGCCGGCGTGTGGCTTCGCCCCTCCCGGCTCGTCTGCGGCACCTGCAAAACCAGAGGCACGCGCTCGGACGCCGCCCAAAAACACAGCCTGCCCGCAGACGCTCCCATCTCGCCGCCCTCCCTTACCTGGGCCGCTCGCCCACCCGGCTGCCCTTGCTTTTGGCTGCCACGCTGTTGACCACGAAGACGCTCAGCTACTGCCTGTAAAACACAACCAAAGGACGCTCTGACCTGGACCGGCAACACGGGATTTGAAACGAGCTGCCGCTTCAGCCCAGCACTCCGTCCTCACCTTGCCCAATGAGCTGAGCTGCCGATACCCAGCTTTCCTCTTCGCTTCACACTTAGGAAACAGAGAAATGACCGGGCTTAGCTAGAGCCACACGGCACAGCTTCCCTCTGGCACCCCGCACTGACCCACCTGCTTACGGCGCACAGCTCGCCTCCTCCATCGCTCTTCCATGCCAAGTTGTCCCTCTGCACCTAAAATCAAGTTATTCAGCAAGTCACCCAGCAGCTCATCAACAGCTTGACCATCCCACAGGTCTGCTTTCTGTTTAGGAATCCCACCAGAAGCTCTAATTGAGTCTCTAAAACACTGGGGAAGGGACAGTCCGCTCCCCTGCCCACGGCTACTCCATCCCAGATGACTGCACAACCTTTGCCTGCGCAGTTTAACATGTCAACAGATCAACCGTGCACCCCTAGAGCTCCGTCCACCCACCCCTGTCTCCACACCTCTGGGCAGAGCAGCTCCAGCCAAATGTGCATGTGCACAGACAGACGCACCTCAGAACGTGATCGACAACACATCGACAGCACTAAAAACGCTCTATAACAAGAACAACTCCAAACCAGAGACTGCATCAATCAAAAGAACCTGCAGGGAGGCAGCGGTGAGGCGAGGAGTCTCTACTGCAACCCCAGAAAAAAGAGCCGAACATCACGGCCCCTTATGAGACGGCGGCCCTGGCGCACACACACAGAGACGGCGGCCCTGGTGCAAACACACAGAGACGGCGCAAATACGAGAAGCTGCTGCAAGACTTAAAACCTTCAAGATGCTGGGAAGAAGTGCCAGTCCCTGAGACTGGATGGGTAGAGAGCAGAGCTGCTGTTGCAGCCCAGAACTACACCATAAAACACAACTGACCGAAAACGTTCAAGATGCAAGAACCATGCACCCTTTCGGCTGCTGATACAAGAAAACCGGCAGCCGAATGGCGCTACCCCAATCGGCACCAGCTTTCCAGACCCCGGGATGGCGCTTGAAATGACTTTCATGCCCCTGGAGCGCAATGATACCCCAGGATCGTCTGATAGGCGCGAGGCGGCTTCCTGAACTACGCGACAACAGACACACGCTGGAGCTGCCCTGCCCGGCACTTGCTGGCATGGCACTGTAAAGGTCCCTGACCCCATTTATCTGCCCAAAGCGGACTGCTCCTGGACTGCCCTTTTCTGTCTCAGAACTTTAAACCCTCCCTGCAATTCCCAGCCCCTTCCCAGCCCTCGTGCCTCCACTTAGCTTTCAGAGGGCCAAGGGACCGGATCCATCTTCAACAGAGGGCTAACGTGGATCTTCCTGCATTGTCACTTTCTCCATCATCACCTACAATAAGGAAAGCAAGGACATGCATACGATTAGGCACCCAAATAATATTTAGTGGTAGTAGCCTACGAGTCATTGCTCACCTTGGCTGAGCTCCGGGAGGTACATTTCAATGATCTACCGGGGGCCTCTGCACGCTGCAAAGGTTCTAGAGACAAGACACTCTTCTAGGAGAAGAGATTATATTAACAGCTATTAATACAGCAATACAAACCAAAAAACAACACTCCATCTTCATCGTGGTCAGGAATTACTGGAAAATGCAAAGCACCTGGAACTGAATCAACAAATGAAACATAATGACAAACAACCTTTCTACTACAGCTGCTACTGAACCTTTGCTGTACCCGAAGCTCTTGCCTCAAAGGGACACCTCTGCTTCTCCTGAGATGTCTGCCCATGTAGCTGAAACGGCTCAAAAGCTGCCAACTGCTGAAGGAGCGGCAGAGAACCAGCTCTAAAGCCATCCTGGAGCAGAATAAGCTCCCTACCCGAGACCTGGGGCTCAAATACCCTGAGCCCCGCCCACCCCTTCCCACAGTCCCCTGGGAAAGGGGAGGGATCAATCACCTCAGGCCCCGCCCACCACCCTTATCAAATCACCTGGAATCTCACTTGAAGTGACAGCACCTGCACTTTATTACAGCTATTGCATCTACAATGACACTCAGTATGGATGTCAACTTCGATTTTCTAGGGAGCAGAATTTTAGAAATTTTGACAGGGAATTGAAAATATGTTGATGTGGATTTGGAAAATTCTAGAGAGAATTTTAAAAGTTTCAGCAGGATTTCAACAATTTGGAGAGGGATTTGAAAAGTTTCAATGGGAATGTGAAGAATTGGGACGAAAAGTGAAAAATTTTGAAGGGACTTTGAAAAAATTTCAAATGCTAGAGAGCAGCTCTGTGGAGAGGGGTCTGGGGGTTCTGGTCAATGGCCAGTTGAACATGAGCCAACGGATTCCCTGGGAGCTGAAAGGCCAACCATGTCCAGGCATTTCCAGCCGGGCAGGGAGGGGATTGTCCCGCTCTGCTCTGCGCTGGTGTGGCCTCACCTGGCGCATTCACTGTGTGCATGTCTGGGTGCCACAGGATAAAAAGGATATAAAGCTACTGGAGGACTATGACCTAGTTGAAGGGTTTAGAGCAGTATCTGTGTGAGGAGTAGCTAAAGTCACTAGGTCTGTTCAGCCTGGAGGAGACCTCATTGCAGTCTACAGTTTCCCCACCAGGCGAACAGGAGGGGCAGGTGCTGAACTCTTCTCTCTGGCAACCAATGACAGTACCCAGAGAATGGCAGAAGATGTGCCAGAGGAGGTTTAGGTTGGGCATTAGGAAAAGGTTCTTCACCCAGGGGTTGGTGAAGCACTGGGACATGCTCCCCGGGGAGGGGTCACGGCCCCAAGCCTGACAGTGTTCAAGAAGCAACTGGACAATGTCCTCAGACACACAGTGTGAATTTTGTGATTGTCATATGCAGGGACAGGAGTTGGAATCAATAATCCTTGTGGGTCCCTTCCAACTCAGGACATTCTATGATTCTATGCTGCTGTGTTTAAGAAAGGGTAAAAACTGCAACAGCAGCTGAGAGGAGTGAGTATATGTGAGAGAAACAACTATGCAGACACCAACAGTGAAGAAGGAGGGGAGGAGGAGCTCCAGACACCGAAGCAGAGATTCCGCTGCAGCCTGTGGTGAAGGCCCTGTAGTGTGGGCTTTCCATGGGATCATTGCTTCCTTCAGGTCACATCCACCTGCTCCAGGGTGGGATCCTCCGCAGGCTGCAGAGCGGTGCAGACCAGCACCCCCAGGTCCCTTCCTGCAGGGCTGCTTTCCAGCCACTCCTACTTTATACTTGTGCCTCTTGTTACTCCGTCCTGGGTGCAGAATCCAGCACTTGGACTTGTTATATTTCATGTCACTGATGAGTCCCCAGTGCTCTGATCTATCCACATCCCTCTGCAAGGCCTTGTCCCTTGAGCGAGTCAACACTAAAGCTCCTATTTCAGTGTTGTAATAAACAATTCTAAGAGTTAGAGATGTTTGTTCATTAAAGCTTCTTAAAAGGAAACGCTCAGGGGTTATTGAGTTAGAGATGTTTGTTCATTAAAGCTTCTTAAAAGGAAACGCTCAGGGGTTATTGCGCAACATGGGAAGCCCCTGCCCTTTGTTATGCAATTGCCTTAAATGTTCGATCCTCTAAAGGTGGGGGGCAGGGGTAGGTGAGAAGATGGGAGATTAACCGCCTGGCAACAGAGGACACATGCGCAGAAAGAACAAGTGACGTGGCACCCTGAACAACGAACCCGGGACCCTCTGAAAGGCCAGAAGAAGTTTTTCCCACGCGCACCACTGGAGAAGCGAATCGCATGGTCACCCCGCGCTGTTTTTGCTTATTGCGTTGAAATCCATCGGGAATACATTTCTGTTATTCAAGTTAATTTCGAGTCAAAATTTATTACAAGTATCATCAGCAAATTTGCTACCTCTGCATTCAGCTCCAGCACTAGATCACTGATAAATACATTGAACAGAACTCCCACTAGAATTGACCCCTGGGGAACACCACTGGTTACTGATCACTGGATTTCACTGTACTCTGCTGACTGCGCTGATTTGATCCCCATCATCTGCCGTATGGCAGTTTAGACATTTAGGACCCTGTAGGTAGAGATCAGCAGGTAGTGTCCTTTAGTGTATCTTATAGTATTTGAAGCCATTGCACATGCCAACAGATGTGACTCAACACTTAAGAAGTATCCAGAACCTTCTGTAGTTACAGCTGGAGGCCAGAGAAGACACCATGGAGTATCTCAAATGGCACTAGATACTGATCTCTAGGTAATTAAGTTGTTCATCAGTATATTTACTTGTATTTTAGAAACTTAAATTTAAGACATCTGAAGCTGAATCTTACTCTTATAACATCACTCGTGTTTAAACACATATTTTACATATAATTTGAGATATTCTAGTGTGTCTCAGAGGTCTGGAAGATAGAACACAGTATCTATGGGAGACTTACACTCTTCTGATGTGGCAAATGGAGGACTAGAAAATCCCAGTGTATCTCAAATTGCACCTTATCCCTTTCACGTTGTGATACACAGCATTATATATCCAATCTGTTTGCCGTAATGAGTAATAAGGTATGCATGTATGTGCTTTCAGGGACTGCATCTTTGATCAGTTATGGGTCAGTGTGACCACAGTGAATTTTCCTGCCATTCAGTGTTGTGAACCACAGTGTAACAGGGAGAGGTAAACATATCCAGAAAATTTTTTTAATCCAGCAACTAAATTCCAGAAGTTGAAGTTGATACATTTTTTTGATAGGAGTTGCTCATTTCTGTTTATCATACTTGTGCCACCTATGTTTAGCACCTGAAGGTGCTGGTTCTTCACAATACCAGTAAGAAAGGCACTCACACACTATAAGGTATCACTTGAAATGCCACTTATTGGAGCTAACACTCTAACAAAAAAACAGGATAGTATGGATGATTTTACATCCTTCCAGATGCTGGGAACCCTGAGTTGTGCAGCATCAAACAGACCTTTGGTCAAGGATCAGTATGCTGCGCAGATCTGTCTCCTCAAATGCTACCCACTTTTAGTCACTCAAGCTATTATAGGGAACAATTGTTCTCTTAAAAGGGAACAATTCCATCCAGGATTCTTACTGTCAAACAGAAAGGATGTTTACATATGAAGTTCATGCTGCACTTTTAGGTAAAGACACACAAGGGGAGTAATAACAGGTACCAAGTGGTAGCTAATTGCAGGCTATACTGTTAGATTCAACTGTTAAAGCTCATCCTGCAGCCAGTGGATGTGCACAGCACAACAATGGCCTGAGGACCAAGCTGTACATGCAGCAAAGCATATGTCTGGGCCAACTCAGAGAATCCCAGAGTGTCAGGGGTTGGAAGGGACCTCGAAAGATCATTCAGTCCAATCCCCCAAAGGAGCAGGAACACCCAGATGAGGTTACACAGGAACATGTCCAGGCAGGTCTTGAATGCCTCCAGAGCAGGAGACTCCACAACCTCCCTGGGCAGCCTGGGCCAGGCTCTGCCACCCTCACCCCCAACAAGTTTCTTCTCAAATGTAAATGGAACCTCTTGTGTTCCAATTTGAACCCATTACCCCTTGTCCTGTCACTGGTTGTCACCAGAAGAGCCTGGCTCCATCCTCCTGACACTCCCCCTTTCCATATTGATCCCCAGGAATGAGTCCCCCCTCAGGCTCCTCTTGTCCAGCTCCAGAGCCCCAGCTTCCTCAGCCTTTCCTCACACGGGAGATGCTCCACTCCCTTCAGCATCTTGGTGGCAGCGCTGGACTCTCTCCAGCAGTTCCCTGTCCTGCCAGAACTGAGGGGCCACAACTGGACACAATATTCCAGGTGTGGTCTCCCCAGGGCAGAGCAGAGGGGCAGGAGAACCTCTCTGACCTACTGACCACCCCCTTCTAACCCACCCCAGGTACCATTGGCCTTCCTGGCCACAAGGGCCCAGTGCTGGCTCATGGTCACCCTGCTGTCCCCAGGACCCCCAGGTCCCTTTCCCCTACGCTGCTCTCCAATAGGTCATTCCCCAGCTTACACTGGAACCTGGGGTTGTTCCTGCCCAGATGTCAGACTCTACACTTGCCCTTGTTCTATTTCATTAACATTTCCTTCCCTTTGCGCTGCCTCCCTGGCCCTTTTGCCTTTCCCTCTGTGTCATCTTGTCTTGCTCCCTGTCCCTATCTTTCTCTGGCAAGCTGATCTGCTCCTTACCCTCCTTTTCAAAGGAATCACAACATCATTTTGGTTGGAAAAGATAACTGCAATTTTAAAATACCTTTACCGTTTGAAGAAATGGCCTGAAAAGGTTTGTTTTTTGTTTTTTGTGTTTTGTTATTTTTTTTCCCGGGGGGCAGTTCACAAGGACAGATGGGCTGCTGGACTCTTCAATACCAACATTCAGGGCGAGGAAGGAACTCTTGGCTATACTTGGGTGATATCTGTGTCTGTGTTCTGTGTGTATCTGGGAAAGTGCGCTCTAGGGAACTCAGGCTGCCAATGAGTCAAAAAACGGCCTGGTTGTCTAAAAAACACAAACACTCCAGTGGCCGTATCAACAACTGTACTAAAGATGGTGTAAAGTACCTTTTCCTCCACTCAGCTGTAGCCTTCGCAAGAAAAAAGGAAGTGTCAGATTCCTATCCAGCTTTGTTCTGAAAGGTTTTTTCCTCTTTCAGCTGGGTGTCCACTGCCACCGTCTCACTGCGGTTGCCCCGTCTTCTGCTACAGAAGTACAAGACAGACAGACAGAATCCGGAGTGGTCTGCCCGTACAAGGTACGGCTAAGATGTGTGTCTGCGTTTTTCCTGAGGTACTTGTAGAGTGGACTTTAAAGTTAACATTAAGAATGCACCGCCTCTCCTATATTTTTAATACGAAACATTTTACCACATGTACTAAAAGTAAGGTCTGTTCCGGAGCATGGTACACCTGTGCAGAGCTTACCTTCCTCTGTTTATTTTCTCTTCCTGAAAGCATAATCTTCTGTTTCTGTGGGCTTACGATTGAATGATACAGTGGAAATGATTTTGTACTAAACGAGGAAAGGAGGTGTTTGTAAGAGTTCAGATGTCCAGAAGAAACAGCTGCTTCAATGACAAATGCTTTGTTCTTTTTCAGCCAACAGGTTTTTAAAATATCGTAGCTTTTGGAGTACTATTCTGACTGAGATACAGGCACCTGGGCAGATCGGTTTTGTTCTGCGCATTTGCCAGGTGTTCCCAAGAAGCACTTTCAGCCTCGTAACTGGTGGCAGTGAGTCCTGGTGTGGTTTGGATGAGTTATTGTTTCAATAATGACTTGTTTGTTCTTAACCTACAGTGTGTAGTTCTGGCTTCAGTTGGTAAGAAGTCTTCCAAAACTGCAGCATTTTCCAGAGGAAAACTTTGTCTAGTCAGTTAATTGAAACGGTTTTAGTGTCGTGTATTACATGGTAATATACAAAGCAGGGTTACAGTGTTCTATAACATGCATAGAAGGACGTGTATTTAAGACAATTCTAGACGTAAACAGCATTATTGTTTTATTGGGATCTTTCGGTATCTAAATTCTTGAGCAGGGGGAAAACATGTGTTTTCCAAAATAGCCGGTGGCGACTCATGGTGCTGGGATGGGGCCAATCCAGCTCCAAGTCAGTCGCGCTCAGCTGTGTTTGCCCCCCCCACACCCCCCGTTTCCCAGTTTTGCTCCAAACTTGCTCAAATACAAACAAATAGGCAGCAATTCAGAGACAACAGAGTGGGGCTCAGCCGGTGGTGCCCCCTCCTAACCCCCCCGGCATCCCCAAATCCCCAACAACGGGGCCAGACACCCCCTTCCCCAGCTCCGTTCCCTTCTCTCAGCTCGCTCCAGCACTGGCCCAACACCCTCTAGTAAACAGCGCTTGGTGGCCCCGGAACGCATCACTCCCGGAATGCCGAACTCTGAACTGCTGCATGAAATTCAATCCTTCCGTGCAACAACAGGTGGGTAAAAACCCACTGTGCATACATTTGGGATGTAAACGTGACTTACAGCCACCACCGACTGTTACGATAACCCTCGCGGACAGCACACGCACAGGAGACGCAGTGGCAGAAGTGACACATTGACTTTCATAACAGCATTTGCTCCCTTGAGGAAAGGCTGATGCTGGCAGTGACAGGCAACACAGAAAGCTCTTCAGTCTATTGCCTTTGGATGCAAGAAACCCTTGCGGACCAGGGGAAATCAATTGTCATGGATGGAAGAACGCTACAGCACACAACTTGTTAGCATGCACCCTGCTGCTTTTAGTGTGGGGTGAGACTGAAACGCAGCCATTGACAGAGGAGGTGACGTAACCGGTTCATTTGGACAAACCAGTTATGGTATCTTGTCCGATGACGGTGCTTTCGCCAGTATCTCCGCTGCTGCACTGACGTCTCCTTCTGCATCAATCAGCACCTCCAAGTTTGCGCTCTGGTCCTGGAAGCCCATGGCCCTGAGCTGCTCCATTTGTCTCCCAAATCTGGCCTGTGGCACCTCCTCATCCATCTCCATCTGATGTTCTCCTTGCTCCCCATCTGACTTGAAATCTCCACTGTCCTCAGACTCGCTGCTTTGTGACGAGTCGTCCATGCTTTCCAAATCCAGCTGCACACTTGGGTCCTTCAAACTCAGTATAAAATCCGGTACCTCTGTCGAGAGGGTCTGTAATCCCCGCTGGATCTGCAGCAACGCCTGCAGCGCCCACGGGTTCCTCAGCAGGGGCGAAATCTCGGCGTCCTCCAGCTCCGGTGGCAGCTGCTGCACCTGCTGGTCTTCACATGGAGAATTTCCGTCACTCGGTGTCTCGGCGCCGTTCAGAAGCACTTGTGCGGGGCTGTCGGGGTGTGTTACCGCACTCCCCAGGCTGTGCATGAGCTCTGGGTCTCCTGTCAGCTGCTCAACCATGGTCTGAACCTGCCCCGAGTTGGGCACCACCTGTCCTGCCGCAGGACCCAAGCTCAGCGAGGTGAAACTGTCACCTGTGCTGCTGATGGCGAACTGGCCATCGCAATCCCTTGTGTTACCACTGACCCCGCTGGACCGCGGAGCCCAAGGGTTGGGTAATGGCCTCCAGTTTTCGGTGTGGGCTGGTAGCCTGGCTCCCGTCACGGGTGGGTCACTGTCCTGGGGAGCAAAGGGGCTGTTTCCCATCTGCACAGCGTCCAAGATGGGCTCCTGAACCTCCCTGTACAGCTGCTCCAGAGCACTGAACCCTCCAGGGATGCTTTCCAGGTTCTTCATGGCCACATCATGGTTCCTTATCATCTCCTGCCTTACGGCAGGGCTGCTGGAGGCCTCCAGCATTTCTCTGATAGTCTGGGGGTGGCTGAGAATGTGGCCAATCTCGGGATTTTCTTCAGCCAGCTGCTGCATCTGAGGGCTGGACATGAGGAAGTCCCTGACAACGTCGGCATTGTCGAGGACATCCTGCACCAAAGCAGTCTGCATCTCCCTCTGCAAGCTGTGCAGGGCTACCTCTTCTTCTTGAATGCTGCTCTCCAAGTCCAATGTGTCTGTGGAGTCCAGGCCCAGGAGAAATACGCCCGTAACCCCAAGGAGGAAGCCCAGCAGAAGTGTGTTGTTGTTGATGGTGTTCAGATCCAGGCCTGAAGCAGGGATCCTGGACAAGAGGTCCGCCATGGTCTATGCCACTGTTTCCTGGCTGGAGGTCAACAGCTCAGACAAGTCGTGATGGATTAGCTTGGGTTTTGCAGATGACCCGTGCTTCCCAAGCAGAATAAGTTGGAATTGCTGCAGCTGGGAGGTTGCATGAGGGCGGTCGCTCTTTCTTGATCTGCCAGGCCATCCTGTGGTTTCTGCTGGGACCTGATGACAACGTGGATGTTGACCCCACTGTGAACTCCATGCTGGCTCAAAGTGTCTTGATCCTTGAGGACTTTCCCAACAAATACCAGGACCAGCAGATCAGGGGATGTTTTGAAACGTTTGGCAACTTCTTTCTTAAACTCCTGGATAGTGCTGCTCTGAGCAACCTCAAACTTCTCCTCCTGTTTGAGCGTCTTCACAGTAACCTTGATGATATTTGAGGAATCCATGGTGACAACAGGCTGACCAGTCTCTGCTGCCCCTTTGCTTCTGGGCACGGTGACTCTGAGACCAGGGCTGCGCGTCGCTCTGTTGAAAAGCAGCGGTGCTGGCAGGAGGTGACAGAGGGTGACAGCTGCAGTGGAAACGGGGTGGCAGTTATCCCTGCTACGGTGACAGATGCCAGGAGGGAGCAGTGACACGGGGACAAGGACCACCTCCCTCTGCAGATGTTGCACAGCTGCTCCAGTTGCTCACCACCCGTGCAGTCCCCCCATGTGTTGCCTCTCAGGAGGCAGTGACGACCTGGTTCAGGGACAGCACGGCGACCACGCTCTGGTCGCTCGGCTCATCAGCACGCAGACACCAATGTGGTGGACGGCAGAAGAGGTTTATTTGCAGGTAACACAGGTTTATATACCTTGAGTCTACAACGTCACTTCCGTTTTGCTTACATCACGCATTCCTACCTGTCTAGGGAGGGGCCACTACCTTCCCGTACATCGCGAGATCTTCCGGCCGCCAGACCCTACCTACCTACATTTCCCCCCCCCCCTATGCAGAACTAAATTAACTAAGATACAGCATAAACAGTCCCAAAGATTTGTACCTCCACCTTAGTGCAACACTATGTGAATAACGTGAACAGGGTACTATAAATTGGTGAAAACTAGGGGGTGACGGTGTGCAATACTGTGTAAACAATTCTTGGAGGTAGATTTCATGACGTGAACAATAAGGCACTATAGACTGAGAACTAAAGGGGTGACGGGTTAGTAATGGGGTGAAACTAGAGATGATTAGGGACAACTAGGGATAACACTGGGTAAACACCCTTTTAAAGTAGTTGTTGGCGTTCGATCATCATGATGTTGACTCGCTCTAGCTGGCTTTTAACAAACGACACAAGCCTATTTAGTACGCAGGGTCCGAAGGTCAGTGCTAATATGACCGTGATGACTGGCCCTGCCAAAGTGGATATCAGGGCGGTCAACCACGGTGAGTGGCTAAGCCATGATTCAAACCATCCCTGTAGGGCCTCTCTATCTCTTTTCCTTTGTTCTAGACCCTCCCTGAGTTTGGCCATTGTGTCTCTGACAATCCCTGTGTTGTCTGCGTATACACAGCATTCCTCCCCCAGCGCTGCACAGAGCCCGCCTCGTTGTAGAAGCAAGAGATCCAGTCCCCTACGATTTTGTAGAACAACTTCGGACAATGATCTCAAGGACTTTTCCAAAGCGGTGATCGATTGTTCAATTCGAACTAAGTCTTCATCTACAGCTGCTCTGAGAGAATTAAACTTTTGATTTTGTTCCACTAGTGCTGCTATTCCCGTTCCTGCCCCCGCGGCTCCTATGGCCAGTAGGGTAGCTACGGTCAGGGCAGTAATGGGCTCTCGCTTTTGTATGTGACTAAGAGTTAAGGGGGGTTGATGGTTATACATGAATTCTTCAGGATGGTATATGATTCTTGGAACAATCATTACTTGTATACAAAACTCACTGTTTTGATCAAACACACTAAGAGACACACATGGCGTAACTCCAGTTTTTGAGCATATCCATTTGGTATTACTGGCAGGAACTAGCCATTTGGCCCTCGATCTTTTTTCTAGCGTGAACTCGTTTGCACACAATGCCTTTTTCTCAGGGGGTGCTTTACCGACACAAGTGCCTTGCCCTGATACATATTGCATCGTTATTCCTGGGTTGTTCGTGGAGTTCCACAGGCATTGTGGTGGATTGGGCCCATCTACCAGTTCTGGTTTAGAGGGTATACCAACCGCTTCATAAAAGGGGGGCCTTACATCGTAACAAAGCCAGCAGTTCGCTGTCATATTTGGATTGGTTGAATTCAGGAGCTGGTATGTTGAGTTCAGCAAACTCCATAGCGGAGGCATTTCAAGTTTCAAAGTACTGGATGTTTTAGTACCGTCTACTAAGAGCCTGGGCGTTTGTGGGCTAAGAACCGGGTTAGGCCCGAGTGCCCGGGGCATTTGTGGCTTGACCTTGATGATTTGTATTAGTGTTCCTGGATCTTTAAAAGTGGTGCGAAGAAAAACTGACCACATTTTCCCCACAACCCAACCCGCATTGGTCGGGTTTCGGATTTTTAGGTTTAGATGGGTGCAGTTACCTTGTTGATCTAGCATTGCGTTGAATGCAAACATGGGAGGGGTACACCCTCTTGGTCCCCATCTTACTTGCAGAAATTCGTCCTCTTTTTCTGGTCTCCATCTATTGCTTGTTACAATGGTCTCACACCCCCAATACCCACAAAACATATATCCCGGATAGTTGCAATAGCCTTTTCCCGGGTTTGAACTAGGACACCAATACGTTCCCCATAACGATTTGGATGCAGGAAACAAGTCATTGAATGTAACAGTGAAAGTCGGAGCACCTGCTGTTGTGTTTTCTCTTATCACTCGATCGTTTGAAGCGTCCCGTAGGAGCCACTTGAATGGCTGATGATGACTGTAGTCTGGTTCTGTTTTACCTGTAGCAGCAAACCCCAGGATCAAGATCACGCACAAGTGTCGCAACTTCCCTCCACGGAGGCCGCTTTGCTGTTGTCTGGACTCTATCGGTGCGGAATTCTCAGGCTCAGACAGGGTGCTCGCCGACTCATTGACTTTTCTTGTCACCAGGGTACACAGGTTATGAGAGCGCCCGATGGTCCAGTCCTGAAAACAGAAACTCACAGTTTTCGTTAGTTTTGTTCTGAAGATCCGGTTTAATGGACTTAAGTGGACACCATCTGACTCTACCATCTTTTTTGACTGCAGCATACCCTCGCCCTGTCAGAACCAACTTCCACCCCGGTTCCCATTCTCCTAACTCATTTCCGACAACAACTGACGGGCCCTCTTCTAGCGCTTGAGTGGCCCAGTGTTTTTGGATAGGGCTATTCACCTTCTCCCCCCTGGGGAATTGATTTAGTGCCAGCAAAGCAGTCGCTAGCAAGCGTGCCTGGTCTCTTGAGGGAACAGTGGTGGTAAAACCTTCTGTGTTTGCTAGTACTTCTAGCTTTGATTTCAGAGTTTGATTTGCTCGTTCGACTATAGCTTGTCCTGTACTATTATATGGGATGCCGTGTATTAGAGTAATACCCCATTTCTGAGCGAATGCCTGGACCGATTTGGATACGAAATGCGAGCCATTGTCTGTTTTGATCTGCTTAGGGACGCCAAGCCACGCCATAGCTGTCAGCCAATGTTGGATGGTTGCTTTGGAGTCGGCCTTGAGGTGCTGTGTAGCTACGATCACCCCGCTATATGTGTCCACGGTTACGGCTAGCCACGCTCGAGGTCTCAGCAACTGACAGAGCGTAAAGTCCGACTGCCACACCTCGGAGGCTTTGAGACCTCTGGGGTTGACTCCACTGGACCACAGTGGTGCTTTTTGACAGTGGGGACACGTAGCTACTATGTGTTTTGCGTTGGCGGTTGAAATCCCGCATCTCTTTGCTAGGGCTCTAGTTCCGATGTGAAGGGACTCGTGTAGTTGACGGGCTTCTCTTAGTGTCCATATCCCTTTTGCCGCAGCGTCTGCTTTATCATTGCCGATTTGGTAAAACCCTTTGATTGGGTCATGGCTGTTGACGTGGATGACTGACACGGTTCCTTTTCGGGAGGAAAGCGCTTCTTCCAGCATTAGAGCAGCTGTGGATGTTGACACGCCAGGCCCCGACATGGCCAGGCAAAGTTTGGCTACGAACATTGAATCGGTCACTATGTTGAGGTGTTCCATTGGGAACAGTCCACACGCCAGCACCACGGCCGTCGCTTCTAATAGCTGGACTGAAAGCGCGCTGTCTGTCATTTTGATGCAGCGCCATTCTTCTCCCGATTGCCATACCACTGCTGCGGTTGAGGTCACTGAAGATGCATCTGTGAAGACCGTTGGTCCCTGCTGGGGTCGATCCATGATCTTCTGTGGGAGGTCGATGTTGGCAATTTTCAGCATTTGAGCCCAAGGGGGGTTGACAGCGTGATGGACTTCTCCGCGAAATCCAGCAAGGGCCACAGCCAGAGATTCCGACATCGCCACTGATTGCGTTAGCAGTTGTTTGCGCAAGGGTAGATATATCCTGGCAGGTTCGATGCCTAGGTGCCTTAGGGCGAGTTTTCGGCCTTTCATGATGAGGTTGCCAAGGCACTTGACTCCTGGAGAGAATGCGCGTGATGGTTTTCCCAGGACTATCCACTGTATTGGTCGGGCTTTATCATGGGGGCCCTGGGCCAGTGCCCCTACTCCCCCTCCTTCTGTGAAGCATACATACAGGTCGAGTGGCTCGTGCGGGTTCCACCTGGCAAGCGTGCTTGATGATATTTGTTGCTCGATGAAGTCGAGAGAGTCCATTGCTTCCGTTGTCAGGGTCTTTTGTTCCCACGGGTTTTTTCCTTTTAAAAGATCGTGCAGGGGGGCCATGGTCTCGGGAGGAATCAAGACGATGTTACGGAGCCATTGTAAGGATCCCACTAGTTGTTGCACGTCATGAAGCGTCTTGATGTCCCGACGGATTTTTATCTGGGGAGGGGTTATGTAAGAATTTGTGATCCCCACTCCCAAAAAACTTACACACGGTCCCTTTTTAATTTTTGCACTTGCGATTTCGAACCCGTTTGTTTTTAGGGTTTCCGAGACTGTTGACACCAGTTGGTCCACCTGACTTCCTGATGGTGCGGCGATCAGGATGTCGTCCATGTATTGAATGATCGTTGCAGTCGGGTCGCTGCGCCGAACTGGTTCCAGCGCCCGATCCACCGTGATCTGGCAGATGGTAGGCGAGTTGATCATTCCTTGAGGCAGCACTTTCCACTGGAAGCGCAGGTTAGGGCGCTGGCTGTTTGGAAACACGATAGAGAAAGCAAACCGTTCCTTGTCTTCTTCATGTAAAGGTATTGAGAAAAAAACAGTCTTTGATATCTAGGACGGCACAAGGTTGTCCCTCTGGTATCATAGAGTTCATGGGCAACATTGTTTGAACAGGACCCATTGGCTGAATTGTCTTGTTTACTTCACGTAGATCGTGGAGGAGACGAAACCCTTCACCGGTACGCTTGGGTATTACAAAAACAGGAGTGTTCCAAGGACTAGTAGAAGGCTCTATGTGACCCCGCTGCAGTTCGCGGTCGACTAATTCGAGAAGAGCATCCATTCGAGGCTTTGATAGGGGCCACTGCTCGACCCACACTGGGTTGGACGATTTCCATGTCAGTTTAATCGGTGGAAGTGGGTATGCGGCAGTGGCCCTCACTATAAATTTGTCACTCTGGCTTTTAATAGGGCTAAGGCGTCCCGTCCCAGCAGGGGTTGGACTCCTGGCAAGACAAATGGGAAGAGAGTAATGGTTTTTTCCGGCCCCTTTTCTGTGTAAAGTGTGATGGCAACCAAACGAGCACTCTTCCGGGCTCGGGCTAGTCCTCCGACTCCGCTCACCGTGGGAGCATTTTTCAGTTCCCAACACGGAGGCCAGCTTGACTCGGGGATAACTGTAATGTCTGCTCCGGTGTCGATCAGGAAGGGGACACTAATGGTGGTGCTATTTGGGGTATTATAAAGGGAGCAGATCCCCCACACCATCGGCGGGCTATCACGCCTTACGGCCAAAGCCACCCTGGGGTCTCGCCCCCAGGGAGTGGTGCTTGCTGTCCCTGGACTGAAACTGAAGGCGGGTTCGGCTGGACAACTGGTTGCGCTGTAAAGTTGGGCACCTGCTGAGAATGCAGTGGGTTCGGAGGAACTGGCTTTGGAGGCACCGGGTTCAGGAGCGCCGAGTTCGGGAGTGTCGCGCTCCATGCGGGGTTGGCATAGTTGGGCCGCCTCACATTCGTAGTGGGAGAGGGCTGTGCACGGCCCGTCTGCCCTCTCCCCCTCCCGTTTCCCTGGGCCTTAGATCTGCATTCCCTGGCAAAGTGCCCTCTCTTTCCACAGGCCCAGCACGGTCCTTTGGGTCGGTTTTGGTATTGGGGGAGCGTTGTTGACGAACCCCCCAACTGAGGGCAGTGTGTTGTGATGTGGCCCGACTGGCCACATCTAAGACATACCATCATGTTAGTTATTGCGCAAACGGCTGCCTGGATCGGGGCCAGGTGCTCTTCTCTTGCGACGTGTTTAATCATGTCTGCGATGTTGGCCCCCGCTGGCAGTGATCGCAAAATATCTTTTGTTACCGAATTGCATTGTTGGCGTAGGCATTCTGCTGCGACTGGGCCTTTAGCTTCTGGAGGCAGCGTCGAGGAGTCAATTGCTGATTGGAGGCGATCTACAAATTGTGTGAAGCTCTCGCTTTCACTTCGTTTTATTGTCGACCATGGCGACGGTTTGGCGATGACTCTAGAGGCTGTGCGAATGGCCTCTCTGGCTGCACGTGTAGTTGCCGTAACTTCTTGGGCCCGCATGCCCTGGGCCTGTAACTGGGGACTCATCATTGCTGGATCCGAGCCCATCAGCCGCTGCAGGTTGGAACCGTGTAGCGGGTGATCCGCCCCAGCTACCTGGGCCAGTAGCCTTGCACAGTTGTCCTCCCACTCTTGTTTAAAAACGATCATCCCTGCCCCATCAAAGATCAGCCTACAGACTTGTTTAATGTCGTACGGGAGCAGGTCGTCTCCCCCGAAGACGCCGTCTATGAGGGTGGAGACCAGGGCAGAATTAAGCCCTTTATCTGCGATCGCTTTAACGATCACTTGTATATCCTTTGGGTTTATCGGTGTGTAAACCCTTTGCCCCCCGTCCACCACCCGGACCGGGAACGCCAGCGTGGCCGATGGGGCCCAATCGGCACACGCCATCTTAATCTTTCTCCAATCCGTAAGAGGAATTTTTTCCCTTTGCGGTTTCGCTTTATTTCGGAAAGGAGTGTTTTTACTTTTAATTCTAT
Organism: Streptopelia decaocto; assembly: GCF_964273445.1. Lineage (NCBI taxonomy): Eukaryota > Metazoa > Chordata > Aves > Columbiformes > Columbidae > Streptopelia > Streptopelia decaocto. The sequence continues at coordinate 296,271 of NW_028116450.1, read as the reverse complement.
TTGTTCCCGTTTCCTCCTCCGAATACGAATCGGTATTCGAATCGAAGTCGGAACTAGACTGGTCAGTCACCTCCGTGTCCGATCCAGAACCGGAACTTGACTGGTCGGTCACTTCCGAGTTCCGGCCCCGCCCACCACCCTTGGGGGCGGGTCGCTCTCTGCTCCGGCCCCGCCCACTACCCTTGTGGGTGGGCCGTTCCCTCCCTGTTGGCTCGCCCCGCCTTCCGCCCGGGGAGGTGTCCACCCCCCAGTGGCGCCTCTCCAGATGAACACCTTGATCGGCTCTCCGCCCCTTGTCCACGCCTCCACCGCCCCCAAAGCTCCGCCCTTCGTTGTCACCGCCCCCAAAGCTCCGCCCTTCGTTGTTCTCTTCCACCCGGCCACGCGCGCCAGCCAGGTTCAAAGCCGACTCCACCTTCCCGCCAGGAGCATCTTCGTCCCGCCCCCCGCCCACGTGCTGGGGGCCATCTTGGGGGGCATATGGCGGGGGTCTCGTCCAGACTTCCTCAGCCCCTGGTTTCTCAGCGTTGCGCCTGGCTTCCTCAACCAAACCACCCCAAAAGGATTTAGCTCGCTCCTGCGCCTCCGTGAGCGGGTCGGGCTTCGGGGATTGAGGGGGGTTTTCGCCCTCTCGCGGATCTTTGGGCTCGGCAGGATCGCCGCTATCTGGGGGGTGCGGGGTCTGCGTAGCCGCCCCGACCCCCAGTTGTGGGGTGGCCCACAAGCAAGCTTGTGCTGCCTTCCAGGTCTCCTGCGCCTGCATGGCCTTACGCAGGGCCTGTACAACTTTCCCCCACGACTTGAGGTTTTTCCCACAGCCCGAGGACATCGTTTCCTCGGCAAGTGCTTTAGTGCACTTATCCCACGCCTCAGGGTGGAGAATTTCTACCGGCTGGTCAATGACCCCGATTTGCAAAAGTCTCGCAACTGCAAGAGTAAAATCTTTAGGCTTACAATCGATACCCCATTGCTTATGTAATTGGGATACGACCTTAACGAGGGCTTCCATCCTCCTCGCGGTTCCGGGAGCGTCCTCCCCGCCGGGCTGGTCTAGCCGCTCCGGCCGCTGTTCACCTGAATCCAAGCGATTTTCCCGGGTTTCGGCACCACTTGTTGCCTCTCAGGAGGCAGTGACGACCTGGTTCAGGGACAGCACGGCGACCACGCTCTGGTCGCTCGGCTCATCAGCACGCAGACACCAATGTGGTGGACGGCAGAAGAGGTTTATTTGCAGGTAACACAGGTTTATATACCTTGAGTCTACAACGTCACTTCCGTTTTGCTTACATCACGCATTCCTACCTGTCTAGGGAGGGGCCACTACCTTCCCGTACATCGCGAGATCTTCCGGCCGCCAGACCCTACCTACCTACACCCATGTTCCCTGTCCCACTGCAGCCTCCTGCCCGTATAGAATGCCCATGCAGCGGTGCTGTGCTGTGACATCACAACTGATGTCAGAGTGAGCAGTGATGTCAGAGCTGAGCTCAGGCTTCCTCGCCTCCATGGTCCCCAACCAAGTCCCCAGGACACAAGGGAAACTGTGGCGGGGTTTTGATGGATAAAGATCTGTTGCTGAATTAGTCAGGCTCAAAGGCATCTCAAGGCCGCTTCGAGAAGCTGAGAACAGAACCTGCTGTGAGAAAGAGGGGCGTCCTCGATCAGCGGGGTCCTGGCGTGGCGTGAATCATCGGACGCATCATCAGTGAGACTCCAGCGCACGGACAGCCCACGATACTCATTTAGCGAATCCACACTTGGAGCGTGGACGCGTGATTAGAATATAGTTGCATATATAAGGAGGCTTGTTTCTGTAATAAATGGCTTTGGCATGATTCACATTGAATCGAAGTGTTTGCTGAGTCCTTTATCGCTCCAACAGAAAACCACACCATGGGGACCCCCAGTCTCAGGGGCTGCAGGACCATTTCCATTCCACATGACCGGCAGGTCAACATCGCCAAACCCAGGGCGAAGCTCCCGAGCACCCACCCTCCCGGCTCCGGAGCTTGCTCCCCTGTTTCAGCGAACACCCTCCTCCTGCCAGGTGTGCTGCAGGAACACGAAGCACCTCGAATTGTCACATTGAGCCCCAGTCTTTGGGTCCCACTGTGGGTTTGCTGCCAGCACAACCCATGCACAGGGTCAGCCCTAGAATCACAAAATTACAGACGGGTTTGGGCTGAAGGACCTTCCCAGCTCCCCAGTGCCCCCTGCCATAGGCAGGGACATCTGCACCAGCTCAGGGTGCTCAGAGCCCCGTCCAGCCTGGCCTGGGATGTCTCAGGGATGGTTCATCCACCACCTCTCTGGGTACCTGGGCCAGGCTCTCACCACCCTCAGGACAACAATTCCTTCCTCATGTCCAGCCTGAATCTCCCTCCTTTAGTTTAAAACCATCACCCCTTGGCCTGTCACAAATAGGCTGGGATGATTTATGGCTGGGACGCAAATGCATGGACAGGATGGAGCAATGCAGGGATGGGATGTCACAGAATCATAAAATCATTTTGGTTGGAAAAGACCTTCAAAGATCGAGTGCAACTGTTAACCCAGCCCTGGCACTACCCCATGTCCCTGAGAACCTCATTTCCAATCCGTTCAACCCCTCCAGGGATGGTGACTCCAGCACTGCCCTGGGCAGCCTGTTCCAATGCCCCACAGCCCTTTGGGGAAGAAATTGTTCCTAAATCCAACCTCAACCTCCCCCGGTGCAACTTGAGGCCATTTCCTCTGCTCCTGGCGCTTGTTCCTGGGGAGCAGAGCCCGACCCCCGGGCTCCAAGCTCCTTTCAGGCAGTTCAGAGAGTCCCGCAGGGCCGGGATGGAGTAATCCGTGGCTGGGATGTGATGCGCAAGGTGGATGAATTGATGCTCAACTGGGGTGAAACACGTTTGGTGTGAGGGAGACACAGTTGGTCTGGGATTGGGAGCGGGACGGTGATGGGAGCACAGTGGGGACAGGAGCACCACATGCTCACCCAAAACTCCTGCAGATAAAAATCAATTTATCTATCTCCAGAACAGGTGTGTCTGCTCCATTTCGGTGCTCAGGTGGGTCCATGTGTGTCCCCTGGTGCTGGAACACCCCAAAAAGCTGCAGCCGTTGTGGCCGGAGAGTGCAAGTGATGTGGTGCCCACGTGTGTGCTGAGCATGTTGGTTCTCAGCCTCTGCTCAAGGCAGCAGCGGAATTTCTGGGAGCACTGCGAGAAAACCCCACGGGACATTTCACAATAGCCTCACACGTCACCAGAATGGACGCTGTGCCAGAAAACGAATGAAAAGCCCTCCCAGTGCCAACACAACCCGCGGACACTGAAATCCAGCCCAAAGCACCAAAATGTCCAGGAAAAACAGGGACTTGTTGAGTCCCGCTTATGCCTTTCAGCTCTTTAACCTGATCTTGTCACTGTAATCTCACCAAAGCACTTTTTTTCCACTTGGTTCAACTCTAAAATGAACTTCTCTTCCACAAAACACCCAAATCCTTCAATGAGAAAACCCCAACATCTCTGCTCTCCAGGATCATGACCCCGGCATCTCGTGCCATCGCTGCATGGATTTTAGTTTGTTCAATGAGATGAACACGTGCCGAGGGGGAAAAGAGGAGGAAATCTTTGAGAATTCAGTTTTCCAGCACTGGAGATGTGTGGCCAAGATTTAGGTTTCCTTTATATAGTGAATTGGAAATGGTGCAAAACACGGATGGATGGATGGATGGATGGATGGATGGATGGATGGATGGATGGATGGATGGATGGAGAGAACTGGGACCGTGATAAAGCTCTTGCTTCCAAGCAAGATCGGTGGTAACTAAAACCTCTCCGTCTCTTATTTGCTTTTTTATTGAAGCAGATTGATAAAATTCCCTGGATCTGTGCACCACTGGGGACTTCCACACGGCAAAAACCCGACATCTGTCTTCTATTTTGCTTTTTAATTCAAAGAAAAGCCCACAAGACTCTCTCAGGATGGCCAGAAGCATCTCTGCGCTCGTCTCCATTCCCTCTGAGTTTTGCAGGTTGAATTTTCCCATTGATGTGCCAGCCCAAGAACTCAAAACCCCGTCGCATCGTTAACGAACCTCCCAAACGAGCTGTCGTGCTGGGAACCAGCCGTCCTGTGAAAATACCTCTGGCTGCTTTATTTCCACCCTAATTCCCTGTATCCCACTGATATTAAATTTCCAGGCCAAAATACACGTGCAGTATTTGGTTTGTGATTTGTTGGGGTGGTTTTTTTTTGGTATTTCATTGTTGGAGAATGGCTAAGAGAGAAAGGGCGGAGACCCTCTCTACGAAGAGGATCTTTTCTAGTTAGCATAAGTAGGCCTCAGTTAGCATGAGCTGAACAAGGGTAAGTGGGAAGGTACTGACTGAGAGAGGCCTGGGTAAACAAAGTTCAGGAGGCAGCTCCGAGATAACGGGTGTTGGAGAATGGCCAAGAGAGAAAGGGCATGAGACCCTCTCTACAAAGAGGATCTCTTCTAGTTAGCATGAGTAGGCCTCAGTTAGCATGAGCTGAGCAAGGGTAAGTGAGAAGGTATTGCCTGGGAAAGGCCTGGATAAACAAGTCTCAGGAGGCAGCTCCTGAGAAAGGCCTGGATAAACAAGTCTCAGGAGGCAGCTCCGAGATAATGAGGGAATTCACATACCAGGAGGGCCACAGAAGGGGATGGACTCATTATGTATGTTGGGATGGGCTCATTACGTATGCTATCAAATCGGTGTTTGACGAGTAGGCATAACTAATAGAACCACTATAAAAGTCTGTGCTCTGTATCAATAAACGGAAGTATTTCTTACGATTCACATTGAATTGGCCGCATTTCTTCCTCCATCGCCGCAGGCCAGAAACTATGCCGGGGTCTCGATCCCCGACAAACGGGGAAGTCACATACCAGAGAAACCACAGAAGGGGATGGGCTCATTATGTATGCTATCAAATCGGTGTCTGACGAGTAGGCATAATTAATAGAACTGCTTTATAAAGGGGTGCTATAAATAGAATTGCTATTAATAGAACTGCTATAAAAGTCTGTGCTCTGCGTTTGATATAAAAGCCAGTGCTTCGAGGCAATAAATGGAAGTATGCTTATCATTCATATTGAATTGGCTGCATTTCTTCCTCTGTCGCCGCAGGCCAGAACCTATGCCGGGGTCTCGACCCCGACATTGCATGAATTAAGCACGTTTTTGCTTTGCTTTTTTTGGCTTTCTCAGCCAGCGATCTCAAATTATGCTGGTGAGCTCGTCCCAACAGGTTGGGAAGCAGAACATAGAGTTGCTTGGATTAGTCCCAGGGATGGAAATGCTGTTTTGTGCTGTCATCCCACAGCATGGAGATGTCCCCTCCGGCTCATGGGGCTGCACAACCACAACGAGACACCAGAGAATCCACACCAGGAAAACTTAACGATTTTTCTTTCTATTTTCTAGAGCATTTTCTGCTAATGGTTTAAAAAGCATCAGCAAAAAAACGTGGTGAAAAAGAGAAATTTCGGAGTTCTGTGCCCAGGACTGAAGAATTCCTCAGGAGCACTGAAATCATAGGAATAAATAAAACGTTTTCACATTCAAACCGAAGAATATTTATGGCTGACCAGTTGTGCCAGGAATGGGAAGCAGGAGAGGACGTGATGCCCAGAGTGAGCGTCATGGGATGTGTCAGCACAACCAGCACATCCCAAATTGTCTGTTGACTGAATTAAAGCGGGAATGGTGACAGGTCCTGGGGCAGCAGGAACGTCTCCTCTGTGACTGCTCCACCTTCCCAGGTGCCCACGTGTAGTGGGTATGAGGGTCTGTAAGTGATAATGAAAAACAGGACCAGAGGAAACGGCCTCAAGTTGCACCAGGGGGGGTTGAGGTTGGATCTGGGAACAATTTCTTCCCCAAAGGGCTGTGGGGCATTGGAACAGGCTGCCCAGGGCAGTGCTGGAGTCACCATCCCTGGAGGGCTGGACAGACGGACATGAGGTTCTCAGGACATGGGGCAGGGACAGGGATGGGTTAACAGTTGGTCTCCATGATCTTAAAGGTCTTTTCCAACCAAAATGATTCTGTGACTCCGTGATTTTCCGGGGCGTTGCAGCTTTGGCAGCAGACAGGAGCCAGGAGAAGGGACAGCACTAAAGCTGTCCCGAACCTTTTCATTCCCTTCCAGCCCCATTTCCTACGCTTCCACGCCCACCCTTCACAATTCCAACATGTTTATTTAATTAAATATTAATTAAACATTTCCTAATAGTCTCGCCAATGCTGTCAGCAATTCGTTGGGGTGTCAGCATCGCCAGCTCCACGCTGGGCTGTGATGGTGATTTTTCCTAAAGCTGCTTTAGGAGATGCAAGACACGGTGTGACATTCCCGATCCAGTGGTGATTCTCAGCCGTGGACAAATCACAGTCCCATGGAAAACCCACAGAGCCCACCCAGGGTGAAATCCTGCAGTGATGCAGCTCCTGTGGGTCCATCACATGGACCTTAAATTCACTCCCAGCCTCCCTGAACACCGGTGGGGAGGTGGAGTGGGCACCCAAGGAGGGAGGTGGGCACCCGGAGGGGTGCAAGGGGAACATGTGGGTGCAGCTTGGGCACCCCAGGGAGCAGCGTGGGCACTCCAGGGGTGGGCATGGGACACCCAGAGAGAGGTGTGAGCATGCGTGGAGCAGCATGGGCACCCTGGGGTGCAGCGTGGGCACCCCAGAGGGGTGCATGGGGCACCTTGAGAGAGGTGTGGGTGCTTCGGGATGCAGTGTGGGTACCCCCAGGATGGGTATGGGGGATGCAGGGAGAGGTGTGGACACGCATGGAGCATCTTGGGCATCCAGGGGTGCGGCGTGGGTACCACAGGGTGGGTACATGGGGCAGCTAGAGAGAGGTGTGGGCACACAGAGAGCACCGTGGACCCCCCAGGAAGGAGCCCAGGCACCCCAAAGAGCAGCATGGAGACCCCAGGGTGCAGGTGGGTACCCCAGGGGTGGGCATAGGGTACTTTGAGAGAGGTGTGGGCATAGCAGGGAACAGCATGAGCACCCCAGGAGGGATCCAGGCACCCCAGGGAGCAGCTTGGACGCCCTGGGGGTGCGTGTGGGGCTGCTAGGGGGAGGTGTGGGCACACAGGGAGCAGTACAGGTACCCCAGGGTGCCCCAGGGTGCAGCATGGGCACCTTCTCGGGGTACATGGGGGACCTAGAAAGAGGTACGGGCACACAAGGAGCAGCGAGGGCACCCTGGGGGGCAGTGTGGATACCCCAGGGGGTTCATGGGGCACCAAGAGAGAGATGTGTGCATACAGGGAGCACCATGAACACCCCAGTGGGGAGCCTGAGCACCCCAGGGAATGGACACCCCAGGGGTGGGCCTGGGGCACCTAGAGAGAGGTGTGGGCACCCAGGGAGCAGTGTGGGCACGCAGGGGTGCAGCATGGGTACCCCAAGAAGGAGCCTGGGCACTCGGAGGAGCAGTGTGGGTACCCCAGGGAGGTGCCTGGGGCAGCAGGAGGGAGGTGTGTGTACCCAGGGAGTACCCCGGGCAGTGGATTGGGCACCCCGGGGACAGCGTGAACACCCTGGGGACAGCGTGGACAACCTGGGGATGTTGTGGACACCCCGGGGACGGCGTGGACAACCCAGGGATGTCGTGGACACCCCGGGGACGGTGTGGACACCCCGGGGATGGCGTGGACACCCTGGGGATGGTGCGGACACCCCGGGGACGGTGTGGACACCCTGGGGATGGCGCGGACACCCCAAGGATAGCGTGGCGACGCCGGTGGCAAGGCGAGGGAGCCCGAGTAAGTCCCGCTTACCGGTGTCGGCGTTGGTCCAGGGCAGCAGGAGGACGACGGTATCACAGAGCAGCGGCAGGAGCGGCCGCGCCATGGGACGGTGGCGGCACTGGAGCAGGGCCGGGGGGCTCAGGGCTCCCGGGGGGGGCCGGGACTCGGCCCCGCCGCCCGCCGCCAGACATACCCGGCGTGGCCAGACCCGCCTTCCCCTTTCGCTTTCGAACAGAGACCAGGGTGGGGGGTGCAGTGCCCGGGGGTTCGTTACCCGGGGGGATGCAGGGCCTGAGAGTTCGGTACCCGGGGGGGATGCAGGGCCTGAGAGTTCGGTACCCAGGGGGGATGCAGTGCCCGGGGGTTCGGTACCCGGGGGGGATGCAATGCCTGGGGGTTTGGTACCCGGGGGGGATGCAGTGCCTGAGAGTTTGGTATCCAGGGGGGATGCAGTGCCCGGGGGTTCGGTACCCGGGGGGGATGCAATGCCTGGGGGTTTGGTCCCTGGGGGGGATGCAGTGCCTGAGAGTTTGGTACCCAGGGGGGATGCAGTGCCCGGGGGTTCGGTACCCAGGGGGGATGTAGGGCCTGAGATTTCGGTACCCGGGGGGGATGCAGTGCCAGCAGGTTCGGTACCCGGGGGGGATGCAGGGCCTGAGAGTTCGGTACCCAGGGGGGATGCAGTGCCTGAGAGTTCAGTACCCGAAGGGGATGCAGTGCCTGAGAGTTCGGTACCCAGGGGGGATGCAGTGCCAGCGGGTTTGGTACCCAGGGGGGATGCAGGGCCTGGGGGTTTGGTACCCGGGGGGGATGCAGTGCCAGCGGGTTCGGTACCCGGGGGGAATGCAGGGCCTGAGAGTTCGGTACCCAGAGGGGATGCAGGGCCTGAGAGTTCGGTCCCCAGAGGGGATGTAGGGCCTGAGAGTTCGGTACCCAGAGGGGATGCAGGGCCTGAGAGTTCGGTCCCCAGAGGGGATGTAGGGCCTGAGAGTTCGGTACCCGGGGGGGTGAGGTGCCTGGGGATTCGGTACCCGGAGCGGGTGCAGGGCCCAGGGGTTTGGTACCAGGGCGGGTGCAGGACCCAGGGGTTCGGTACCTGGGGGAATGCAGTGCCCGGGGATTCGGTACCGGGGCGGGGTGCGATACCCAGGGGTTCAGTAGTGGGGGGAATGCAGTGCCTGGGGGCTTGGTACCCGGGACGAGATGCAGTGCCTGGGGGTTCGGTACCGGGGGGGATGCGGTACCCGGGGGGGATGCAGAGTCCGAGGGGACGCAATAGCAGAGACGGGGTACAATACCCAGAGGGTGCAATACCCTCAGAATGCAATACCGGGGGGGGTTGAAGTATCGGGGGGGTGAGATACGATACCAGGGAGTGAGATACGATACCAGGGGGGGATGCAATACCTGGGGGAGAGATGCCGAACCTGTAGGGAAGGATGCAATACTGGGGGGAGATGCAGTACTGGAGGGGGGAATGCAGTACCGAGAGGGGGAGGAGGGGAATGCAATACCCAGGGGTGAGATGGAATACCTGGGGATGGGATGCAATAGCGGGAGGAGGATGCAACAACGTGGGGGATGCAATACCTTGTGGTGGGGATGCGACACTGGCGGTGAGATGGAATACCTGGGGTGGGATACAATAACGGGGAGGGGCTTCGGTTCCCGGGGATGCAATTCCTGGGTGGGGGGGAGTGTGAGGAGCCATTAAAGGACAAATGTTGTTTGTACACCTGGGGACCTGGCGCCTGACCCCAGCGCGGGGGGGAGGACTGAGAGACACCAGACTATGAATCTTTAATGTAAAACTAAGTCACTTCGGACTAATCCCAGAATGCAAACTGATTACTGTGTTTTAAAAGCTAAGCTGGGGAGAAGGGAGCCAGAGAGCTGGAAATGCACACTTTAAGTAGATCAATAAGGGAGGGGGTTGGCAGAATTAGATGAATGAGACAGGTGATCTGCGGCAGGGCTGGGCAGCCTGTAAACCCTGCAGAACCAGCCCCTGGGAACAGGGGAGGGAATTTGCGGCTGAGATTAAGGTGATATATGCACCGGCTTTTTGCCCTATTCCATGTGCTACCATCAGGTAGGACACACAGGTTTGCAAAATTGTTAATAAAATCTACATTGCTGAGAGATCCTGCCTGAGCCTGTTATATTGGCAAGATGATGGTTTCCTACAGGAAGCTCTGCCAAGGTGTGGTCCACCTACCCCAGGTCCCAGCAAAGCTGTTCTGTCAGTCCCTTCTCAGCTGGATGGGGAAAGAAAGCACAATGAAAGGCTCATGGGTGAGATAAAGGCAGGGAAATCCCTCAGCAAGTACCGTCATGGGGAAAACAGACTTTGCTTGGGGAGAAAAAAAATATCCATCAAATCAGAGAAATAAAACCAAATGTTAAAACCCCTTCCCCCCATCCTTCCCTTCCCCCCAGGCTTAACTTCACTCCCAAATTCTCTACCTTCTCCCTGGGAGCGGCGCAGGGGGACAGGAATGGGTGTTGTGGTCAGTTCATCACAGGTTGTCTCTGTTCTCACACTCTTCCCCTGCTCCACCGTTGGGTTCCTCCCATGGGACACAGTCCTCTATGGACGTCTCCAACGTGAGTCTTTCCCACAGGCTGCAGTTCTTCATGAACTGCTCCAGCGTGGATCCTCCATGCGGTCAGAAGTTCAGCAAACCTGCTCCAGCCTGGGCTCCTCTCCATGGGAACAAAGGTCCTGCCAGGAGTCTGCTCCAGTGTGGGCTTCTGTGGGGTCACAACCTCCATTGGGCTCCACCATGGACCTCCATGGGCTGCAGGTGGGTATCTGCTCCACCATGGACCTCCATGGGCCACCGGTGGGTATCTGCTCCACCATGGACCTCCATGGGCTGCAGGTGGGTATCTGCTCCACCATGGACCTCCATGGGCCACCGTGGGTATCTGTTCCACCATGGACCTCCATGGGCCATGGGTGGGTATCTGCTCCACCATGGACCTCCATGAGCCGCAGGTGGGTATCTGTTCCACCATGGACCTCCATGAGACGCAGGTGGGTATCTGCTCCACCATGGACCTCCATGAGCCGCAGGTGGGTATCTGCTCCACCATGGACCTCCATGAGCCGCAGGTAGGTATCTGTTCCACCATGGACCTCCATGGGCCATCATGGGTATCTGTTCCACCATGGACCTCCATGGGCTGCAGGTGGGTATCTGTTCCACCATGGACCTCCACAGGCTGCAGGTGGGTATCTGTTCCACCATGGACCTCCATGAGCTGCAGGTGGGTATCTGTTCCACCGTGGGCCTCCATGGGCTGCAGGTGGGTATCTGTTCCACTATGGACCTCCACAGGCTGCAGGTGTATTTTAGAAAGAGCAACATACGAGACTAAACCTTGAGAACAAGGTTCAAATGCCGGAGGATTGTGCCGAGAAACATTCAGGGCCACGCAGATGAAAATGCTGCACCAGTTATACACCAGTTAAGTGATACACACCGAGCCCTGGGAATCTTGGTTAATTGCTCTTGATTAGGCACATGCTATAATCAATGTACTCTGGACAGGTTGAGATTTCACAAGATGCGTTTTATGAAAAGCAATCAAGAGGTTAGAGTTCACAATCGGCTTGCGCAAGAAATAGTTGATGGTAATGATACTGGGATTTGGTAAAGAAAATATGGTCTGTGAGACTTTATCCTTCTTCCCAAGTGTTCCTTCCAAAGCCATGTAAGACCCAACCATGTCATAACTCTTTCTGGGTGAGGATTTTTCTGATGTTGGTGAAAACAAGCCCTGTAGCTCCTAATCTTCAAGAAGATAAACAAAACTATGCATGAGAGGGTCGAACTGGAGAATTGTGATACCTTTATACAAAAAATCAGAGCTACTGCATGCCTGTGGGTGCTGATTTCCTGACGAGATTCTCAGGGACGTGGGTTAGTGCCAGGGTTGGGTTAATGGTTGGACTCCATGATCTTGAGGGTCTTTTCCAACCAAGATCATTCTATGATTCATCACCCCACTGAGTCCTGCCCAGTCCCCATCTCGGGGAGCCCTTTGTGCACTGTGCCCCTACATGCGGCATCAAAGGATCTTTCCCACCTTGTCCCTGTCCCATGCACCAAGACATGACCCTAAAGCAACTCTCATGGTGGAACATGGAGATAACCAAGGTCTGAGCACATCTTCTGTGTTTTCAAAGGGCTTCACCATCCTGCATCCAAATTAACAATTTAAGAATTGTTTGTTTTCAGTCGCCTCGAACATCCGAGAAGCAATTTTTGGGCTGAGCTCTCTCTCACCTTCTTGCCTTGTGTTGCTTTGGGAAGGTTGGGCAGAAGCGGTTGAGGAGTTCTGCTTGTTTCTCCTTGGATGTGGCATGTAGAAGGGTTGTGTTATTGACTACAACTCTTTAAGTGGAGATTTTGGGGGTGAGAAAAGCTGGATTCTAGGCCAGGACTAGAGATCACTCCAGTGTCTTTAAAGAGAGACAAACTGCTTGTTTCAGGATGCCAGCACCAGGGATTCGGAGCTCTCTCCTTCCTGGGCAAAGATTAAGAAGACAAAGAAGATGGAGATGAAGACAGATGAGGAAGGAGACAGAAGAAGGAGATAAAGAAGATAAAGGAGGAGAAGAAGAAGACAAGGAAGAAGAGGAAGATGATGATGAAGGAGAAGAAGAAGATTAAGAACATGGAGATGAAGATGAAGATGAAGAAGAAGACAAGATGAAGAAAAAAAGGAGGAGAAGGAAGAGAAGAAGAAGGAGGTGAAGAAGAAGAAGAAGATATGGTGCTTAGCATTGTAGGCAAAGCCATTTTCTACTCAAAGCTGAAATATACTGCATTTATGCTCGCCACAGCTTTTACACATTGACGCACATTGAAAACTTCATCTTCTGGAGGTAGGTTGGTAGAATTGGTGGAAACAGGGTGGTTTTGCTGCCCAGAGGAACACCCCAATGAAGGCTATGAGCCTTTGTTGTGTTTGTGGCCTCTGGTCAGAGAGGATCCTGCCTTTCCAAAAGCTGTTTCTGAGCTTGATGAGAGAAATTGCTCCACGTTGGAGTTTCCAAAGTGTGACTTTACTGCTGAGGAATCCATTTGGAGCTGGGTGGGGTCTGAGCAGCTCGGGGGCTCACAGGGGATCTCCAATGGGATTTTTTTTGGGGGGGAAAATTCATCTCTTTTTCCATTTGGAGCGATGGGAGTTGAGGGGGAAGCGCTGATGTAACCACAAAAGGGGTTTTTCCTGCCTCTTCTGGGTTTCCTGCCTTGTGGGAATTGCAGTTCTCGCTTTCTAAGGTCTTTGGCGAGAAGTCTTTTCTCAAAGAGAACAGACTGACTTCTCTCACAAGCCTTTATATTATTAAATCAGATCCTAGGAGACAAGTTACTTATCCTGGAACAAATAACCACAATCGCAGCTGCTGATGAGACATGAGGCTGTAAAATTTGCAGCTGGAGGCTTGGACACATCCCCTTTTGCCTACAAATGGCATCCCCAGAGGATTTATCTTAAAGCAAAATGAATTCTGCTCATGTTTTGGTTTTGGTTTTGCTTTTATGTTTTTTCAATTCTCTGATAACGAAAAGGAGAATGGAAGATTTGTATGGGTCTTTCTACCATCACTTTCTAGGAGCACATCAATGTCTGTCACATGGGGCTTCTTTCCTTTCTCATTTCCCCAGGGTTACAAATAAATGTGCACAATGTCATTTGTCTCTGCTAGAAAGCGTAACAAATGACAGGCAGGTTGTGTCACCTAGTGTCCCCCTGTCCCACCACTGTGTCCCCATGGCCACCTCCACATGTCCCATGCTCATTTCCTCATGTCCTACAGCCTCATCCCTGTGTCCCATGGTCCTTTTTTGTCCCCTTTGTCCCCTGGGCTTTGAAGTGTGGCCACGTCCCCATGCTCCATCACCTTGTCCCCATGTCCCATCACCTTGTCCCCGTGTCCCACTTCCACCTCCTTCTGGTCCCCCTTCTCCCTTGGCCTTTGACATGTGGACACACCTGTATGTCCCATCCCACATACCCATCTCCCATGGCCACCTTGTCCCCTTGGCTTTGATATGCCCCACTGCCACCACCCATAACCATGTCCCTTTGGTCCCCTAGGCTACAAGACATGACCACGTCCCATGTCCCCATCCCTATGTCCCATGGTCACCTCTCTTCAGCCCCTCCCACCTCACCCTTCCCTGGTCACCTCACTGTCCCTTGAACTCCACCTTTGGGTCCCATGAGCAGCCATCACCACTGCTGGCCACATGTCCCCTCCCTGGCCACCTCATCCCTGGTGTCCTCCCTGGCTGGGGGCTGTGGCTGAGGTCCTGTTATGGTCCCTTTTGTCCTCAGGGTGACTCGTTTTTCCTTTCTTTGGCATAAGAAAATGAATATTCTGTGGTGTTTGCAACCCATCCCGTGTCTCCTGGGCCACTCAACTACCAGAGCAGGTCAGATATGGTCTGGGGAGAACAATTCCCATTGTGCAAGTGCAATGAAATTGGAAAACAGAAGCACAAGTGCAATAAGTCATGACACAAAGGCACAACCCTCCATGTTCTTCCCGTATGGGAAAAGAAACCCCTTTCTGCCCTGGAAAGGTGGAAACCATCAGTCCCTTGTGACAATTCGGTACCAGGGACACAGTCCAAGTGTAACAATACCAGAATTATGTGATCTGGAGAGTTCTGGACATCACCAGAATATTAAGAGTGGCTACAGTGGAAAAATACTGACTAAAGCCAACCATCTCATGACCTTCTGAAGAGCAATTCCAAAGTGAGGCCCTTGGAGCTTCCATGGATCGCAGCAAACGTCTCCCTCCAAGCTGGAACCTCCCTTGGACACATATCATGACCAACCGATGCCGCAAAGCTGTGAGTGAGGACAGATTTCTCCAGTCTCAACAAATTGCCCATTAGGAAATGCCAATGCTACAAAGTGAGCAATTTGCTTGACTTGAGAGGAAAATTTTAACCTTAAGTATATCTACATATATATTTCACATACGTATGCTCAAAGCTGTAGGTTGGTGTGCGTGGTATATTCAAATATCTATGGATTAATATGTCCAAGCATAGCGTGACCCTTGACATCATCAAATCTGTCATCAAGTCACTGTTTTGATTACAACAAATCCCACTGAACTGCTTTAAGTCACTTTATTAATCAGCTGTTCATTTAATGTCATCAGAAACCATATATTAAACTTGTCCTCTAACTTAATAAATCCTATAGCTTGGTATTTATGGGTGGTTCTCTCTATACCATGTTTTTGGAGGTGCAGTGGTACACAAGTAAGGAGGATGGAGTAGCCCATGAGCTGACTCGTTATCTAAATAGTTATTAAAAATTCCGTACAGTATATTCGTATCCTTCCTCCATGCCACGGTTCAGAAGAGGATTAAAAAGATGCTGCCATTCCTGAAGAACATCAGAGATGTAACCGTGACCTCATCAGATTGATGTTTACTGCATAACAATTTAAATAATGTACAGGTATGGCAACAAAAGTACAAAGTATTGGCGAAAAGGGTTTCCAGGATGCTAAACCTGAGCAGCTGGGCAGAATCAGGGGCTTCATAGATTCAGAGAAGCAAATAGGAGATAAAACTTGCCACTAGAGCCAACAAAAAAGAAAGGAAACAGCTGGAGGGGTTAAAGAAAGGGATTTCTTCTGAAAGAGCAAACTTGTTTGGACATATTGCGTCCCTGAGATGTGAGATTCTGCAGAGAGCTAATTAAGAAAGCGTTTGATAAGAAGACAGATTGTGGTGACCAGGAGCAGGGTTGGGTCAGACAAACGCAGTGACCAGCCCTGATTTACACCCAACTGGCCCCTTGTACACTCTTTTCTGGCTATTCCTCCTTTTTTTCCTCCCTGATCCTCTTCCCCTGACAATCTGCAGTTTCATCAACTCCCCCAATATCCAGGACCTGAGGGTCCCATCACTCACAAAATTTGAGGTCGCCTGCAGTATCTCGTCAGCCCATCAAGATCGTTTCTCGTCTTTGCCCTCATGATGTTGGTCTCTGCTCCCCAGGAACAAGCACCAGGAGCAGAGGAAACGGCCTCAAGTTGCGCCAGGGGAGGTTGAGGTTGGATCTGGGAACAATTTCTTCCCCAAAGGGCTGTGGGGCATTGAACAGGCTGCCCAGGGCAGTGCTGGAGTCACCAGCCCTGGAGGGCTGGACAGACGGACATGAGGATCTCAGGACAGGGGGCAGTGCCAGGGGTGGGTTATGGTTGGACTCGATGATCTTGAGGGTCTCTTCCAACCAAAGTGATTCCATGATTCCATGTTACTCCACTGTGTTTGTGTCTCTGTATATTCTTTTTACACCTTCCCCCTTTTCTTATTAATCCTTTTAGTATTATCAAGATACAAAAAAGCCCCCATTTTCTTCACATAAAGCACAGGAAAGTGTCCAACTGAGAAGCACATCCTTCCTGCCCAAGAAAAGTCTCCGCTGTGTTTTTGGGATGGGGCAAAGGGTCCAGGAGCAGAGGAGCTCGAGAGAGGTGGGAGACGGTGAACATCTCAAACACATCTGCAACACATCTGCAGAGCCTGAACACCTGCTGGACAATCAAAAAGTGCTGCCACCAGAACTGGCCGAAGAGGATGAAACAAAGACCCTCCACACCCCCAGTAATGAAGAATTCGGAGTTAGGACCTTGGCTTGAAGCCACATTAATGTATTAAATTCAGAGATGCAGCGATGAACTGGTGCAGAGCACCAGGTTTTGGACAAGGGATGAAAAGAGTAGTAGGAAGGAAGAGTTGTTTGGGAAAAGAACCAGACTGGACTTATTTTTCATGAATCTGTACTTTCTGGAAGGAGATGTCTTGTTTGAAACCAAGAGATACTTACAGTGCATGGATAAAAATTAAAATGTTAATATTCATTACAAATGAATGCAAATTTTTTTCTTCTCAGGATGATTTCACGCAGATGTGATTAGAGTGCAATTAGGCGAGATGGATTAAAACCTGAGCCTCAAAGTAATCACTCTAGAAAAATGATATTGGAAGAGTTTATGTGTTAGGAACAAGTTATTGGTCATGGTGAAGAACTCAGTCTTGCGAATTACCCACTTTTTTGACTTGTTTTCAATTGCTTTCAATAAGATGCAAAGACGTGGGATTGTTTTCAGAAGGTGAATGCTCATGCACATACATCATGGATGTGAATTTATCATATTTTACTAGACACAAAGAATTAAACTCAAATATTACCTTTTGGAGCATGTAGTCTTTCTTGAGATCTATAACATTTCAAGTTATTTTCCTACGTTACCTAAATTGAGGGTTAAAACCACGTCCCTCCAGCTCAGAGAGTCGCTCTACACCAGATTTACACATCGACAATATAGATAATGCCATATAATCCAGTTTGCTTCAATTCCCTTGGAGCCTGGTATTCAGCTGATGTTGAGATTTAGATCTACAAAGCTTGGGCTGGCTTGAAACTGCCCCTTCAAGCATCATTTTCTTAAATTATGAGATATAATTGGTAGGGAAGAGCGTCCTCGATTTCTTCTTCGTTCATGGGAAGAACTCCAGGAGCTAATGGTAACAAGCTCCCACCTTGCAGAAGGAAAGTTGCCCAAATCTTTCACAAAATGGAATAATTTGTGTTTTAAGAGACACACTTAGGCATTCAATGAATTAACACCCTTAGCAAAAGTCTAATAAAAAGGGATTTTGCTGCTGGAGCTACAGTGGGCTCTGGAAAAGAACCAGTATCATCACATTTTGCAGGACTGGGATTTTAGGACTAGAATCAAGATTCACTGTGACTTGATGATTCCCCATAAACAGGAGAGCAGATACATTACATTGTGTGGTCTCAGTTTGTGGAAGATCTCAAATAATTCTTTCAAATATTCCAACTATATAAACACCTGGGTAGACGGCAAGGACTTGCTTCTTTCTCTCGCTCCATAATATCCTATTAATGGGTTAACACCACCTCTTAGATTCCACCAGCAGCATGTAGGGAAACAAAAACGTCCTCTACCCACCCTAATTTCAGAGACCAAGGAGCTCTGCTTGGGTTTTGTGTTTATGCTGCTAAGAGGAGTAAAGCAAACAACTTTTATTGCAACACACCGGAACAAACAGACACCACTTGAATTTTTGCCTGTGGGAGACTGTAGGAGACATGAAAACAAGGATGGTACCAGGGGATTTGGACAAATTAATCATATTTAAGTAGTCATTCAAACCTTTGGCTGAAAAAATGCAGCTTGTCTGAATTTGTCTTTGTTGGATTGCATGGAAAAACAGAATTAAAAATGTTGAGTGTCATCCATCTGCATTCATTATGCGACTGAAAAACAAGCCCGTTCCCTGTGAACTGACAGCCAGTACTGGTCACCCCGCTTTGCAGATGATATGAACTCAAGGAAATGTAGAGAACAGCAATTTTCAAAACTCAGGGATATAGAAAAACTCTCGGAAGATGTTGGAGGGGAGCGCGTGTTTCTCAGGAATGGTGCAGAGGTCTCGTGGCACCAAAAGGAGAAAGTACTAAACCCAGAAGCTCCGGAAGGAAAAGCCACATAACACAGCCCAGTGTCAGACAGCAGAAGTCCTTGCAGACACAACTTTACCCACAGAACCAGCCGGTCACTTCACCGTGTTGCCTGTGGATGGGATTCGAGAGAAGCGTTTCATCCAGACCAGCAGACCCGTGCTAAACATCTGTGAGAGTGGGTCCGGAGATGGAGCAGGATTGGCCTGACCATCACCATCAAGAACTGAGAGAACTGAGGCCCTGACCGAAAGAACAGATGGACAATGACTTGGAGAGAGGCCCGAGGAGCAGCATTGTTTGAACTGTTTCTCTGATATGGGGGCCTCCTGCTCACAATGGCTGCTGTGTGGACTTTGCTGCTGCTTCAGCCAAACCAGCCCCCCCTCCGGAAAGCTGTTGTCATGAGGGTCTCTTTGACCCAGGGACAATCGCTGCAGTCCAGAAGATGTGTTCTCACCTGCAGCCTCAGTCACACGTGTCCCCCACCTGCTCCCTCAAACAATGGCCAATGACAAAGAGCATGCCCAGAGCTCGCCAAGGGTCCTGAGGTCACCCAGTGGACCAGAGAGAGACCCTGAATGCTGGACACGTAAGCGCTGGCAAAAGAAAGCGTGGATCCTTCGAGCCTGCGCAGTTAAGCCTGGGTTGCGAAATCAAGGCAGACTGGCCTGAAACAATGGGAGCGAGGGGGGTGAAGAAGCACACAAGGTGACTCCAGAATGGACACCGGTGAAGATCTTCCCACCAGAGGATCCCGAACCACGGCAGAGAACCGGCCGGACTCCACGGGACCGGAGACCAGAGGGAGCTTCTGGAACTGGATGGTGAGAAACGCAACCTCATTGCTCATCTTTACTTCTCCCTGTTTCTTTTCCCTTTTCTCTTTCTCACTCTGTCTCTCTATCATGTGCCGCTTTACGGGCAAATTAATAAAGTAACACTGCTTGATTGAGTTATAACCCCTTGGCATTTTGGTCACCTTAATTTTGCGCTCTGAGGTCAAGGTAAAAGAACCATCACGAGTCCATCGCCGAAGGGACTGTGACAACATCTAAACCAATTTAATTTTTCAGAAATTAAAACGAGGGCTGCTCTCGCAACAAATTGTGCGTAATTGCTCATCTTCTTCATTATTGCCACGACCAGGGACCTGATAGCAGGTGGGACACTTTGAGGTTGGTCCATCTGATATTTCCTGGGACATCAAACCAGATAAATAAAGATCTGCCACCACGATGGAGCTCGGATGGTTCCAGTTGCTCGGCTGATGGCCAACCAGTGACCACTGGGGCTTCCAAACAGATTCATGGTTCTTCTACTCATTTGTTCATTGCATTATGAATGTTAAGCTCTTGGGCAGCTGTGGAACACCATGCTCTGGTTGCTTCCCAGCCACCTCCTCTTGTCACCACGAACATGACACCATCGAGTTGCTCTCCTGGAAAGGACACGAGAAGAATTTGTCTTGGCCTTTCATCTGAAGGGGGTCCAGAAACTCCTTTAGTTATTCCGTGCCGAGAAGGAGTGGCCTAGAAAGAAGGAAGCCACAAACAGCAAGGCTACTGACAACTTAAGCTGCATGTTTAATTCAGTATTTGAGGGGAGATTATGTGTTTTATTGTATAAATCAAGCTCATTGGGGGCGTTTTGCTGTGCTGGATGGTTTTGATAGCAAACTTAGCTTTACTGGTATTGTAATTGTTGCCTGCTCGATGAGTTCTAGACAGCAAATGCATGGTATAGACAACAAATAGATATTTGGAGAAGAGGAGCAACAAAATTGCATTTATTTTATGATTAAGAACAAATCAAGAAAACTCACATTAAGCAGACGGCCCAGCAGGTGAGCTTGGCAAGTGTCTCACAGCACATGGAGACCACATGAAGAAGGCGACAGAGCAATCGGTGAGACGCTTGTAAATGGGAAAATAAAGCTGAGGGGACTCATGGATAATATTCAGAATTACAAAAGATAAATTCAGTGGCGGTAAGAAATGTATTTTCTGATGTAAGAACATGTAGGAAGATGGGGAAGGTGGTGGAAGGGGATCTGGAATACACTGGAGGAGAAGGGAGACAGTTGGGTGGAGATCGAGATCTTCTCATGTCAGATACAATATTGTGTGTTGGGGGTGATGGTGAGGGCAGGGGGAGAAGCTTCGGGAACCAGGATGGGGGAAAGTGAGATGCTGGACAGCACATTTTTGTGTGAAACAACCAGAATATGAGCTCCAAGGAGTAATAGTTCATCATATCAACAACGAATGCTAAATTCCCAGGACTCAATGATCCTGAGGGTCTCTTACAACTGAAGAGAAGCTGCCAAATTAATTCATACTGTGATTAAGTTACAAAAGACGTACCCACCATTAACCAACATGATAAATGCTTTCTGACCACCTGCAAAACAAGGGGTATTTTTCAAGTTTTAGATCCTTCTGCGTGACAGAAGAGAGAGAGAAGATTAAGTGATATGTTGTTCAGAAGCAGAGTGCTTAGTTGATATTTAACTAATAATTAATAGATGTAAGTAAGAAACTAAACAGTTATAACTAACATAATGAATTATTTCTTAGTATAGATGTATTGTGTGTCAAAATTTTCAAAAATTGTAATGCATATGTAATAATTATGTGAATATAAGCAACACAAGAGCACCCAGTCTTTGCAGTACTTGGGGAGGATGATCCCAGTGTTCCCCAGCGCTGACAAAATAAAGTCGCTTAACAGTTTAATCGACCCCGCTGTTACGCTTATTTCTTCGTTTCACACGCAAAGTGATCCCAGGATTTTACACACCCCGCACAAAATGGTGGCGCGGCTCCTTTAAGACGCCCCCCCACACCCCCAGCAGCACGGAGAGGGCGTGGCTTGGAGAGACGGAAGGCGCTCAGCGGCCCGAAGCGCGTCCCGGGTTGAGTGACAGCGCTGCGGCCCAATCAGGCGCGGAGGTTGAGGAAGCGGGGCGGGCCTCCCGGCGGGAGCGCTGCGGCTCCAAGGGAAGCGGGGGGGCGACCGGCGGCGACGTGATTAAGAAGTTTGACCAGAAGGACGAGGAATCCGGTCCGGGGCTGGCGGCGGCGGGGAGGGAGCGGGGGGCGGGCTCAGGGCGGCCGTGGTGGCAGCGCCCTGAGGGGAGCGAGCGTTCGGCCGCCCGGCGCGGCCCGTACCGGCCGCTGAGGGGAGTGGCGGGAAAAGCCGCTGAGAGAGGAGCTCCCGCCTCTCCCCGTGTCCGGGCTCCCCAGAGCCTCCTCTGGCCCTTCAGGATGGTCCGCGGGCTGCGGGGCCCGGGGGTGGGAAGCAGTTCCTCGCCTCCTGGGGGCCGCGGCGGGCGGGCTCTTCCCGCCCTTTCCGTGAGGACATAAAGCTACTGGAGAGTGTCCAGCAGAGGCTGCGGAGCTGGTGGAGGGTTTGGAAAGGAAGAGATACGAGGAACGGCTGAAGTCACTGGGTTTGTTCAGCCTGGAGAAGAGAAGACTGAGGGGAGACCTCACGGCGGCTGCAGCTTCCTCACAAGGGGAGGAGGAGGGACAGACACTGAACTCTTTCGTGACCAACGACGGAACCCGAGGGAAGGACAGGAAGATGTGCCAGGGGAGGGGCAGCTTGGACATAGGAAAAGGTTCTTCACCCAGAGGTGCTGGGCAGTGGAGCAACTCCCCAGGGAGCTGGGGCTCTGGAGCTGGAGAAGAGGAGACTGAGGGGTGACCTCAATTCATGGTGATCAGTATGGAAAGAGGCAGTGTCAGGAGGATGGAGCCAGGCTCTGCTGGTGACAACCAGTGACAGGACAAGGGGCAATGAGTCCAAACTGGAACACAGGAGGTTCCACTTAAATATGAGAAGAAACTTCTTCCTGGTGAGGGTGGCAGAGCCTGGCCCAGGCTGCCCAGGGGGTTGTGGAGTCTCCTTCTCTGCAGACATTCCAACCCGCCTGGACACCTTCCTGTGTAACCTCATCTGGGTGTTCCTGCTCCGGGGGGATTGCACTGGGTGAGCTTTCCAGGTCCCTTCCAACCCCTGACACTCTGTGATTCTGTGAGGTGAAGGGCAGACAGTGCCAGCCCTTGGGGTACCCTGTGTTTTGAAGGCACCACGGGAAACAAATTCTTCGTGGGGCTCTGGTGAGAACCATCCCCCGAGGAACATATTTTGGTGTTGGGGCAGGGAGGAGTGTGGACAGGCAGCCCGGCCCCTGGGTCCTCTGCCCTGCTCGGGGAGGGGAGGTTGTTCCCTGTACGATGGGCTCAGCACTCCTGGGCTCACAGGAGATGTCACCACCTCCAGAAGCCATCTGCTGTTCCCAAGGCCACCAGTGCAGCAAGTCAACATTTATTTGATGCAACCAGTCTGCTACAGCCAGTAATCCTGTGTAAAATCGATGAAAATTACCACTGTGCTTTATTACAATGTGCCATATAACAACCAGGCATTGACAAATTCCTCTGTTTGCCCTGTGAAATCACATTTGTGGCACTTAGATTGTGACGTTGTTGCATTGCAGAGTAAAATAAGAGAACTGGAAAAGGAGGTTGAGATTTTACAGGATGTAAAGGCGATCGCACAAGAAGTAATTACTGTTCAAGCAGACGGTGCTATGAGCTGCAGGATAATGCAGACTGGCTGCTGGCATCTATTGCTAAGGGACAAAAGGAAAAATGTGCCAAAAGTGAGTTTTTGTGTTCTCAGGTTTGTACTCTTACCACAAACCACTCTTGGAATCCCGAGGAATGGGATGGAAATATTTGGAGTGGATCCTCAGACTCCAATATTGAGTCTGAACTTGATCCTGACTTAAATGGCAGGGAGGTGGCGGGAGCACCACCCCCCATACAAATGATGCTGCAGCAGGAACAAGCAGATGAGGGGGTGGATCGCACATACTCACTCTCCGAAGGAGTTAACGGCATTTTCAGAGATCTCTAAGCAGACAAGTGGGGAAGGAATTCCGGCACAGATTTTGCCAGCTTAGGATAGTGGAGCTGTGTCTATCCATTTATCGGCAGATGAACAAGATTTCTTAAGCCCTATAGCCTATGGTGATCAGATACAACAACGATATGCTCAGCTGCAAACTGTCAGAGGTCCGGACAGGCAAGATATTATTGCACCTACGCTATATCAATGTTTGTGTGCAGCAGTTTTAACAGCATACGCTGAACCTGCTGAATCTGTGTTGTCCCGTGGAAATTGGTGCACAATGGAGGAAAGTATTGATTTAGATTGGGGTGGTGTATGTATTGATTATGGATCCGATTCGGACAGGGTAGCAGTGCCAAGTGCTACAGGTAATGCCGGCACTCTGGCAAATGCCTTGAGGGGAACTGGGGCTGTAATTTCAGGACCCTCTGTTTGGGTGGTGGAGAATGGAAATCCGGCAACACTGAGCAGAGTTACAGCACAGGCGAGTGTTGGAGCGATAAAGGACTCAGCAAAACAAGTCGATTCAGTGTGAATCACGCCAAAGCCATTTATTACAGAAACAAGACTCCTTATATATGCAACTATATTCTAATCACGCGTCCACGCTCCAAGCATGGATTCGCTAAATGAGTATCGTGGGCTGTCCATGCGCTGGAGTCTCACTGATGATGCGCCCGATGATTCATGCCACGCCAGGACCCCGCTGATTGAGGACGCCCCTCTTTCTCACAGCAGGTTCTGTTCTCAGCTTCCCAAAGCAGCCTTGAGATTCCTTTGAGCCAGACTAATTCAGCAACAGATCTTTATCCATCAAAACCCCACCACAGGCGATGAGAACACTAGTGTGGGATGACTTAGTACAAGCTGGTATCCCACCATCAGAAATAAGCGGGATCATACCATCACAAAGTTTTTGCCGCTTGTAAAAGTTTATGCTTATGCAAAAAAGCCAACCAGCCCCAGCCCCCCTGCCCACACTGCACCCCCCCTCCACCCCCCCTGCCACCCCAGTGCGAGACCAGTTTGCCTTTACCTGGCAATAAAGCCATAGACTTGCCGAGTATTGTCTCAGAGATACAAACACGGTCCCTCCGTTTGCCACCAGATGATAGTAGCTGATACAGCACTATGGTCGGGTACTGTTACTGATTGCCATGATATTGATGATCTGTTGATTGTGGCAGCGTCACAACAAGAAACTGAAGCAGCCACTGAATTTTTGAAGGTGCTTTTGCAGGACAAGGGCTGGGCAATTACTCTGAAGAAAATACAGGGCCCTTGTGCTACCGTACTATTTTTAGAAATAGTTTGGCATAGGCAGTTTAGAGAAACACCAGCTAAAGTACAGCACACAGTGCAGCAGCTTTCTTACCAGGTCCAATAAAACAATTACCTGCCTTTTTAGGATTTTTAGGGCATTGGAGAATTTTCATCCCTACATCTCCTGCGGAGGAGGAGTCCCCTTGTGAAGGGTTAATAGCAGAGCACAATAAAGTTGATTCATTTGAGTCCCAAACCAGTAAGAAAGCAGATAATGTGACCTCTGGTGAGCTGCACGCTCAGGCTCTAAATGTGCATATAGCTTGTGGACGTGGATCAGCTTATGCTGCACACGCATGGGACACTGGTCACAATCAAACCCCTTCGCTGTTGTATACTTGTAGAACATGCTCACATCATTGTGCTGCTTGTACACAGCTGCATTTAAGAGCATGGGGAAAGGTAAAACGGGGTCAGTGGGCCTTGAATACCTGTCAGGTTGATTATATTGGCCACGTACCCCCATCTAGGGCCTGGCAATATGTATACACTTCTGTGGATACAGTGTCAGCACCAACTACAGGGGAAATGAAATTATTCCCACCAATGCATTGTGAAGTGGGACTGCAGCCTATTGATCTAGATGTAAAAATTCATACGACTCCAGAGAATGCTGTGTGGTTTTGTACCCTGACCTCCTCTTATGTTACATCCTTTGCTAACATCAGATTCTCGAGCTCTGTATGTCAGGTATCTTCAGTGAACACCTGTGTTTTATCTAGGGGAGACAGCTCTGGAACAATGTTATTGGTGTCACAGACTCACCATCCGACTGAAGTCCAATCTGAAAAAGTGCAGGCCACAACTTTCCAGTCTGTGTGGGCAATGAGCCCACAGCAGGTTGTTAAACCCAGAGTGACACCAGCTGACGGAGCTGGAGCAGCAGCGTGTGTATTACTGGAAGGTGACATCATCTCACATCTTTGGAACTAATGCGGCAAGTGAAACCATCTACTGATAATGCCTGGCTGAATAGCTCGTGTAACTCCTTGGCAAGATGAATGGGACACCTGATTATTGCAGAAATATGTTTTTTCCTTTTTCTGTATGTGTTTATTGTGTGCCCCTGTAAATTGCTCTGTGCTACACCTCACAAGCACAAATGAACAACGCTGGCTTCGTTGGCCCCAGCAGAAGCAAGAACCTGAGCGAGGGGGTGGAATATATGGGGAGATAGCGAAAGATTTGGCAAGGTGATTAGTTAAATGTAAATACACTCCAGTGACTTGCACCTGCCTGTAGAAAGGGATCACACAGACACTTTTAAATTAGCCAGTGTCACACGCTGCCTGTAAAACATCTCCATCTACAGACACGCTCACCCATCCTGTGCGGCACTCAGAACCTCCTCATCCACCACAGCTCAGGCGGGAACAAAACGAATCCTCCTGCTCTCCCCACACTGAGAGCAGCCAGTTTTCCCTGCAAGCACAACAGCAGCTCGTGCGCTGCATCTCCCAAACACGCTCGGTACCGCAGAAGCTTCGGCAGCGCTAACCAGGACAGTCTGTACTGTGCAAGTGATGAGCTCGGTCTCAGCACAAGGGCCGGGACGGCTGCAGCGCACAGGGAGAGCGTTGTAGCTGTTTCTCCTGGAAGGCAGGGCTGCAGGAAAGGAAATAAATTAGTTTTTCAGGAACAAGAAGAACACATTCCAATCACCAGGGAAAATCTGGAACAAAACACTAAAACCCCAGGTTTTGCAGGGAGCTGGAAAAAACACCTAAAACCTGTCCCCGGACTCTTCCCTTTTCCGTCTCGCAGACAATTTCCTCACTCATCGACAAGGGCACGTGAACACTCCAGGGGTCTGTCTGTCTACTGCGGGTAAACACAAACACCACCTTTTCAGCTGGTCCATATATCCCCAGATAGAAGCAAATGAACTCAAACGCTGTCGCCTGCCAAGAGCTTTGTCACCTCAAACATTATCTGCAGGGCCCGCTGGACAACTGCAGAGCGGGCGACTCACCCATCCCGGGCCACAACCTCGGCTGCCTGGAACCTTCACGGCTCTCTCAGAAATCTGGGCAGGAGTCAAAACCATTTTGGTTCGAGAGCAAGACTGGCTCGAGCTCAAGTTTCCTTTTGCATTCTGACACCTGGAAGCTCAATCATAAAGGCTCCACGGGTCCACACCAACGGAGCTCTCCCAACAGGCACTTCCAGTCATTCATGCCCAAGCCAACACATCACTGGAACCTGGCTACGCATTTTCAAACAATGTCCTTCTGGAGTCCAACCGATGCTGGGGTCGATTTTCTCCTTCAGAAACCCACAAAAATCCAAGCAATACAAGACGTGCTCCTCTCTGCTCCAACAGCTCTCAACCTCCTGCACTTCAGCTTTCATGGCATTGCAGAAATAACAGAACAAACCCCAACGCAAAAGATTCAAGCAGAGCGCGCTTCTTAAAAAGCAAATCCCAACATGAGTGCTCATTGCAATCAAAGGAAGCTGGGACACCACCCTTCAAACGCTCTGGCTGTGCAGCCTGGACGAGACGGTGTCTGCGGTTCAGCAACATCCACGCTCGTCACGACCGGCTGGTGCCGTCACCCCCAAATCTCAGCAGCAGCTTTTGTTAACACCAGTTAACAGCTTTGGGTACCCAGAGCTGCCTTCAGCTCATGTGAAAGCGTCTCCTCGTAACGCCCAGTGTGAGCCCAAGAACGACGCCTCCCTAACGCACACACTGAGGAACCTCAAACAGTGCCCCCTTCTCCATGGGCTGCGTCACAGCCTGTGACAGAAAGGGGATTCCACAGCCTGGAAAAGCTGCACAAGGAACTGGAGATTCCTGGGTCTCAGAGTAATTCTAGAGCTCAAGTGGTGACAGACATCAGCTCCAGCTCAGATAATACATGCCAACACCCATCACTGACCCAAGAAGGCAGCTCCTCCCGTCCTGCCCAACGGCTTCAAACCCAACACACTTTGTCCCTCCAACAGGACGCAGCTTATTTCTCTGTCTTCCTTGAGATGAACTAGAGATAACTGAAAAAGTCTCTGTCCCGGCTCTGAAAAAAACCCCAGCCCGAAGATCCCAACTCTCCTTAAAGACACAGCATGACGCTAATGGAATAGTTTCATTGACCAGTCTGGGTGTCAGTCAAGCTCTGCCCCATCCATCCCCTCTTCCCAGCTCCTCACACCCGCAGGCAGAGCTCAGACCTTGGCTCTCAGACACCAACAACTAAAAACTTTAACTCTGTCCCTGGTGTTTCTCTTGTTCTCAAACTGAATCCGAACAATGACTGTGCCAGCTATGAAAAAGAAAGGCTTCTAACTACATGGAGAAAATTGACTCACTTTCCAGGCGTCTCACCTACACAAACCAGATTCTAAAGGCTGATGCACTTCCCCAGGCACAAACCAGCCACGTAGCCAAAGCATGAAAACTCTGCCCCATTGCTGCCATGGTTGTTACCTGAAAACGATTCACCTGTGCTGCTGGTGCTCAAGGGGGACAGAACACAGAACAGCATCCACCACCTCTGACTATTTCTTGGAGCTTAATCCAGCAACAACCACAATTCTCAGCTGCCCAGTGCTTTACATGGAAATGCAAATGCAACAGGCAGTGCTAGAATCTGGATCACATTTTGGGGTTCTTTGAGCTTGCTTTCACAAGCAGAGCAGAATTGGCTCCAACTAAAGTGGTATCTCCCCTCTTTGGCTAAATATCTAGTTTGAGTTAGCCAGGGGCACAGGAATTCCTTTGACTCGCTTTCTGCAGAGCAGAGAGACTCAAATGAAATGATGTATGAAAACAGCCTTGAAAAGCTTCCAAGACCAGTGTGTGCCTGGAGCCCCCCGTGCTCTGCCTTGGCCTACACCATGTCGGTCTCTGGATGAGGAGGAAAAGCCTTCTGACCTTTTGCATACAGCCCAAACAAAATAACAACTACCTGAGACACTTGGACCAAGACTCAACATCAAAAATGAATGCTTCTTGCAGGGTAAAAGTGCACAGCAATTAAAGACTTGCTAAACAGACCCGTCATTCTCAGAAATAAACAACCCCCAAGGCTCAACAAGCCAGCCAGGGTTACTGCTCTAAATCCAAGCGCAGCTGCACCGACCTGAGTCAACACGGACACAGTCGCCTCCCTTGTCCCACACGAAGCTGCACAGGCCACGTGCTGCTCCAACAGGAACGTGCTGGGGACACCCGGGTTTCCCATGGCAGCCTCTGCGCTGCCACCTGCACAAGCACCAACAGGCCGGCAGCTGTGGGCTCAGCTCCGGGGGTTCCCAGGACCGGGGCTCACTCGGGACTCTCGGCAGCACCAACTGGCTGAAAACTCTCCGGAAATGGAAATTTCACTCAGCAGAAGGCCGTGCTCACTGCTAGAAAACTCTCGGTAGCAATAAGCTACGCTGCTTGCTAAAGTCTTCCCACAACAGTAAAGCTCCAAGTCGAACCACAGCCCTGGGCCAGGTCGCATTCTCCCAAACAGCCTCAGTACCAAGAGCCCGGCTGTGCCCAGAGCCTCGGCTGACACAGGGATCGCACAGACACTTTTACAGGCAGCGTGTGACACTGGCTAATTTAAAACATCTCCATCTACAGACACACTCACCCGTCCTGCGCGGCACTCAGAACCTCCTCATCCACCACAGCTCAGGCAGGAACAAAACGAATCCTCCTGCTTTCCCCACACCGGGAGCAGCCAGTTTTCCCTGCAAGCACAACAGCAGCTCGTGCGCTGCATCTCCCAACCACGCTCGGTACTGCAGAAGCTTCGGCAGCGCTAACCAGGACAGTCTGTACTTGTGCAAGTGACGAGCTCGGTCTCAGCACAAGGGCCGGGACGGCTGCAGCACACAGGGAGAGCGTTGTTGCTGTTTCTCCTGGAAGGCAGGGCTGCAGGAAAGGAAATAAATTAGTTTTTCAGGAACAAGAAGAACACATTCAAATCACCAGGGAAAACCTGGAACAAAACACTGTATGGGGATATAGCGGAAGATTTGGCGAGGTCATTACTTAAATGTAAATACGCTCAAGTGACTTGCACATGTCTGTAGAAAAAGCACATACATCACACTAACTGTTCTACTGACCCTGTGTGCTTGATGAGCAGAACCTCTGTGTCAGATAACACAGGACTGTGAGAAACTCTGGGCACCTTATCACTGTGTCTGAGATTCCTGCTTTGTTGTGAGACAGAGCGGGAGGCTGCGCCTGCCTGAAGCCGTGAAATACAGGCGAGCTCAGCAGGCACAGTGACCTTCCAGCAGGGCTGGACTGCCCAGCGCCTGCGTCCCCGCTGCTGTCACCTCTGCTGGGAGCTCAGGTGCGGCTTCGGAGATCCCCCAGAAGACAGGGAACTACAATAAAACTTGCTCTTTGCAATTGCTTTCGTGGCCTCTGGCTCTTCTTGTGACATGCCTGTGTATCTGTACAAAATGTCCTCTTGGGGTCCAACTGATCCAAGTCTTTTCTCCTTCAGAAACCCACAAAAATCCAAGCAATACAAGACGTGCTCCTCTCTGCTCCAACAGCTCTCAACCTCCTGCACTTCAGCTTTCATGGCATTGCAGAAATAACAGAACAAACCCCAACGCAAAAGATTCAAGCAGAGCACCCTCCTTAAAAAGCAAATCCCAACATGAGTGCTCATTGCAATCAAAGGAAGCTTGGACACCACCCTTCAAACGCTCTGGCTGTGCAGCCTGGATGAGACAGTGTCTGCGGTTCAGTAACATCCACGCTCGTCACGACCGGCTGGTGCTGTCACCCCCAAATCTCGGCAGCAGCGTTTGTTAACACCGGTTAACAGCTTTGGGTACCCAGAGCTGCCTTCAGCTCATGTGAAGGCGTCTCCTTGTAACACCCAGTGTGAGCCCAAGAACGACGCCTCCCTAATGCACACACTGAGGAACCTCAAACAGTGCCCCCTTCTCCATGGGCTGCGTCACAGCCTGTGACAGAAAGGGGATTCCACAGCCTGGAAAAGCTGCACAAGGAACTGGAGATTCCTGGGTCTCAGAGTAATTCTAGAGCTCAAGTGGTGACAGACATCAGCTCCAGCTCAGATAATACATGCCAACACCCATCACTGACCCAAGAAGGCAGCTCCTCCCGTCCTGCCCAACGGCTTCAAACCCAACACACTTTGTCCCTCCAACAGGACGCAGCTTATTGATTTGTAACACCATTCATCTCTGTCTTCCTCGAGATGAACTAGACATGCATTTCACAAGCAACCAAGTCCCCGCCTGGAAGCAGCGGAGCCTTTGCCTTCTCTTTTCCACCCCACTTTGCAGGAGAAGGAAAACAAACGGCAGCAGAGACGCTGAGAAATTCAACCACCAAATGGAGAGGGAAGCTTTGAGAGCGGGAAAACTCACCCATACAATGGAGAGAGCTATGTTGAATGAATAACACTGAAAATGAATCCTTCTTGTCAGGGTAAAAGTGCACAGCAATTAAAGACCTGCTGAACAGACCCGTCATTCTCAGAAATAAAAACCCCCAAGGCTCAGCCAGCCAGGGTTACTGCTCTAAATCCAAGCGCAGCTGCACCGACCTGAGTCGACACGGACACAGTCGCCTCCCTTGTCCCACAGGAAGCTGCACAGGCCACGTGCTGCTCCAACAGGAACGTGCTGGGGACACCCGGGTTTCCCATGGCGGCCTCTGCGCTGCCACCTGCACAAGCACCAGCAGGCCGGCAGCTGTGGGCTCAGCTCCGGCGGTTCCCGGGACCGGGGGCTCCAAGGGCCTGTTCGCACACGGACCTTTGTGCGCGCGCCCCGGCCGCGGACGCTTCTCCCGCCCCCATCCCGACCCGCCGCTCGGCCCCGGACCCGCCGCTCGCCCCCCGGACCCGCCACTCGCCCACCTCGACCCGCCGCTCGCCCCCCCCCCGGACCCGCCGCTCGCCCCCCCCCCGGACCCGCCGCTCGCCCCCCCCCCCGGACCCGCCGCTCGCCCCCCCCCCCCGGACCCGCCGCTCGCCCCCCCCCCCCGGACCCGCCGCTCGCCCCCCCCCCCCCGGACCCGCCGCTCGCCCCCCGCCCCGGACCCGCCGCTTGCCCACCTCGACCCGCCGCTCGCCAACCCGGACCCGCCGCTCGCCCCCCCGGACCCACTCAAGAGCCTCCGCTCGGCCCAGCGCTGCAGCCGGAAATTGCGTCACCGGGACGGGCGAGGCGAGCCGCGCTGCCGGCAGGACCCCGCCAGAGCTGTCCGATTATTCGCCTGACCCGCCAAGTTTTTATACGAAATCTGATTGAGTTGAACCATTATTAAAATAAAAAAGTCTCTGGGTAGCCGTGCCGTCATGGTGGCTCAGTGCAGTGGAAAATCCACTGAACTGAAGATCAGCCTCGGCTCTCAAATAAACTCCTCCCTCCCCGCTCCGCAGCCGCTGAACCCGCAGCACAAAGTGCGATCGGCACGTCCCGCGGTCACACGGTGTCCGCGCTCGCTCGTCACCTCACTCGCTGGCTGCAGCAGCACTAAGGGCCTGTGGATTCCACACCTGGAGTGTTCTGTCCTGTCACAGAGGAAAAGTCTTGGCTGCTGAGAACAGGTTCCATTTTAAAGTCGCTGAAGAGAAGTTTCCGCTTCCTGGAATCTCAAACCAGCAGCAGCTCTAACGAACGTGACAGACCATGGGCCACGTGCATTTCTCAGTATCTGTCCTGATCGGTTTTATCTGGTCATTATTAATGCCAGAAAGAGGTGGAAAGATAAAGACAATGGGTTGTGCTGCACAGAATTACATCATTTTTGCCAAATAAAGAACTGAAATAAATAACTTAGGCTTTTTCTATGGATAAACAATGTAATAAGTAATGGTCAAAATTGTTATTGTTGAACAAATCGAGTAGAACTCAGTTATATTATGCATATTGTTGTAAGCAGTAACTGTGCTTGTACAAGTTTGATTATGTTTTGTAGAACTTTGTAGTGACAGTTAAACCAAGGCCTGAATGCCTGGATAAGGCAGCAAGGTCAAATAGGACAAGCAGCCCCCCCCAGTGACTCAGCTTCTCAAGGCCAGAAAACCAGCGGTGTCCGGTTTCTCAAAAGGCAACATCTTCCACAGCAACTTCTTCCACCAATCCGAGAGCTGCTGGATGCCCGCGAACAGCATCAACCAATGCATGAACGCATGTATAACTTATATAAGCACCTGTGAAGAGTGGAGTGTGTGCCCGTTGGCGGAACCGAGTTTCCCCCGGTCACCCAGCGCTGTTTTGCCTAATTACTGCTTGCTTTAAATTCGCTTGCTTAATAAAATTAATTGATTGGCTCAAAAACTCGTCTTCATTTATAACAAACATCTCTAACTCTTAGAATTGTTTATTACACCAAACATGTAGTTTAGAATTGAAAGAGGGAAGAAAACCATCTACGGTCAGTCTGGTTTCATTCGAGGACATCAGGACAAGTTGAGTTCACATTCACATTCACCAGGAATCACAGCAGGTCCCACCCGTCCCTGCAGACCCCAACACCGCTCCTGTGCAGGGTCCCGAGGAGCAGTAAGCACAGAACAAGAAACCTCCCTTCCAAAGAAGGCCCACAGTCGCTCTTCCAACAAGCTGCATAAGCAGCAGCTGAGAACAACTTCTGCTGTCGCTGCACCCAGCTCTGCCGTCTGCAGAAGGAGACCAGCTCCTAAATGATCCCCAGCCCTACAGACACAGATCTTCCCCAGGGCAGTGATGAGGAAACACCAGAGTGCACGGACACCTGGTCATTCAGTTGAAGCTGCTGGGGAGAAGGACAGAGGACTAGAGAGAGACATATCAGACAAGAGAGAAGACAGAGGAGCTGAGAGAGAAAGAAACACACAGGAAAAAGTATGGAGAGATGGAGAGATCAAGGCAGAAAGGGACAAGGAGCTGTGAAGAAACAGGGAGGAAGAAACAGCAGGGCTGATGAGCAGGACAGAGGGATGGGGAGGGGGGAGGAGGAGAAGCAGGAAGGGAGTAGAGAAAGACAGGGAGGGGGATGTACAGATGGAGAGACAAAAAGAAAGTCTGAGAAATAAAGCAAAGTTCGGATCAAAATGAAGAGACTGGAAAAGGGAAACATGCAGCAATGAGCTGGAGGAAGAGGAAAAGAGGGCTGAGGAGCAGGAAAGAGGAAGAGAAGAAAAATAAAAGGCAGAGCCAGCTAGACAGGGGTGATATAGTGAGAAAGGATGGGACTGGGAACAGGCAAGGAAGACAGAAAGAAAACCAGGACAGAAAGACATCAAGAAGGCAAAGGGGCAGTAATCTGGACAGAGATGGAGAAAGAAGAACAGGGAAAGGGAAGACAGGCAGAAAGACAGAGAGGGAGCAGGAGAGACAAACAACAATAAGGGCTAGGGGCAGGATAGAGATTGGGGAAAAAATCCTGGGGTGGGCAGCAAGACGGAGAGGAAGTAAAAAAGAAGAGGGGCTAGAATAGGTGCAGGGAGCAGGACAGAGGGATACAGTGAGAAATGATGGGGCACGGAGCAGGACAGAGCAACAGACAAGAATGATAACAAAGAGAAACCAGGGATGGTGAGAACACAGAGGGGTGGAGACGGAGAGGGAGATACGAGAAACCCTGCACAGAGATGGAGAAGGGTGGAGGAATAGGGGAGGAAGCAGCAGAGGGACAGAGGGAGAAGAGATGAAGAGGAAGAAGGGCACAGCAGGAAAGAGGAGGGAGCAGGGAGGGACTGGGACACAAAACAGGGTGAAATGTCCCCAAGGGCCCAGGACTCACCGCACTTCCTGCTCTCTGCACTGCCAGGCAAGCTGTGGAGTTCAGGCACTTCTGTCTGTCTGTCTTCTCCTCCCCTCCTATTCTGTAGCCCCAGGCGCTTGCCCATCCTCCACCTAAGAGAACACATCGGTGTTCTACAGCTCTTACACCACGAGGCTTCCCGGATACACACCACACACACACACTCTACGGCCGTACAGTAATTTTCCTCACTGACACAGACCCTGCGGTGCACGTTTGTGATCTGCTCTGCTGAGGCTGCTCACAGGGACTCTTCCTCGCCCAGAGGGGCAGCTGTCTCTGTGCAGCTGCAGCAGCAGCTGTGGGGATCCCCTGCACTTCACCCTCCAGCTGCTTCCCCTTCTCCTGCTCTCTCCAGCTCCAGCCCCAGCAGCTCCTCTCCAGCAAGTGCCCCTGCCCCCTCCCCCGCCCAGGAGAACAAGGCCAGAGCTGCCCACGCACACCTGAGCCAGAGGCAGCACAACATCCCCAGGGCCCCAAAGGGAGGAAAAAGGGCCCCAGGGCTGGGCCGGGGCTGCTCAGCCTTGGGGCAGCTCCACGGCCCCCACGGCAAAACTCACCCTGGCCGCCCGCAGAGCAACCGCCTGCTCAGCCTGGGCTGCGCCACTATTGGTCGGGACGGCTGTCAGTCTCCTCCCCTGAGCTGATCCTGCAGCTGATTGGCTGCCTGGGCTGTGACTCTGCCCTGGTTTGGGGCCCACCCTGCCCTGAGGCGATGCTCTCTCTGATTGGCTGCCTGAGGGGTCACTCCCTCCACAGTGTCTGCCTTCCCTGAGGTACTGTTTCCTCTGATTGGCTGTCTGGGATTTCCCACTTGCTCTCCCCACCAAATGATTGGTCAGACCGTTTGTCAATCATCCATGTGCCGCACTCCCACCAGGTGTGATTGTTGCGCCAGCACAGCCTGCCCCTGATCACTGCCCAGTTTGTTCCACTGTCGCCAACTGTCCTGCAGGTCTCAAAGCTTGATTGGCTGCTTACATTTCAATCACATGACTTGCCCCGCCTCCTCAAATGTGATTGGCTGCATTTCATCCACTGACTGGCCACAGACTTCCGGGCGGTTGTTGCCAGGCAGTGAACTCCACCT
The DNA here is from genome assembly GCF_964273445.1 of Streptopelia decaocto. Taxonomy (NCBI): domain Eukaryota; kingdom Metazoa; phylum Chordata; class Aves; order Columbiformes; family Columbidae; genus Streptopelia; species Streptopelia decaocto. The sequence goes on along the minus strand of NW_028116450.1, from coordinate 260,865 downwards.
GAAAATGAGGCTGTGGGCCCTGAGCAAAGGCCATGGGTGATGAAAGACACGTGGGGACCCTAAACATGAGGATTTGGCCCCAAGAAGGAGGCTCTGGGCACTCAGAAGGACAGGCAGATGCTACAGATGGCGCTTTGGGCCCTGAACACGAGGGGACCCTCTTGGTTCCCGCCCAAGCTGTGTTTGGTGCCCGTGACCCCATGTTCCAGCTGTCTGCTGTGCTTTCTGATCGCATGGGCCTCTTGTCCTGCCAAACTTCTGCTGCAAATCCTGCTGTAGGAAACAATCGCCTTGCCAAGAGAAGAGCCCGGGCAGGATCTCTCAGCAAAGCGTATTTTATAAACCATTTTGCAAGACCAGGTGTTCTACCCAAAGACAGGCACATGGAATGGGACAAAAAGCCCCCGGTTACATATCCACCGATCCAGCTGCACATCCCCTCCCCTGCTCCCCATTGGCTGGTACTGCAGGGTTACAGACCACCCACTGCTTGCCTCAGTCTACCTGTCTCATTCATCTAATTCTAACAACCCTCTAACCTTACTGATTTATTTAAAATATGGATTCCTGGCTCTTTGGTTACCCTTCCCCCTAGATTAACTTTTAAAATACAGTAATCAGTTTGGATTCTGGGATTATTTCAAATGGACTTTGTTTTACGTTACGGATTCGTAGGCTGATGTCTCTGAGTCCTTCCCCTGCTGGGGTCAGGTGCCAGATCAGTTCCAAAAACAACATTCCCCCTTCCAATGGCTCCTTACAACTCCACATTGAAACAGAAGAGACGGCAAGATGGGCACACACAACACACAGCTCCCAAAACCCACCACAGAGACTTCTCAGAATGGGGATTTCTCCAATTGCCTCAAAACCCACAGAGAAGCAAACATCCCATAAATGAGACACACGAGGCCACCAAGAGTTTGTTTTTAACCGTGTCTTTGGCTTTTCTGCCCGCTGGTGCCCAGTGAGTGTTTCTGAGCAGCGATCCAGCCGTGGCACGCAGGTTGCAGCTCTTCCTCCAGGGGCCTGTGGGCAGGCGGGCCAGCAGCAGAGCTGCCCGTGGCTCTGGAAGGGCTCTCTGAGCTCTTCCTGCCACAGGCAGCACTGGCTGCTGGTGCCCTTGGGGCAGCTTGGTCCCTGATGGGGCAGCTTTGCTGCTTCCTGGACTCTTCCTCCTCCTCTTCCTCCTCTCCGGCATCACAGGCGTCAGATGCTGTGTCCTCCCTCATCCAGGCTGCAATCTGCCCCCGTCACCACCGACCGCTTTTCTCATCTGCATCTCCAGGGCACTGAAGCCTTCCTGCTCCTCCTCCTCCTCTGTGCTGAGGGGTCACAGTCCGTGATCTCCACAAATTGCCTGTGGAGATCATAGCGGCGCGGCGGTGATCTGCTCCGCTCCCTCTGCCTCAGCTGGGTCTGCCCCCGAGCAGCTGTGGGTGCAGAATGACACCGGGAGTTTCCGCTGGAGGGCCCTGGAGCTGCATCATGCCTTAGGGCTCGGTCACACCGTGGAGGACTTGTTCTCCAGCTCCTCGTCCTCCTTGCTGAGCGATGCTGGTCTGTGATCTCCAGAAACCGGCTGCGGAGATCATAGTCCCACCGCGGGGATCTGCTCCGATCTCTCCGCCTTGGCCGGGTTTGCCCCTGAGCAGCTCTGGTGGCAGGAAGAGACTGGGAGCTGCTGGTGGAGGGCACTGGAGGTGCTGGTGCAGGCTGGGCGCTGCCATCGGAGGGTCTTGGAGCTGCCTTGTCCCTGTGAGTGGGATCACAGCTCAGGGGACTGGTTCTCCCCCTCCTCCTGTCTGAGTGTTCGTAGTCCCCGGTCTCCACAACCCAGCTGCGGAGATCCTTGCCCCAGTGCGGGGATCTGCTCCTGGGCCTCTCCCTGGCACCGTTCTCCTGGCAGGGGGCAGAAGGGCTGAATCCCCGCTCCTCTTTGCTGCTGTCCTCTCGTGCAGAGTGGAGCACACGCTCACGGGGGTGACAGCGCAGCGGGCACGCAGCTTTCCTTCTGAACACCAGCCTGAGAAAGCCGTGGAAGAAGTGACGCAAGCAGGAGCCCACGGAGGAGCTGCTGTTGATCCTGCCTGGCCAGATGGGCCATGACCAGCCCGCAGCTGCCTCCTGCGCTCCTGCCCGGCTTTGCTGGCTGGTGATGGTTGGTGCGGATGAGCTGCTGTCCTCTGGAGAGTCCTCCATGCCCCCCACCATGTCCTGCAAAGAGAGCTGTGAGAAGCTCCTGCCCTTTCCTCCTGACAGGACCCACCAGTGGGGAACCCCCAGAAGCTGTGAGGGGACAGATAAGGGCTTCTCAAAGGCTCCTGGAGGCTGCAGAGGGGCCAGGGAGGACAAATGGGATGGATCCAGGTGGATGCTGGGCGTGGGAGCCGTGCTGCAACTGTGCAGAAAGCTGCCGTGTGGGAGGGAAAAGAGAGTGCTGCCAAGATTCCCAAAAGAAACCCGCTGTCCATCTGGTGCCCTGACCACCTCCTCACAGCCGCCTTAGTCCTATGGGGCAGATGCTGCGGTCCCACAGAACGCACCTGCTTGCTGCCGGCCGCCCACTGACTGAGGTGGGAACGGGCTTCTGGTGGTGCTGGTGAGGAAGAAGCCCTTTGTCCAACTTCCAAATCAGAGCACCTGGGGAAAAAAAGAGGGATCTCTGTTGAGGGCTGTTCTTGCAGCCTCCTCTGAGTTCCGGCATTTTCTTGGAACAGTTTATATGACAGGAAGAAGATGCAACTAAGACCACAAATGGGAAATGTGGTTGGGCTGAACAATGCAGGTGGTAATTGTCTGCTATGACAGAAACGCTCAGGAGGATGAGAAGAAAAATAGCAAAGCCAGGAAAAGGAAATGTGTTCTGAACACAGTTTAAACTTGTGATTACCTGATGTAAAACAGTAAATAGGCTTGCTGCCTGAGGACTGTGTCACTGTTGCAAAGATTCACAGTCTCATCATTCATGTGGTACCACAGTCCATCACTGGCCTGCAAAGAAAAGCGTCGATATCTGGAGATGAATGGCACGGCTTCTCCACAAAACACAGGCCAAAAACTGCCAAACCAGAAGTGTTCAAAACATATGCATTCCAGCCCCTGAGGAAACCTTCTCCCCTCAAATCCTTGGCTGTCAGTAACACGGCCAGGAAAGTCAGTTTTCCCCAGGATACATTTTTCCTTTGTTCAGAAGGAAGTCGCTTTTCACCTTTATGTAGGAGAAGTAGTGTCCTGCACGGCAGCTGTCACCTTCATGCACCAGGACGGCGTATAATGAGTAGAGGAGCGGTTCTCCGGCTGCCTGAGACGTGTACGGGCGAAGATCCAGGTACTGGGGGTACTCCACAACCTACGGAGAGACCAGGAGGGCTCAGCAATGACCCTGGAACACTTCAGGACACAGCAATATGTCATGAGTTGGGTGGCAGGAAACTCATCTGGACCAAAGCAGCTCTGTGGGAGCAGAGGACACATTTGTCTTCCCACAGGAACTGTCCCCAGAAGGGAACATGAAAATCTCAACATGAGCAGCTTGCGACAGAGCGTCCAGCTTTGGGAAACCCGCTCCAGGAAGAGAATGTTGCACTCCAGTTGTGCACACACCTTGCTGATCTTGTCGCCGGTGAAGGCTTCAAACCTCTTCAGACACACCGTGAGAACCTTGGGCGCGCCATGGACTGTGAACCTCTTGGAGGCGGCAGTCATCTTGTCACACCTTGAAAGCCAGGACAGAGCCAAGGGCTGAAACACACCATTTTTTCCCCCAAAGGCCAGACAGCCTTTCCTGTCTCACACATCCCTGTGCTCTTTTAAGGCTATTCAGTACCATAATGCCATGTTTAAAAACCTGTGTCTCATTACTGTGCCTTAATCCAATGTGAAAAGCTGACTTCTGCTCAATGACACCTTCGCACAGGATCCAGTATGAATACATCATCAATAATAGCCTTACTTGCTACATTTAAAGCAGTTTTCACCATCCAGGTGCTCAGGTTTCACAAAGTCTTCCAGAGCTGCGGTGACAGATGTGGCTGCCTGGAGGAGTGAGAAGGGAGAGCCCTGAGCTCTGGGAAATTCCCACACCCAAACAGTTACGAGGAGTTTACGCAAAAAAACCAGCTTGATGACGCTGAGGACACCCACTGTGAACCCGCAAGCAGTGCCCAGGAGGCAGAAAGAGGGTGTGATGCTGAACATCTCCCTCATTTCTCAGGGATTCCTAGGGTTCTCCACCTCTTTGTGGCACTGCACAGTTCAGCTACGATGGTATGGGTGTCACCAGTGATGGAAACAACACCCCCACGAGCCTGGGAGCCAGACAGGTGTTGAGGGAGGGCAAGGGAAGAAGGAGGAGGGTACGTCACAGTGCAGAGAGGGGCACGTGTGCCTGTCCAGCTGAAACCAGCATCGACAGGGAGACCACTGCCATGGCCTCTGCAGAACACAGTCCATTCCACCTCCTGCCCACCACCAACCTCTCTTGTCAGATACAGTCTTAAGCCAACTGTGTGGAATCTGGAAAGCTACAGGGGCCTTGGGACATCTTGAAGCACAATTACAAACTCTCTTACTTTGATATCCAGAGGAACATCCAGGAAGGCCTCGTAGGAATCGGACACCGCTTGGCAGCTCCAGCATGTGACTGGAAGGCAGATGGAAATGCTCAGCAACAGGGGAAGTCGACTGACTGTGCCGGGTTACCCTCTTCACACCCACTGCACCAATCACACCATCGGCTGTTGTTGCAGGCAGACAGGAGGGCACAGACAATTCCAAGGAGAGCAATAGCTGTGGAAAAGTACCTCTGGATCTCAGAAAGCCCCCAAAGATCTGATGGACGATGGTAGTGGCTTGAGAGGAGATGTCCAAGCTGCAAACCAACGGGAAGGTGGAGTTATCTCCTCCCAGAGTCTGTCTTTGTCTGAAAGCCCTGGGCATAGTTCTCCTTGAGGGGAGGACATCAAGGACTCCAAAGGGCTTGGGAACAAAGGGCTTGGGCAATTTGCTTGCTTACTCTCTGTTTCCTCTCAGACAAGCTCTCTGCATGGCATCCACGATGCAGCGTAAGAACTCGTGGGCATCCTCCTGCCTGCCATGCTCGAAATTTTCTCCTATTTCTAAGAAAGAAGAAGTTACTAGTTCTCTCCTACAAGAATGGCATCAATCATGTCACAGCACCTGCACGGACTCACGTGTGAGAGCATCGACGACAGCCCAAGGCTCGATGGCACTGGCTGAGGAATGCAGGACCTGTTGAACGTGCTCTTCCATCCTGCACATCACACAGAAGATTTTCCGGCGACCTGGAGAGGGAGGGAGGAATGGGAGAGGGAAGCTCCTGAGGTTTGCAAAATATCCACAGCGATGGGAAACCTAATGGAGGTCTTGCAGTTTAAGAATTCTCCATTCCTCCCAAGGTGCCCAAGTCCCAACAAGCCCGGGACATTTTAATGCACAGAAAACTTTCTTCAGAGGGATGCTGAACTGACGGAAGCTTTCTGTGCAATAAGCAAAGGAGTTTAACTTGCAGGAACAGGGACCAAGAGCCTGGGATAGAAAGAGGTGCCTTTCTGAAGATGAACACATCCAGATACAACAAGCTGCTTCTAGGCTTGAGTGTTCCGAGAACACCAACTCAGGGAGCTGACAAAGGAGGGCCACTTTTCTCCTAGATCGGCTTCCAGATTCTGGAAGCCCTTGGGCCCTGCTCAACAGATGTACAAGGAATGTTGCCAAAAGTACTCACAGGCCCGGCTGTGCTCCCCAGAGAGCAGGTAGTTGGCCAGAGGCGGGGTGTAGGTCAGGCACTGCAGGACAGAGTTGAGCCAGCACGTGTTGCCCAGGTTGTGCAGTCCCGCTCCAGCTCTCTGGCTGTGCTGCCAGGCCATGCAAATCTTCTCTGGGGGAAAGAGGATCCTCTGCGGTGGAGCCATTCCCTCAGCAACGACTGCCAAGAAACCACATTGGAAGAGAGATGAGTCCATGTTCTTGCACAGAAGCAGATTTAAAAGTTGAGTTCTGTACAGGAGCACCCAGGAAAACAAGCTCTAAGCTCCCACACAGAAAAACTGGGGGAAGCCTAACACTGCTCTTGAAAGTTCCTGGTCAAGGAGCAGTTTTGGAAAACAGCATGTTCCCCTGCTCACTTTGCCAAAAGTGCAACAACTCTACACTCTGACTTCTGTGCCCTGAGCAACCTTCCTTTCCCTCTGGAGTCTTGACCTGGATCATCCCCCGGCACAGTCTCCCCGTGCGTGTCAGGGCTGGAGGGTGCCCGGCAGACGGGCTGTGATGCTGGAGCCAGGCAGGACGGGGAAAGCCCCCAGTGCAGCGGGTGAGGAACTCGCTTCAGACGGGCAGGAAAGGTCCCCGTCCCACAGCACGGCTGCCTCCTGCCTGCCCAGCTGCCTCTCGCTGCCCGTGCCCTGCAGCAGGAGCTGGGTCCCCTCTGCCAGCACAGGCTGTGCTGGGGCCGGTTCCCAGCTCGGAGCAGCCCTGGACTTCAGGCAGCATCATGGCCAACACCTGTGGAACCCCCCTGCCAGCGTGCAGGGAAACGTGGTCCTGGTGTTGAGCAGGGAGCGCTCGCTGGCCCCCGCCCTGCCCAGACAATCAGGGCCCCTCACTCACCCATCTCCAGGTCCTGGGCCATGCACAGCTCCTGGGGCTCTGCTGGAGAGCTGCTCTCCTGGGGAGCCCTGTCCTCCTCCAGGGCCACCACGGGGCAGGTGAGGTGTTTGTCTGCCATCTCGTGGGTTTGGGGAAAGAGGTATGGGTGAGGAATTGGGAAGACTTGGTGAAACACCACGAGTCTGCCAAGGGCAGCCGGGAAAGACGTGGGCTGCACTTGGGGAGTCCTCAGCACAAGGCTGCCGGGGGCAGAGGGGAGTCTGCCAGGGGCAGCTGAAGTGAGGGTATGGTTGGACTCGATGATCTTAAAGGTTCGCTTCCAACCAAAAGGATTCTCTAAATCTCAAACTCAATGAAAGACGTGGGCTACGCTCGGGGGCTCTCGCCAGCTCCGTGCTCGCACCCTGTCTCGTCACCGTCCTGCCGGACAGTGTGGGCTGGGGCTGCAGCTGCGCTGAGCACAGGCAGGGCAGTGGGTGTCACAATGTGAGGTCACAAAGGGCCCCACTGTGACCCTGCGCCTGGGGAGCGAGGGGCAGCATGTCCCATTGGGAGGAACAGGCCAGTTCAGCCCTGGGCACCTGGGTGCTCTCAGGTGTCTCCAGGTCCCCCTTTGCCCTCATGTCCCCTTGGGACTGCCCTGTTGCCCTGTGGTATGTTCCAGAGCCCCGTGTTCACCTGACTGGCTGATCTGAACAGCAGTGAAGCTGCTCCTTTAGTGGGTTTGTAGAGATTTCTAGGGAATTCCAAGGGAGGGCAGCAGAGGGGATGGGCTTTGTGTGCTGTCTCACCGCTTACAGAAGCTCTCAGTGGCTTGAGGATAAACTGACCATATAACCAAGTGACAAACTGTTGGAGCGGGCAGAGCACAAAAGGAGGAATCCAGGTGGTGGGGGGTGAAAAAGGTGGAAAGCCTGAGGTACTAAATGCCTTCTTCGCCTCAGTCTTTAACAGTCAGAACAGTTGTGCTCCAGGTACCCGGCCCCTGGAAGCAGAAGACAGACATGGGGAGCAGAGTGAAGCCCCAATGATCCAAGGGGAAATGGTTGGCAACCTGCTACACCACTTGGAAACCCACAAGTCTGTGGGGCCAGATGGGATACACCCGAGGGTTCTGAGGGAACTGGCGGAGGGGATCACTGAGCCACTTTCCATTATTTACCTGCAGGAGGGCAAGAGACACAGAATATCGCTGCTTTCCCTTATTAAACTTATCAGTGGCCACACAGTGACTTTGTTTCTCGTTTAACTGTTCCTGCAGTAGTAACAGCTCATTATGGGGCCCTTGAATTGCCTTACAGGTCTGGGCTGAGTTTTGATCTGGACTGTTGCTGTGCTTGGCGGCTGCTGTCCTTGCAGAGCAGATGAACTCACTTCTGCCACCCTGCCTGGCAGTTCATTCCATCCGCGTCACAGCTCTGTCTGCAGCACTGACAGCTCCAGCTCCCCCAGTCAGGTCCCTGGCTGAGGACATTTCCTCACATCTGGGCTGAACCACCCCAGCTGTGGCACCAGCCCAGCTCTGACCTGCCACAAGGAAACCTGGTACCAAGTGTCCAAGAGCCCATGTGTGCAAAGGCTTTGCTGCAGAGCACAGACATGACATGGCCAAAGATTGATGAATGTCTCTCTAGACCTAGGAGTATAAAACCAGGATAAAATGCATGAACTCATTCAACTGAAGATATTCCTCCTTCAGCTTGGAGGAATTAGATCCTTTGCTGTAATCTTCCTGGTGTCCTGTCTAATGATGGGACAAGAAAAGTTGATTCTCATAGTAATTCATTGTTTAATACAAAGACGACAATGATGTGTCTCTGAAGAGGAGAGAGAATCAACATCACTGATTAATTGAGGTTGTTTGAAAGGATGTGCTCCTAGAGCCCCAGGGACACCTGGAGGAGTCCAGAGGGGACAGAGAAAGGGATATCATGGGCTGCTCCTGTGCTGCTGAGCTGGGCTGGGCTCCTGGGACACAGGGAGCTCATGGCAGTGGCAGCACTGCAGAGAGACAGCTCTGCCCAGGAGCAGCTCCTCTGCAAAGCACAGCAGGGCTGAGGGCTCTGCCTGCAGCACCGAGGGCACAGGAGCCAGGCATAGAGAGGGGAAAGGCAATGTGGGGGGTTGGTTGCTGAGGGCTCACTGAGAGACAAATCTTCACATTTCTAACATGGTAAGTCTCTGGCTGTAGGACAATGCAGCTGCATTTCTTGGGGGATCTCCTAAAGATGATACATCCCACAATTTACAGGGTCTGTCAGGTCTCTCTCACAGTTTTTCTCATGTAGAGGACAAGAACATGGTCCAGACCAGCGCTTCGCTGCTGCACTGTCAGAGGAACAGGGCAAGATGGCAGCTTCTGCTGAGGGTGATTGCAGGGGGAGCACCTAGGGGTGCCCAGGGCTGTCCTGCAGAGCAGGGTCCCTGCACCCCAGGGCTGTGCCGGGCAGGGACTCTGCCGCCTGCCAGGGTCAGCGCTCAGCCTGCCCGGGAGATCCCACGGCAGCAGCTGTGGGTGGAAGGAGCGACCCCCGGCAGGGCAGGCAGGGAGCTTGTGGGGTTGAAGGGGGCTGTGTGGGTCAGGGCTGCTCAGAGCTCCAGATCCCCCCACAGACATGGCAGAGGGTCCTTCTGACCAACAACATCGAGACAGCAACAGCTGCAAGGGAAGGAGTCTGTGCTTTCAGTTTTCCACTCTTGCTCGTCTGGGTGTGCAGTGGAGATGGGGATTTATTTCTCTCATTGGAGCAGACACTGAGACCCCAGGTCTCGTTAGGACTTGTCTGAGCTGCTCCTGAGCCCCTGCACACACAGAGCTGCCCCTTGGCAGTGCCAGGAGGTGTGAGCAGGACAGAGCTGAGCTGAGCTGAGCTGAGCTGAGCACAGCTGACGGGGTCTGTGACACTGACAGGGAGCAGACCCAGGGACAGAGACACAGCTGCAGGCAGCACAGACATGGGCAGGGAGAAGGAGGTGGACCAGAAATGCTGGGGAGGGGATTCAGGACCCCCCTGCAATCCCCTGTAGTGCAGACACATTTCCCAGTGCAACCCCTGGTCTCCTCTCCTCCCCAGCAGACCCTCTGCCCCAAAGCCATGGGGTCCAGGTCACAAGTCTCCACCTCAGCAGCTGGACCTCCAGGTGAAGGGGTCCTGGAACGTGGTACACAAAAAAGGTGCTAAAAGTACTTGCTCTACAGTGTCATTATGTGAGTGGCAGCAGCACAGCTGGGTCAGGAGAAGGTTCCACAGCATGCCCGTTTGCCTTTCTGTCCTTGCTATATTTTCTGGTAGCACTGCAGTGTCCTTCCCTGTTTCTCCACCTGTCCCTAGTGCTCTTGCTCTCTGGGGTTGGGGTGGGAGTGTGGGTTAGTTTTTGTTCTGACACCAGCTCAGAGGGTCTTGCCCCAGAGCTGTGTTCATGGAAACTAAATGCCCAAACTCCATTTTAAACTGTGATGAACTCTTTTCTTCAGTTGGTAGAAACAGAATGAGCGGAAACATCCCTCCATCAGGGAGGGGGTTTTCCATGAGAAACAGCATGTTTATTTTCCTCAGAGAAGTCTCCCCTGATATGCCACTGTCTTTTCCTCCTTGCACAGGTCCTCATGCCCACAGGCAGCAAATGCCCAACATCAGCTCCATCACCCAGTTCCTCCTCCTGCCGTTCACAGACACATGGGAGCTGCAGCTCTTGCACTTCTGGCTCTTCCTGGGCATCTACCTGGCTGCCCTCCTGGGCAATGGCCTCATCATCACCACCATAGCCTGGGACCAGCACCTGCACACCCCCATGTACTTCTTCCTGCTCAACCTCGCCCTCCTCGACCTGGGCTGCATCTCCACCACTGTCCCCAGATCCATGGCCAATTCCCTCTGGGACACTAGGACCATCTCCTTTTTGGGATGTGTTGCCCAAGTCTTTCTGTTTGTCTTTTTTTTTTCAGGAGAGTATTGTCTTCTCACCATCATGTCCTACGACCGCTACGTTGCCATCTGCAAACCCCTGCACTACAGGACCCTCCTGGGCAGCAGAGCTTGTGTCCACATGGCAGCAGCTGCCTGGGCCACTGGGTTTCTCTATTCTCTGCTGCACACGGCCAATACATTTTCACTGCCCCTGTGCAAGGGCAATGCCCTGGGCCAGTTCTTCTGTGAAATCCCCCAGATCCTCAAGCTCTCCTGCTCACACTCCTATCTCAGGGAACTTGGGCTTATTGTGGTTAGTGCCTGTTTAGGATTTGGGTGTCTTGTGTTCATTGTGGTGTCCTATGTGCAGATCTTGAGGGCCGTGCTGAGGATCCCCTCTGAGCAGGGACGGCACAAAGCCTTTTCCACCTGCCTCCCTCACCTGGCCGTGGTCTCCCTGTTCCTCAGCACTGCCATGTTTGCCAACCTGAAGCCCTCCTCCATCTCCTCCCCATGGCTGGACCTGGTGGTGTCTGTTCTGTACTCGGTGGTTCCTCCAGCAGTGAACCCCCTCATCTACAGCATGAGGAACCAGCAGCTCAAGGATGCTCTGTGGAAACTCATATCCTAGTGTTTTCTGAAGCAATAAACTGCCCATCTTCTTCTATATAGGAGTTTTAATGTAGCTAATTACAAGCCCAGCCTGTCAACTGGATTTTCTGGTGTTTTTGTGGTTTTCTTATTGTGATAATGTTGTCATCCCCTTTCTAATTCACTGTTGGCTTTTCTTTTATAACTGTTGGCTGCTTAAATGAGCAGCAGTGCTCTCCTTGTCTCTAAACAGAATAAAGGGCTGTTTAGCGACTTGTTTTTCGGTATATCTTTCCTGCAAGGGCTTTTCGGAGCTGCAGAGACAGTTCCTGTGCGTGGGTGGAGGGGAAAACAGCTCTTCCATGTCAGCCCTGCCAGGGAGCACCAGCGCTTGTTCTTCCAGAGCTGTTCTGGTTCCACTCCCACACTCTCCTTCTCATCCCTTGTGTTGGTGCAAGGCCTGAGTGCTCTGGCAGCTTGGTCACCGTCCTGCTGTGTGTCAGTCCTGTGAGCACAGGCAGGGACAGGCAATGGGCACTGCTGTGACAGAGCTGGCCTCATAACAGCCTTTCCAGGAAGAAAGATGATCTCCTATGGGCAATACACGATGGGTTATATCTTCAAGCATATGCTTACGATAGTGTCCCACAGATTCAAACACCAGTGTACAGCTGAACAGCGTGTGTGTGCAGGGCTGGCACACAGCAGTGTCCTCTCACAGCCAGGCTCCTGCCAGAGACCTGCAGGACCAGCAGAGCAGGGGCTGGGCTGTGCCCCTGTTCACTGGACACCCCACAGAATCTGCCCTAGGGCATCGTCATGGACGGGCCCCTCTCAACCACCATTTCTAGCCCTGACTTCTCTCCCCAGCTCACAGAGATTGTTCTTCCCTCCATGGAATGACACTGAATGACTAGGTCAGCAGTCCATGTCTGCATTGTACAGATGAGATGTGAGCACGCACATCCTGGATGTGAGGTGAGATGTACCCAGGAGCACAAACAACATCAGCTATTCCTGGGGGTTCCATGAAAGCCTGTGGGACAGACAGTGTCTTGAGGTCACTTCATGTTGGCAGAATCATCCTATGGGAAACTGCCTGAATGCAGCACTGGGTTGTGCTTCCTTTAACTGAGATCCCCGTGTCCATTCCTCATGATGTGGGACATGTCAGATGAGTGCAGAGCAGGTGACACACCACAGGGCTGAGGTGCCTCCCGTCTTTTGGAAGTGGCACCAGGAGGCCAGAGGGAAACCAAGAGTACGGCCTCTATGTGCAACAGGGAAAGATTCCGTCTCTGAACACCCCTGGGTGCAGAAGGAGTTCACGAGGCCAGCTCAGACTTGGATGGCAGACAGAACTTGATATTTCTGTGTGTGACTCCAAGAACAAACCTCAGTGGCTTGGTGATATTCATCTCAGCTGCTGGAACGGCTCATTGCAAGTGTTCCTGTCTGCTACATCACCCTTGCCCATGATCCTGGGTTGTGCTCTCAAAAGTACCAGAGCACTCAGAGAGGTTCTGGGGTCCTTGGAAAAGCAGACATCTGACCCAACTTCAAGAAGGGCTCTTTATTAAAATCCAGCCATTTTCCTCAAGAGGAGCTGCTCCTCCACCTGGTTTAGCGCCAGCAGCACAGGGCTCTCAGGGTCCATCGAGATCTTGACCGCTTCCATGAAGAGCACACGATGACAATGGTCTCAGTTGCCAGGGAGCAGATGGAGGGTTCGCTGTCCTCCTCCAAGGGCTGAAGGGCTGCAACAGAAAGAAGCAGAGCCCAGATGAGCTCCCATGGCTGCAGAGACCCCCCAGGCATCCCCTCCCGACCACGCTCCCTACTCACCGCTGCAGATCTCAGACAGACTCTCCTTGCTTGGGTCTCTCAGGTGCCGCACAGCCAGCCCTGGGCACAGAGTTCCGTCAGCCCCTGCTCCCTCCCCTCATCAGGGCTGACCCCAGGGGAGAGCAGGAGCCGAGATGCTGGGACTGAGCGAGGCGGCCACCACGGCCACCTGCGTGGGCAGGGCTGGGAGGGGAGGCCAAGGCCCTGCCCGGGGCAGCCGGTGCTCTGGCAGCCACAGGGCTGCTCCTTGTGCCAGGACAGCGGCGGGGACTGGGGCCAGGCTGCTGAAAGAGGGACCCAGCGGCTGTGACTCACCAATGAACCTCACGGCCGCCTCTCGCAAGCTGGCCTGAGCATCCCTCAGGTATGGCAGGCTCAGGCTCAAGAGCTCTTGAGCTCTGCTCCTGTCCCGCTCCAGCTGGAGAGAGCACAAGGGTGTGAGCACATCACTGTCCCTCCCCAGCTGGCCGGACCAGTCCCTCCCCACAACAACACACATTCCCCTTCCCCCCCGGCCATCCCCGTGTTCCAGCCAGGAGCACTGTGGGGCTGAGAGAGAGACACAGGCTGAGGGGTCCCAGGGGTGCTGAGAGCCCTCCCTCCCGCTGGCTGCGGGGCAGAGGGAAGAGCCCCTGGGGGCTCTATTCTTGACGACAGGGAACAAGGATGCAGCTCGGGGCTGCAGCAGGACAGGCGAGGCACATCTGCAGAGCCCACAGCACAGACATGTGGGGCAGCCCTGTCCAGCCTGGGCCCTGGGCCTTGGGGGTTGTCCTCACCAAGCTCTCTCCAATCCGCCATGTCTGCTCTGTCTGCACCAGGTGTTTGAGCTGTTTCCACCTGAGCAGTTCTGCGGCACCGAGGAGGGCTTCCCTGGCAACCTACGGAACAGCAGAAGCTGGGAGATGGCACCACGTTCTGGGGCAGGAGACCTGGTGTCCCCCAGCTCTGGGCTTTGTTCCTGGGGTGATTCTGCCCTTAGGGACCGGGGACATGCCCTGGCCCAAGCGCCCAGGGGTCTCTTCCCTGCATCACTGCTCGGCTTTGAAATCTGTACCTTGGCCACACTCAGCACTTGGTCACTCATGCGGAAGAAGAGAGGGAGCAGGCCAAGTCGCACTGTGTTCTTCATCTCCCTCTTGTCGTTCCACACCACCATCTTCATCAGGTCTCTGAAGAGGCTGATGGAGCTCGCTCTCAGCTGGCTCAGCTCCTGGGAGGGAGCAGCACAGTAGGACCTGAGCACCAGCAGCTCTCTGCCCACGGGGAGCAGAAGCTCCTGCATGGCTGATGGGAGGGGAGATGCTCCAGGGCGGCATTGTGCACACTGCAGTTGTGGCCAGATCTGTGGCCCTGGGTGCGTGAAGGGCCACTCAAGGGACTTGCTCAGGCAGTGCCTGTGCCTCAAAACGCCGTCCCAGCATCCCCCAGCAGCCTCAGCAGCCATGGTGGGGAGGAGCTGTGGGAGCAGCTGGCAGGGAGAAGCTGGGCTGGGCTGCAGAACGCAGAAACCATCCCACAAGAGCCCCAGGGAGAAAGGAGAGAAGCCCCTACTTTGAGTGGCTGGGCAGAAGGGCAGCTGTCATTGTCCAGTGCCCACCCGCGGGGCTCAGGCTTATACATCAGCCTTATACATCAGCCTTACGTCATCAAAGAAGGGCAGGAGAAATTCTGCCAGCAGCACAGCGATGGGACTGGCCTCCTCCCTCTCCAGCTGAGCCATCACAGCTCTGAAGACCACCAGAGCCTTCATCCTGATGGCCTTATTGCCATACTGCAGGACCCACATCAGGTCTGGCAGCATGACCTTCATCTTTCTGGCCTGTATGAAGAAGAGAGTTGCCCTTTTGGGACCAGGTCCATGTGTGGAGAGCTCCCCAGGCAGCCCCCAGGCCCCACCATGGCAGGGAGGGCCTTTGGAGCAGGCACCCCAGCGCCTGACTGCCAGCCAAGGCCAAGCCCAAACCCACTGCCCCGGCCCTTGGCTGCCACCATGGCTGCCCTTGGCGACACCCTACTCACCATCTCGTCTCTCTGTGACAGCGTCATCATGCCCCTGAGCAACAGGGAGAGCACCGTTGGCCTTCGTTGCCTCAGAAACCTCATAACTAGGTACATTGGAGCAAACTCCTCCTCTTGCAGATCACTGCTGGCCAGTATCTGAAAGCAAGCCAGCAGTGAGTGACCGGCAGAGCTGCTGGGGCTTCTGGCACCATGCAGCTCCTGGGGCACCAGGAGCTTCTTCCAGTAACTCACAGCCAAGCGAAGGATGGCGGTGTCCTCCCGGTGTGTATACAGGACCCTATAGTGCCGGTCCCGGAGTTGGATGTGCAGCTCCTTCAACACGTTCTGCAGGGTCTGGGGCACGGAGAACATCACCTCCCACAGTGCCAGGGCAGTGCTGCAAGAGAGCGCTCTGTCAGCAGGGCAGCCTGGGCCACAGCAGCGTGTCTGGGCTCCACGCTGCAGGACGCCTGGGATGCCCTGGGCAGCAGCAGAGGCTGAGCTGGTGCTCCCGTGGGGCTGGCAGGAGCACAGTGAGGGGGCTCTGGGCTGGCTTGCTCAGCTGTGGCTGCTGTGGGCCTGGCTGACCCCAGCGCTGGAAAGCGTGGTGGGATGGAGGGTCCTGCTCCTCGGGGGTGTCCTGCAGGATTCCTTGGCGCTGGCAGCCAGGGTGTCTCCGGGCCCCTTTCCCCACAGGGAACAAGGCCTCATGGCTTTTGGGGCCGGTACCTGTCTCCTGGTGGTGCGATTGTCAGCAGCGTCGACACCACCTCCCCAGGGCACTTGTCAGCCAGGGGGACAATTAGGGTCTCAACACTCTGTTGGGCTGGTGCCGTGCTGATGCACTCCAGGGTTTTATAGATACAGCTCGTGATCTTTGGCACCTGGAGGAGACACAGGTGAGGATGGTGCTGCCACTGGAGTGCAGCCATTTCCTCAGCTTTCCTTGCCATCCCTCTCTGCCACCTTCATGTGGCTTCATTTTACTGGGATTTGAGAGGAAGAGATGGATGGAAGGAGGAACAAGGCCTGACAGGGCCGAAGGGCAGGACAATCCAGCCAAAGGCCACTTACATCCACCAGCCAGAAATCGCAGTCTCTCTTGACCATGTCCAGCATGTTTCTGGCCGCCTCCTTGCCAAAGGTGCTGGAGTCGTTCATGGCCTCGATGAACACCAGGACTATGTCTGTTTTCTCGGAAGGCTGGAGGTATTCTGTAAAGAGCTAAGGGAGGAAGGGAGGCAGCAAAGCCAAGTCACACCGAGTGCCCCGGTGCTGCTGCGTAGCCGGGCAGTGCCAGCAGCCCTGCAGAGACACCCGGCAGTGCTGCGGCAGTGCCCGCAGCAAAGCTGGCAGCAGGGGCAGCAGTGACTGCTGGGGAGGAGGAGAAGAGAGGCCCAGGGAGAGGGAGGAGGGTTGGGGTCCTGGGCACAGGCTGCTGGCCCTGCCGTGAACCTGGGGTTGCTGGTGGCCAGCAGGACTGGGGCTGCTGCTGGGACACTGGAGAGCAGCCCTCGCATCGTCCCTGCTTGGGGACAGCAGGAACCCTCTCAGCAGGGACAGGGAGGCCACGCCAGCCCCCTGATTGTGGAGGCCTTTGTTCACACGAGTCCCCTGCTGGTGCCACCAACAAGAGTGCCAGCAGGAGCTCTTTACCATGACGTCGGGTTTTAGCCAATCCTCAGAGGAGCTGTCGGGATCTTCCAAGTGGGGCTGTCGTGCTTGATTCCTCCTGTCTGAACAGCAGGGAAACAGAGAGAACTCAGTAAAGCACAGCAGCTTTGTCAGCAAGCTTCCCAAAGCACCCCGAGATCTGCCCTCGTGATGGCAGGGCGTAAGTGGGCAAGGAGAATTCTGGAGGGCATCAGGAACAGCTTCTTGCTACAAGCACTGGAAGCTCTAGCCAGGAGGACTCAGAGATAGACCTGCTCTTCACTGGCAGGAAAACCATGGCTTTGGGTCATGGCAATCAGCTGTATGTTTGGGTCTGGGAACCACAGAACAGCGGGCTTCAGGATCCCGAAAGGAGGGAGGAAGGAGAGCAGCAGAGAACAGATCCCAGACTTTGGGAGAGGGCTCAGCTGCTGCAGCAAAATGGCAGCTGGGATGCTACGGGAAGCAGCTGGGAAGGACAAAGGAGGTGAGGAACAGAAGCAGACCCATTGGGAGATGTCTGTGTGTAGAGGAATTGAGCCCAACACAACTTCTCTTACTGTTTTGTCCAGCCAAGAAGACAGAAAGGTGCTGCACTGCATCTCGAGCCAGAGTTCTTGCCTCTTCCCAGGAATGTTGGAAAAGGAGGAGATGCCCCAGCAGCTGTCCCAGCTCAGGGATCTGGATGTCTCTATAGCTGACAGGGCCGTGTATGTCTGTCCTAGAGCGGCACCAGGCCTGGGCGAGGGAGACAGAACAGCAGGAGGGTTGAGGGCAGGCGGCTTTGCCAAAGCCCTGAACCCAAGCGCGTGTCCAGGGCTCCGTGGGCAGGCAGGACTGTCCAGGGCCATGCCGGTCACAGCTCCCAAAGCAGCTGGGTGGGCAACAGCCCCGCGTGGGGAGAGCTGCAGGCTGCTCTGGGGTGCAGGGATGGGCAAACGGTCTGGCCGGAGGGTGCCTGGCTCCTTACCCCCAGTGTGGGATTGTCAGCCAACATGAAGCTCAGCCCCTCAATCCTCCCCACGGTCCTCTGCCGCACATGTTCTCTCTCGGAGCTGCTCAAAGTCAAGAGCATCTGGGAAGAGAGAAGCTGCTGGTGAGCACTGGGAGCCGCCACCACTCCAGCAGAAGCAGCACCGCTCAACTCTTGTGCTGGACTGGCCCACTCCATTAAGGGTTCCCCAGGACTTGACCAAAGCCTGTAGCGAGGCTCTTGCCCTGGGGTCCCTGGCAGGCTTGGGGCACATGCCCCAGGCCAGCCCTGTGGCCAGGCAGGAAGGCAGATGCCACCCTCTGCGGCCACTGTGCTGCGGAAGAGCCTGGAGGGCAGCCCCTGGTTCCCCGGGGAGGTGGGCACCCTCCCGGCAGCGCTCTCTGCACGGCACGGGGTGGGACTGTCCGCTCCACAGTGGACACCCTGTCCCCCAGGGTGAGGAACAGCCCTTGCGAAGCCCAGACTTTGCACATCCAGACCTGGAAGATATTGTGCAGCAGGTCACTGACTCTGGAGGCACGAGAGTTGAGAAGAAACGCCTGCAGCATGTTGTCCATGGACCGCATGGTCTGCAAGAACACAACGGGTTGTGGTCGTGTTTCCTGCCACCCCTCTCACTCCCAGGAGACTGATCTGAACTCCCAGCACTGAAGGACGACTCCCGCACTGCTGCGCTGTGCCCAGGAGAGACCCGGGGCAAACAATCTGCTCTGGGCAGAGCAGCCTGTGAAACTGGACATGGCCAGGCCCACAGGCAGGGGACGAAGGGATGAGGGTGGGACAGCAGACCTGAGACCCTGCCCTGCCTTGGATCTCTGGTTCTATCATGGCACGGGGTGGTTGGGGAGCAGACAGAGGGACCGGGGGCTCCTGTAGCTCACGCAGCACTTACTTCTAAGTAGAGGTAACGGTCCATGTCCTCCACTTCTGGTGGAAGCGCGAAGACACTGGAGAAGCAGGCTTGGAGCAGCCGTGTCTCCTTGCCCTCCAGCACCCTCTCCACTGCGCTGCAAAGAGAGAGAGCAGCCAGCCGCACGCTGGTACCTGGAGCAGCGCCTCGAGGCCTCGTGCAGGCGGCCCCGAGAGGGATGGGCAGGTACCTCAGCTCAGCAATGGCATGCATGGCGATCTGCCGCAGCGCCGTGCGCAGTTGGTCCCTGGGCTCCTCTTCCAGCAGCACCTGCAGAGCACAGCCAGGATGGGACCTGCAGCTGCCAGCACCCAGCGCCACCAGCCCCCGGCCCTGCCCAACGCTGTCCTCACAGGGTGCCGGTGCCGCAGTCCTCGACCCCTTCCCCAGAGCCGCCGGGTATCCCCTCACCTCGATATTCTCTGCCAGCTTGTATCTCCGGCAGAAGACATCCAGGCCCCTTGGCGAGCAGTGGCGCCTGCTGGTGTCACACAGGTCACGGATGTCCATAAGAAACCCAATCTTGTGGCTTTCCTCCTGGCAGCCGGGGAGCAGAGAGGCAAACAGGGAGCGTGAGATGGGGACACGCGGCCAGCGGCACCGCAGCATGGGGGTGCAGTGCCCATTAGAGACCTGGGAGCAGCAGCTCTGCCCAGCCTGCACCCTCCAGCACTCCACAGCAGAGCCCCTGTCAGCAGATGCCAGCACAGCCGCCTTTAAAGCGGCCGCGGTTACCTTTTCTGGGCTGCTGAGAAAGGACACGATGGAGTCCATGTATCCCCTTAGAAGTCCATTCACAGGTAACGCATCGGCATCTAATAAAGGGGGAGAGCAGGGAGGGCTGCAGAGAGGGTTTGCAGGCAGGACAGAGCAGAAGGAGATCTGCCCCCCATACAGCCGCACGCCTGCTGCCCCGGCACAGTCTCCCCGTGCATGTCAGGGCTGCAGGGTGCCCGGCAGACGGGCTGTGATGCTGGAGCCAGGCAGGACGGGGAAAGCCCCCAGTGCAGCGGGTGAGGAACTCGCTTCAGACGGGCAGGAAAGGTCCCCGTCCCGCAGCACGGCTGCCTCCTGCCCGCCCAGCTGCCTCTTGCTGCCCGTGCCCTGCAGCAGGAGCTGGGTCCCCTCTGCCCGCAGAGGCTGTGCTGGGGCCGGCTCCCAGCTCCGAGCAGCCCTGGGCTTCAGGCAGCATCCTGGCCAACACCTGCGGAACCCCCCTGCCAGCGTGCAGGGAAACGTGATCCTGGTGTTGAGCAGGGAGCGCTCGCTGGCCCCCACCCTGCCCAGACAATCAGGGCCCCTCACTCACCCATCTCCAGGTCCTGGGCCATGCACAGCTCCTGGGGCTCTGCTGGAGAGCTGCTCTCCTGGGGAGCCCTGTCCTCCTCCAGGGCCACCACGGGGCAGGTGAGGTGTTTGTCTGCCATCTCGTGGGTTTGGGGAAAGAGGTATGGGTGAGGAATGGGGAAGACTTGGTGAAACACCACGAGTCTGCCAAGGGCAGCCGGGAAAGACGTGGGCTGCACTTGGGGAGTCCTCAGCACAAGGCTGCCGGGGGCAGAGGGGAGTCTGCCAGGGGCAGCTAAAGTGAGGGTGTGGTTGGACTCGATGATCTTAAAGGTTCGCTTCCAACCAAAAAGATTCTCTAAATCTCAAACTCAATGAAAGACGTGGGCTACGCTCGGGGGCTCTCGCCAGCTCCGTGCTCGCACCCTGTCTCGTCACCGTCCTGCCGGACAGTGTGGGCTGGGGCTGCAGCTGCGCTGAGCACAGGCAGGGCAGTGGGTGTCACAATGTGAGGTCACAAAGGGCCCCACTGTGACCCTGCGCCTGGGGAGCGAGGGGCAGCATGTCCCGTTGGGAGGAACAGGCCAGTTCAGCCCTGGGCACCTGGGTGCTCTCAGGTGTCTCCAGGTCCCCCTTTGCCCTCATGTCCCCTCGGGACTGCCCTGTTGCCCTGTGGTATGTTCCAGAGCCCAGTGTTCACCTGACTGGCTGATCTGAACAGCAGTGAAGCTGCTCCTTTAGTGGGTTTGTAGAGATTTCTAGGGAACTCCAAGGGTGGGCAGCAAAGGGGATGGGCTTTGTGTGCTGTCTCACCGCTTACAGAAGCTCTCAGTGGCTTGAGGATAAACTGATAATATGACCAAGTGACAAACTGTTGGAGCGGGCAGAGCACAAAAGGAGGAATCCAGGTGGTGGGGGGTGAAAAAGGTGGAAAGGCTGAGGTACTAAATGCCTTCTTCACCTCAGTCTTTAACAGTCAGAACAGTTGTGCTCCAGGTACCCGGCCCCTGGAAGCAGAAGACAGACATGGGGAGCAGAGTGAAGCCCCAATGATCCAAGGGGAAATGGTTGGCAACCTGCTACACCACTTGGAAACCCACAAGTCTGTGGGGCCAGATGGGATACACCCTAGGGTTCTGAGGGAACTGGCAGAGGGGATCACTGAGCCACTTTCCATTATTTATCTGCAGGAGGACAAGAGACACAGAGAATATCGCTGCTTTCCCTTATTAAATTCATCAGTGGCCACACAGTGACTTTGTTTCTTGTTTAACTGTTCCTGCAGTAGTAACAGCTCATTATGGGGCCCTTGAATTGCCTTACAGGTCTGGGCTGAGTTTTGATCTGGACTGTTGCTGTGCTTGGAGGCTGCTGTCCTTGCAGACCAGATGAACTCACTTCTGCCACCCTGCCTGGCAGTTCATTCCATCCATGTCACAGCTCTGTCTGCAGCACTGACAGCTCCAGCTCCCCCAATCAGGTCCCTGGCTGAGGACATTGCCTCACATCTGGGCTGAACCACCCCAGCTGTGGCACCAGCCCAGCTCTGACCTGCCACAAGGAAACCTGGTACCAAGTGTCCAAGAGCCCATGTGTGCAAAGGCTTTGAATCAGAGCACAGACATGACATGGCCAAAGATTGATGAATGTCTCTCTAGACCTGGGAGTATAAAACCAGAATAAAATTACTAAATCCATTCAACTGAAGATATTCCTCCTTCAGCTTGGAGAAATTAGATCCTTTGCTGTAACCTTCCTGGTGTCCTGTCTAATGATGGGACAAGAAGAGATGATTTTCATACCAGTTTATTTTCTAAGAGGAAGAATATAATGCTGGCAAGAAGCATCTGTGCAGAGGAGAGAGAATCAACATCACTGATTACTTGAAGCTGTTTGAAAGGTTGTGTCCCCGGAGCCCCAGGGACACCTGGAGGGAGCCCAGAGGGGACAGAGAAAGGGACATCATGGGCTGCTCCTGTGCTGCTGAGCTGGGCTGGGCTCCTGGGACACAGGGAGCTCATGGCAGTGGCAGCGCTGCAGAGAGACAGCTCTGCCCAGGAGCAGCTCCTCTGCACACGCAGCAGGGCTGAGGGCTCTGCCTGCAGCACCGAGGGCACAGGAGACAGGCAGAGAGAGGTTAAAGACAACATGGGGTGGAGGATGCTGAGAGATCACTGGGAGACAAATCTTCACAGCCCTGAAAAGAGTAAGTCTCTGGCCATAGCCCAATTCAGCTGCAGTTCCTGGAGAGATGCTAAAGCTGGAACATTCCACAAGCTGTGGCATCTGTCAGGAGGGACGTTGCAGTTTCTCCAGTGTAGAGAAAACATGTTATATAGAGGTGAGTTTCTCTGCTGCACCTTCAGAGGGACATTTCTAATGGGCTTTTTCAAGGAGAAGGTAAAGGAAGGGGTTACAGTAAAGCTAAGGAGCTTTCCCAAGTCCTTATTTTCAATTTCTTTCTCTTGGGGAATTTGAGAGGAGAAATGGAAGAGTAGCTCTCATACTTGAACAAATCACTGAGACCACTCAGCTGTAACTACAAGCAGTTAGTAGGTCTGATAGGAACCTCCTGATGAGCCTTCATCCACTCCTCTGCCCATGGACAGATGCAGCATCGCCTTTGTTGGACCCAGCAGGATCACCCACCTGTCTTTGTTTTGAACCTGCAAACAGGAAGATGCTCCCAAGCAGTGCCCTGCAAACAGGCAGGTGTCTGTAGGGCCAGGGTGAGGGCACAGAGTTTGGGATGGGGTTTGTGAGCACTGACAGGGAAAAGACATGGGACAGGGAATCACCTCCCAGGAGGAAAATCTCCTGGCAGCAGGGACATGATCTGGGAAGGAGGAGAAAAACCAGAGCTCTTGTGGGAGGGAGGATGTAGAAATCTCTGATTGATCCCCTGCAGTGCAGATCCCTCCTGTGAGCAGCCCCCTGGCCTCCTGTCCCACCCAGCAAAGCCTCTGCCCTCAGGGCTGGGGGCTCCAAGGCATGAAGCAGCTCCTGTGCAGCCAGAGCTCCAGTTCCTCTGCAGAGCACAGGGGCTGAGAGCAGCTGCCCGGTAGTGTTGGTGTCTGGGAGGTGGCTGCACAGCTGGGGAAGGGTGACGCTGTCTGAGTGCCCGGCTGCCTCTGCCCTGGCCTCTCTCACCCCCACCCTCACCGCATTTTCCTTCTTGCTCCCCTGCTCTGGGTCACTGCTGTTGGGATCTTGTTCTTGCTGTCAGGCTCTCTGGGGATGGCAGTTTCAGCTGCAGAGTCACAGCCTGATCTTGTGGGTCCTTTCCTGCAGGTGTGTCCATGGGCACAAGTGTCCCAGCTTTGCTCTGACCTGTGGAGTGTGGGCAATGAAGTCTGTAGGGTTGAATCTCCCTGAATGAAATGCCATCATTCGGACACTTGGCTATCTGCATGAGGTTTCCATCCCAGCTGTGAGCTCCCCTCCGGGATGCAAACCCATCCTACAGCATCTTTGTGTTATCTGAAAGTCTCAAGGAGAAGCACAGAAATGGTGTGACAGACAAAATGCTGTTTGGTTTGTGAAATGAGCTACTTGTTCCTTGGGCTAAATGTGGGCTGCTGAGACCTTAGAAAACAGTGAGATGTGTAGTGGTCTGAGGTGGATCCCTCTGCTCTCAGCAGTCTGGTGGCTTTTCAGGGTAACATGGGAGTGTGATCACCCTCCATCTCAGAAAGTGCCAGCCCAGGGCAGCTGGAGCAAGACAGAGGGACAGACCAGGTCCCCTCACTCTGCACTGACCCACAGGCACCCTCTTGCCTTGCAGGACTCACTCTGTTCTCCCTGAGTGCAGCAGAAATGCTGAGGGTTTCTGACACCCAAGAACATTCCCCAGGGTGAGAGGGGAGAAGGAGCTGTAAAAAACCCCAAACCTCTCAAACTGCCTTCTGCTATCTCATTTCCTTATCCCTGGGAGTGCAGATGCTGACAGGTATTTCTGGACCAGGAGCAGCTTCATGTGACAAAGCTGAACCCCAGGACTGTTCCCTGCCCCCCGTTCCCATGACCCCACTGCTGCAGAGCAGGGCTGACTCCTCGGCAGCCAGCGGGCACAGGCCCTGCTCCTCACGGCACCTCCAGCCAGCACCACCCAGGGCTCAGACATGGAGCTGAGGGAAGGTCTCGAAAAGGACAAGGGGGGTGTGGAGCAGGGGGAGGGTGTATGAGAAATGATTTTGACTCTGCTCAGAGAAGCCTCCCCTAACGTCTCACTGTCTTTTCCTTCTGTAACAGTGCCCTATGCTTGGAGGTAGCAAATGTCCAACAGCAGCTCCATCACCCAGTTCCTCCTCCTGCCGTTCACAGACACACGGGAGCTGCAGCTCTTGCACTTCTGGCTCTTCCTGGGCATCTACCTGGCTGCCCTCCTGGGCAACGGCCTCATCATCACCACCATAGCCTGGGACCAGCACCTGCACACCCCCATGTACTTCTTCCTGCTCAACCTCTCCGTCATTGACCTGGGCTACATCTCCACCACTGTCCCTAAGTCCATGGCCAATTGCCTCTGGAACACCAGGGCCATCTCCTACACAGGATGTGCTGCCCAAGTGTTTCTGGTTGTCTTTTTAGCTTCAGCAGAGTATTGGCTCCTCACCATCATGGCCTATGACCGCTACGTTGCCATCTGCAAACCCCTGCACTACGGGACCCTCCTGGGCAGCAGAGCTTGTGTCCACATGGCAGCAGCTGCCTGGGCCACTGGGTTCCTCTATTCTCTGCTGCACACGGCCAATACATTTTCACTGCCCCTGTGCAAGGGCAATGCCCTGGGCCAGTTCTTCTGTGAAATCCCCCAGATCCTCAAGCTCTCCTGCTCAGACACCTACCTCAGGGAAGTTTGGTTTCTGGTGGTTTCTTTCTTAGTAGTCTTCAGCTGTTTTGTTTTCATTTTTTTCTCCTATGTACAGATCTTGAGGGCCGTGCTGAGGATCCCCTCTGAGCAGGGACGGCACAAAGCCTTTTCCACCTGCCTCCCTCACCTGGCCGTGGTCTCCCTGTTCCTCAGCACTGTCATGTTTGCCTGTCTGAAGCCCCCGTCCATCTCCTCCCCATGGCTGGACCTGGTGGTGTCTGTTCTGTATTCAGTGGTGCCTCCAGCAGTGAACCCCCTCATCTACAGCATGAGGAGCCAGGAGATCAAGGATTCAGTGTGGCAACTAATGAATGGCTGTTTTATGAAGCAATAAACTGCCCAGAATCTTCTGCATAGCATACATAATGTAAATCATTTTCTCACTGAGTGGTTGTGCCCATGTCCACTGGACACCCTAGAGAACCTGCTGCAGGTCAATCATCATGGACCAGCCCCTCAGAACCACCATTTCCAGCACTGGCTTTTCACTTCAGCTTGAAGAGGTTCTTTGACCCTCCCTGGCATCACAACTATTGAGTAGGTCAGATGTGGATGTTTGCATTGTGTAGACAAGATGTAAACAAACGCACGAAGTGCTTCTGAGGTGATGAACCCAAGTGAGCAGAAACACCATCAGCTATTCCTTGGGGTTCCATGAAGGTCAGTGGGACAGACAGCATCTTGATGTGACTTCATGTTGAGAGTAACATCCTTTAGGGAACCACCTGAATGTAGCACTGGGATGTGCTTCCTGGAACTGAAGTTCCCATGTCCATTCTTTATGCCATGGGGCATCTCATGTAAGTGCAGAGAAGGGTGACAAATGGCAGGGCTGAGGTGCCTCCCAGCCTCCTGGAGTGGCAGGAGGAGGTCAGAGAGACACAGTGACTCCTGCACCTGTGTGTACAAGGGAAACACTCTGTCTCTCAACATCCATGGGTGCATAAGGAGTCCATGGTGAGGTTACTTTTCTCCGGTCAGGCTAAAGACCACAAGAAGTCTGATGGGTTGGGGTCCCTGCCTGCAGAGCAGTTTCTGAGATAGTCGAGCTTTCCATGATAGTGGGAAGAGGCTGGAGAGAGGAGAAAAATAATAACTGAAAAGGACAACTTGGGAGGTGCATTCTGGATATCAGGAGGAAGAAACGTCAGTGGAAGGGCAGTGCTGCGGTGCAGGAGGTCACCCAGAGGCAGTCGGGATCAGCCCGTGGCTTTGTGTCTCAACAAACAGCCAGTGAGGGTGCAGTGAATGAGGCACGGACTCTCGGGAAGGTGCAATGAGACACATTTATTACAAACTCAGGCTTGCATTTATACTTGCTATGATTCTTGCTCAAGCATTTGCTGATTTGCAAAGTGAGTCATTACATAAACGATGTATTTTGTGTTCCCACCAAAGTTACTGCCATAAACACAGGTTTTGTCTGTCATAAGCTATCCCTCTGTCCTTGATGTATCAATCCTGTATCAGCCCCTCTGTTCTTGATGTATCTGCAGCATACGGTACTTGCTGCTTGTATTTTTCCACTAGTGCTCGTTCTCACACTGTCGACTCTCGCAGTTTCTCACAGGCCCGATCTTAGCACACTGCCACATCTCCCCTTTGTGTTTAATAAGTGCATAGCCATAGCAGTATGTAATTGCATAGCTATTACCTGATTAAACCTTTTTTCAATCATTTGTTGTAACTAGATGTCTCTTTAAGACCATTTAAAAACCCAGTTGGAGATTCCTTACAATCCTGTTTAATCTCAGAAAGTTTTAGCATATTTATAGCTTTAGGTATAGTGTGTCTAATCCTGTATAAAATCCGCTGTCAATAACAATTCAGCCTGTTGCTAGATTTAAGAATGTTATGATTCCACCCTGGATCAACCAAGGGACAATTTTGATCTAAGTTCCCTGTATATTCCCTGACAATATCTGCCCTATACAATAGTGTTTCAATCTCTTTCCCTGATTATCCTGTTCAAGGGTCAAAACAAACAGATCTGAAGGGGATAAATATAATGCCTATGTATCCTTATTTATTGTGTAATATACATTATGCAATAGGCAATATATGATTTAAAATACACTTCTTATGATATATTACATATAAGGCATTACTATACTACACATCACAAAGTATACCCACCTAGATCTGTGCAGCATATTCATATTATTTACAGTGGCCTCCATTGATTAGAAAATTCAAACAGATTCTCCCTGGTTGCTGTTCCCCAGGGAGTCAAACAATCTCTTTCCAACGTCACAAAATACAACCCGGGACGGGGAGGGGATTCCTTCCGAATCCCTCCTATCGATTACCCACTACCTATTTCACGATCACAATAACAGACGATTGGTGAACTGTAAGTATTGGACTGGAAAATCACCAAAGACACAAGTAACAACAGCAACAAATCACTAAAGACGCAAACAACGATACAATTACTAATGCATGAACAACAAAGTCACTAAAGGTACCTTTATCAAATTACTGTTTTCTTGTTTTTCTCTTTTATTTAGTGTTTTATCATTTTTCTCTTATTTCCTTACTTTTCTTTTTATTTTTTTTTCTTTTCTTTTTCCATTTTTTAAAGTTACCCAAGTTACCAAAGCTTCCAAAATGCAAAGGCCCAATGCACTGGTATCCCTCCGAAAGACAGACAAGTTCCACATGTGTCACTTGGGTCACCCAAGTATCGATAACCAAAATGCAAAGACTCAATGCGCTGGCAATAAAACCACGATAGCTACTCACTCACCCCCTTCCCTCGAAAGGGAAAGGAGAAACTTGCATTGAGATAAACACAGTTTAATAAAATAACAAAATACTAATACACTACTAGTAAATATATATATAATATAGCGATAAAAGCTACACAGTGCAATTCCTCACAAACTCTGTCTGCACACAACCAGTCCCAGGAAGCAGCACCCTGGTCCCAACAGCTGATCCCAAAGAGAGAAAAAACGCAGAAAAGCGCAGAGGCCTCTCCAAAATGGCAAAAGGCCAAATCAAACGTCCTGAACTGAACTCCCCTGGCTCCCATAAAAAAACTAAGGAAGAACTCACAAGAAAAATAAAAGAGCCCAAGAGCAAAAACGCCCGAGAGAGAGAGGCTGGAAGATCCCAACTCTCCTAAAGATGAAGCGTGAGGCTAATGGGATGGAACACTCTCATTGGTCAGCCTGGATGTCAGTCAAGCTCTGCCCCATCCCTCCCCACTTCCTCGATGCTGCACACCTGTGGGCAGAGCACTCAGAGTGTCCTTGGCTCTCAGACCAGAGCAATTACAAAGATCAACTCTGTGCTGGGCTGTTATCTCTTGTTCTCAAACTAAATCCAAATAATGACCATGCTTATATGAAAAATGAAGGTTTCTAACTGCATGAGGAAAATCCTTTTCAGTCAAACCAGCACAGACCTGAAGCTCTCCCATGCCAGACCAACAAAGCTAGAGAAGTACTAAAGAAATTATTGAAGGGAAACAGTCTCAGCACAGCAGCTCTGCCAGGGAGCACCAGCCTTGTCCTTTCCAGAGCTGTTCTCCTTCCACTTCCCCACTCTCCTGTGAGCCCTTGTGTTGGTGTAAGATCTGAGCACTCCTGACCCTTGGTTACAGTCCCGCTGTGTGTCAGTCCTGTGACCACAGGCAGGGACAGGCAATGGGCACTTCTGTGACAGAGCTGCCTCCAGAACAGCATCTCCATCAGCAAGGGAATCTCCTTAGCACAGCGCTTGAAGGCTTAAGTCTTTGTCCAGAGTTGCTCTCAAGAATATGCCTAAGGAATAGACTCTCAAAAGGCTTTGTTTTCTGTGTTTTCTGTGGGCTCAGTGGGATGAGATCAGGGTCCCAGTTTGGCTTTCAAGGGACTTAGAGCTGGTGGTTCAGGTTTGGGTTGTTGGTGGCCAGCACCCAGGCAGATGGTGGATAAGGCAGGGCAGCTCTGAGCACCCTCTATGGCCACCTCAGAGCTTGTGTGGGAGGCCGTCACAGTGACAGTGACCAACATCAGCTGGGTCTGTCTCTCAACCTGACCACTATGTCCCTGCGGAGTCACCACAGCCTGGGCATCACAGCTCACTCACTGCACAGAGCAAAAGCCCCAGCTTGGGGGCTGTGGGGAATGTGGGAACAGGGTGCAGGAACAGCTGGCCAGGCCAGTGCAGATGTGCTCTCCTTGGGGAAAGGCTCTGTGGGGAGATGGGATGTCCCAGGAGAAGATCAGGGCACCATGTGTGTGCAGACACGGAAAGAGAAACCCTTTTCTGCCGTGGGTGCTAGTTTGGGGCAGGCTGCCCTGTCCATGGGGCAGCAGGAGCTGCCTGAAGAGCCCCAGGGCCAGGACTCGGTGCTGTCCTGGGGAGCGGGGCTGGCACAGGGTGCTGAAGGCTGCCGGGCATCGGGACATCCTGAGCATGGCAGCCAGAGAGACACTGTCACTGACCTGTTTCTTCCATCTCACTCTACAGGGCCTGCCCAGACTGGGCTTTCCTGCTGGGCTGGGCTGGGCTTGAGTGGGAGCAGGATGTGGGGAGAGCTGGGGAGGAGCTGGGCTGGAAAATGCCCCAGAGAGGAAACCACCCGTGAAAAGATGAAGTGAGTGTGCATGGTGGGGGCACACAGCAATGTTCTCACACAGCCAGGCCTCCTG
Source organism: Streptopelia decaocto (assembly GCF_964273445.1). Taxonomy (NCBI): domain Eukaryota; kingdom Metazoa; phylum Chordata; class Aves; order Columbiformes; family Columbidae; genus Streptopelia; species Streptopelia decaocto. Next base: position 231,524 of record NW_028116450.1, on the reverse strand, counting down.
GGAGAGACATGAAAGACCAGCAGAGCAGGGTCTGGTCTGTCCCCACGCTCCTGGACAACATGGAGCACCTACTCCAGGACAATTGTCACAGACCAGCCCCTTGCAACCACCTTGTAGGTCATTGTCCTCTCACCACAGCTGAGAGAGATTGTTCTTCCCTCCATGGAAGGACACCAAGTGACTAGATCAGAAGTCCAAATTTTCAATGAGGCAAGATGTGAGCATGCACATTGTGAGATGGGGGAGATGAACCTGAATGACCATAAACGCCATCAGTTATTGCTGTGGAGGCCATGGAGGCTTGTGGGACAGTGTATCGAGGTCACTTCATGTTGAGAGTAACTTCCTCAAGAAACCACCTGAATGGAAGAGTCATGCACCAGATGGTCTGTCTCCAGAAGGCACCTGCGCCTTGGCTATGGGGATTTCTATTCTCATAATTTCATTCTTGCCCTAGACAGAGTTCTGTGACCTCAATGGAGTTGATAACTTCTGCGATTTTGCCACGTTGCTGGAGACTTCCTGCAGTAATACTGTGGCACTCATGTTTTCATAATCTGCATTTTAGAGCCAGTTTTCCTCTTCCCATTCACATGGGCATCCTGTGAATGCATTGCTGCTCTTCACCCCAGTGCAGACAGGCAGAAGACCTTCTCCACCTGGCCCTCTCACCTCACCAGTGCCACTGTTTTCTACAGCACTCTCATGCTTGACTGCATGATGCCAGAACAGCACTCCTGAGACAGTTTGACAAAGCCTTTGTACTACACCATCCTCACATCCCTGCTCAACCTGCAGCCCAAGAACCAGAAAGGTTGAGCAGAAGTGAAGCACTGAGAAAAAATGTCAGGAAAGCTTTGAGGTTCACACAGAGACCATCAGAGTTGTTGACCTCCTGTTGTGTTCTGAACAGGCCCAGAAGACCTGGATGGCATTTGCTGTGTTCCAGAAACTCACCTGCAAGGACAGGATATAGAGAAAGCCTTTGGTGTGGGAAGGGGCAGAGAGTTGCTGGTGGAGCTGTCTTGGTGTCTCTGTGACACATCTCTCAAACACCCCAGAAAAGTTGTGGCTATCAGGGAGGTTCCATGGTTCTCTGAGAAATAAAATCACAGTATCACAGTATCACAGTATGTTTGGGATTGGAAGGGACCTCAAAAGATCATCTAGTCCAATCCCCCTGCTGGTGCAGGAACGCCTAGGTGAAGTTGCACAGGAACATGTCCAGGTGGGTTTTGAATGTCTCCAGAGAAGATTCCAAAACCTCCCTGGGCAGCCTGTTCCAGTGCTCTGTCACCCTTACTGAGAAGAAGTTTTTTCTCCAATTTAAGTGGAACCTCTTGTGTTCCAGCTTGATCCCATTACCTCTTGTCCTATCGTTGTTTGCCACCAAGAAGAGCCTGGCTCCATCCTCATGGCACTCACCCTTTATATATTTATAAACATTAATAAGGTCACCCCTCAGTCTCCTCTTCTCCAAACTAAAGAGACCCAGCTCCCTCAGCCTTTCTTCATAAGGGAGGTGCTCCACTCCCTTAATCATCTTTGTTGCCCTACGCTGGACCCTCTCCAGCAGTTCTCTGTCCTTCTTGAACTGAGGGGCCCAGAACTGGACACAATATTCCAGATGTGGTCTCACCAGGGCGGAGTAGAGGGGAAGGAGGACCTCTCTTGATCTACTAACCACCCCCCTTCTAATACACCCCAGGATGCCATTGGCCTTCCTGGCCACAAGGGCCCAGTGCTGGCTCATGGTCATCCTGTTGTCCACCAGGACCCCCAGGTCCCTTTCCCCTACACTGCTCTCTAATATGTAATTTCCCAACCTATACTGGAACCTGGGGTTGTTCCTGCCCAGATGCAGGACTCTACACTTGCCCTTGTTAAATTTCATTAGGTTATTCCCCGCCCAACTCTCCAGCTTGTCCAGGTCTCGCTGGATGGCAGCAGAGCCTTCTGGCGTCTCAGCCACTCCTCCCAGCTTAGTGTCATCAGCAAACTTGCTGATAGTACACTCTATTCCCTCGTCTAAATCGTTAATGAATATATTGAATCATATTGGCCCTAGTACTGACCCCTGAGGCACTCCACTAGATACTGGCCTCTAACTAGACTCCGCAACATTGACTACCACTCTCTGGCTTCTCTCCTTAAGCCAGTTTGCAACCCACCTCACTACTCTATTGTCTAGACCACACCTCCTCAACTTAGCTGTGAGGATGCTGTGGGAGACTGTGTCAAAGGCTTTACTGAAGTCAAGGTAGACCACATCCACCGCTCTGCCATCATCCATCCACCTTGTTACATTCTCATAAAAGGCTATGAGGTTGGTCAAGCATGACTTACCCTTGGTAAAGCCATGCTGACTGCCCCTAATAACCCTCTTCTCCTTGATATGCCTTGAGATGGCACCAAGGATAAGCTGTTCCATTACTTTCCCAGGGACAGAGGTGAGGCTGACCAGTCTATAATTACCCGGGTCCTCCTTCTTGCCCTTTTTGAAGACTGGAGTGACATTTGCTCTCCTCCAATCCTTGGGCACCTCTCCCGTTTCCCAAGACTTGGCAAAGATGATGGAGACCGGTCCAGCAATGACTTCAGCCAGCTCCCTCAGCACCCGCGGATGCATCCCATCTGGACCCATGGATTTATAGATGTCCAGACTATTTAATTGTTCCCTAACCCAGTCCTCATCAACTAAAGCAAACTCCTCCATTGACCTGGCTTCATCCCGGGTCTCAGGGGTACAGGGCTTCCCAGGGCAGCTTCCGGCAGAGTAGACAGAGACAAAGAAGGCATTCAGTAATTCTGCCTTCTCTGTATCTTCTGCCACCAGGGCACCCACCCCATTCATCAGTGGGCCTACATTGCCTCTGGTATGTGTTTTATCTGCTATGTATTTGAAAAAGTTCTTTTTGCTGTCCTTGACCCCTCTCGCCAGCTGTAATTCTAAGGAGGCCTTGGCTATCCTAGCTGCCTTCCTACATCCTCTAACAGCAGCCTTATATTCCTCCCAAGTGGCCAGCCCCTGCTTCCATGACCTGTAAACTCTCCTCTTCTGCTTGAGCATACCCAACAGATCCCTATTCAACCACGCAGGCCTCCTGGCTCCCTTCCTTGACTTCCTACGTGTGGGGATGCTCTGATCCTGAGCGTGGAAGAAGCAATCTCTGAATGCAATCCAGCTATCTTGGGCCCCTTTTCCTTCAAGCAGTCTTGCCCGTGGGATTTCCCCCCAGCAATTACTTGAAAAGGCCAAAGTTAGCCCTGCTAAAGTCCAGGGTTGCAATTCTACTTGCTATTCTGTTCCTGCCACACAAGATGCTGAACTCCACCATCTCGTGGTCACTGCAACCCAGGCAGCCCTCAACCTTTACTTCTTCGACCAGAGCCTCCTTGTTAATGAGGATGAGATCCAGCAGTGCACCTCTCCTAGTCAGCTCCTCCACCATCTGCATGAGGAAGTTATCATCAATGCACTGGAGGAACCTCCTGGACTGTGGCTGGCTGGCTGGCTGAATGGTCCTTCCAGCAAACATCAGGGAAGTTAAAATCCCCCACAACAAAATATCAAAATTGTCTTCAAGTAGGTTACAAAGGAAGATGATTGGTAGAGTTACAGGCTGGGCAGCTTCACCTCAGTCCCTGGGGAAGTGATGGGGCAAATGGTCTTCCAGACACCTCCAGGCACTTGAAGGAAACAAAAAAGAGTGCAGAACCTGCATGGGAGGGGAAAGTAGGGAATGTTGTGTACCTGGACTTTATCAAGGACTTTGACATGGTCCACCATAGTCATATTAGTGATATCTGGATCGAAAATAAAGATGAGAATGTGTGTGGGAGTTTGGCTGGATGGTCAGGCCCGATGCCATCAGTGGAATGGACTCCTCCTGGAGGGCAGTCACTGTTGGCATCCCTCAGTGACCAGCACTTGAGACAACACCTGTGAACATTGTCATTATCTCCATCTATGATGGGTTAGAGCTCACTTTATGGTCCCTTGTGGATAAAGGCAAACTGCGGGGACCCCTTGAGCTACCCCATCGAGTTCACCTGCCTCAAGCAGCACAGTCAGACAAGATGACATTCAGGTCTCTTCCAATCTGAGTTATTCTATGATGCAAGGAATCTTTCCCTTGGAGAGCTCTTTGAAGACAGAATAGGGAGAGGATGAAAAAAAGCCAGTGAAACAGAAGTACATAGAGAGAATGTTGCACTCTAAATACAGAAGAAAAATTGTTTTCACAAGTGGCTGCCTAAAATTATTCACACAAATCAAGAGAACATGATCAACTGCTGGTACATGGCCTCAGTGCTGTTAATAAAAAATAATAAAAATCTGAAAGTTCATAAAAAACTAAGCATGCTGGAAATGAAGACTTTTTCAGTGACTGCCTTGAGTTTTTTTCTGCAAAGGTTTCAGCTTTTTCCTACCCCTAAATGCTCCCCTTCACCTTGAAAGGAATCCATTACTCTAACCCTTAACCTCAAACCTTACCTCTAAAACAAAGCCCAAACCCCTAACCTCTCACACTTGCCCTACCTTTGTCCTTACTTACCCCTCACATGAAAATGCTGGCCTTCAGCCTAGCCCTGACCCCAGGCCTGACAAAACCCTAACACTCAAAGCCTGCCTATACCCTAAACACTAACTGGACGCCCTTAGCAGAGCTCCAAACCCTTCTGCTAAACCTTTGTCTAATCCTGAACCCTGGAAGGTGAGCTCTAATCCCTAACCTGAAAGCCTAACACCCAAAGCCCTCCTTTCCATGCTCTCAATCCCTCACCTTCAGTCCCTTTCCTAACCTGGACTTAGGCTGCTTGGCACCTTGGGGGCAGGACATGAGGTCCCAGAGCAGTCTCAGGGTGTGGGAAAAGGAATGTGAGGTGACCTGTATCTGATCAGGTTGTAAACCAAAAGGAGGAGACAAGTGAGAATGCTGTGCTGAGCTCAGCTTTGCCTTAGAAACTCCTACTCCAGCAGGCAGCATGGGACTATGAAGGTGGCTGTGAGGTCAGTTCTGTCTCTGGAGTTGAACGGCATGTGGCTTGGAAGATCCTGGTGAGGTTACTTCTGCCTGGTCAGCTGGTGCAGCTAGTCTTGCAGAACTCATCTCTAGAAGGGTTATCCCATTTCGCTCCACTGATCATATTCAGTGTTTTCTTACAAGGAAAAATAATCAACTCCTCATTTCTACTGGCCCTAAAAGAGGCTCTTCACATGTGAATTTGTTGCTGCAGTTTTACATAAAGATAAGGACATGCAGTTGGCCTAATCACTGGCAGCAGGTGGGAGCTTCCTGCAGACTTCTCTGTTGCAACCCAGTCTATCCTGCAACTCGCAGAACTGTGTGCTCAGCACAACACAGACTAAAGGCCAAGCTGTACGTGGGCACAGCCCTGGGTCTACTCTACTGTTATGTGGACGTCTAACTCTCCATGTACAATGGTGTTCTGGTCAGGATCACTGAACCTCCTGATGAAGGTTAGGGAGAGAATGAGTTGTCCCTTAGACAGCTGGAGGAAGCCTCACAATTTTAGGCCCTGGTAGTCATTGGGGAGTTTGAATACCATAGACCTCTACTAGAAGTCTTTGGTTTAAGGGAAGGTAGAAGGTATTCCTTGATCCAACACGGTGGGAATGGTCTCCTGGATATGTTTTTCAGAAGAAGACAAAGCAGGACTGCTGGAAGATGTGGAGGGGCTAGAAAACCCTGAGGGAAGTGAGCGAGACAAATTGTAGCAGCACTGAGTAGAGATGAAGGATGACCTCCCTCAACCATCTGGCAGTGATGAGTCAAGGGGGATGACAACTCCCTTGTCTGGCTGGCCACACTCCTATTAATGCAGCCCATTGTGTACCTTTACTTCAAAAGTGAAAAGCCAGGAGAGGATGAGGCTTTGGGAAGACATCTAAACAGCCTTCCCATACCTTCTTGGATACCAGCAAGTTATCCTCCCTGGCCTGAGTTTGGCTTACTTTGTATTCTCATTCAACCTTTCTTAGCATTTGACCTTGGGGATCCTTCTTTGGTCAGCTATTTAATTAAACTAGTACCTCCTTCAATCATCTGGAGTGCCTTGTAATGCCTGATACTCTGATCTTGTTAGGGGCACCACAAATCTGATAGGCCATCTATATGGACTCATTAACAGCTGGCAAAACAGAGCTTCACTCCAAGAGAACCTTGAGAAACTTTGGGATTGGGCAATAAAAACCTCATGAAATTTTACAAGGAGAAGTTGCCGGTCCTTTACTGGGGGCAGAATAACCCCACACATGAGGGCAGGCTGAGACCTGAACAGCTCAGGAGTGATTCTGAGCAGAAGGGGCTCGGCATGACGAGGGATGCCATACGAGCCAGTGGTGCATGCTCACCATGAGTAAGGCCAAGGACATGTGGGGCTGCATTAGGAGGAGTGTGGCCAAACAAACAACGGAATTATAATCCACTTTGAATCAGCGCTGTGGTGGCCACATCTGGGCGAGTGTGTCTGGGTGTGGGACTCCCTGTTCTGGAGGAATGGAGGGGAACCAGAGAAACTTCAGAGGTCTGCCAGGGTGGGGTTTGGGGCCTTTGAGAGAGGCTGAGAAACCTGGGCTTCTTGAGCCTGGTGAAGTGGAAGCTCAGGGCACTACAGCAGTAGCCTGCAACTGTTTGAAGTGTGGTTTCAGAGATAATGGAGCTTTTCTTTGTAGTAGAAAGAGAAGGAAACCTCCACAAATTGCAACTTGGAAGGTTCAGATTGGAGGTTCAGAAAAAGACATCTCAGTCCAAGGGCAGTTTTGTGGTACAAGAGGTCACGCAGAGGGAGCCTGGATCAGCCCGTGGCTTTGGGCTTCAAGGAAAGAGCAGTGAGGATGGAGAGACATCAGTGAAAGTATGGAAATGCTGGGATGAGAGCTAGGTAAGAAAGCAAGATGGATGTCAACAGCCTGAAGGGACAAAGGTGTCTGAAGGGGACAGTATCAGCAAACATGAAGCAGACATGGCCAAGGGCTCTGGTGAGGCTGAAAGGCCACACAGGACCAAGGTCTTTGTCCCCCTGGCTATGGCAGTTGTATCTGTCTCTGAGACCTACCAGGAAAAACTCTGTTTTGAGGCTCTGGACTTTGATTCTCGTTGCCCCTTTTTGGGGAAGCCGGGAGGGGTTGTACAGTTTCCTATACTTGACCTTGCTCAAACTCACACCCCACTGCTCCAGGAAGAGCCCTGAGACACACATGAGGGATCTGCCTTCCCAGGGCCTGGGGTCAGGGTTTGGCCTTTAGGCTGGTAAAACAAACCAAGGATTTTCTCCATAGCAGAACGACCTGTACAGTGAACTTTCCTACCTGCAATCACAACCTTCAATTATCTTCTCTAACGAGTCCATGGAGAGTCTTTGTCAATAATGACCCTCAGTGGGGTCAATCAATGTTTCAAGGTACTTTGAGTTGCGCTTCTGACTTCCACCTCTTGAGTGATTTGTTCAGTCTCCTCTCAGTTTCTGTAGTTCATGGACTAAGGACCAAATACACCATGGGGCTCATTAAAATACAGAAAGTACTAATGAACTATTTCCCTTCCTGTAATTTTCTTCAAGTCTTCAAGACACTACAACTAATTTGAGCTGTTTCATAATGTAGCTGAGAAGGAAGATTTCAAAAAGCACCTAGCAGAAATTATTCTGTATTTTGAAGGGCATATTATGTTCCTTTTCAGCTCAGTGAAGAGGTGATAGTAGTGTTCTCTGGTTGATAATGATCCGGAATGTCTCCTCAGTAGGTCTGGACAGGTAGGAAAAGCAGTCCCTTGCGGTCCAACATGGTATAGACAATGCTCCTTCTCACCTGCCCAACCTTACCCTTTCTCTCGTTGCCCCCTGGGACTTGTTCTTACTTTTCATTACATCAGATTTGTCCACATTTCTCTGCAGCTGGATGTTACAGCTCCTTTACACCATCTCCCAAATGCTCTTCCTAGAAAACTGGCTGCACAGAGACACCAAATGATTTTTCCTAATTACAAACAAAGAAAAGTGAAGCACAATTAAGCTTCAAAAATAATAAAACACACTCCTCCACCATAAGTTAAGTACAAGCTGCCTCTAATGAGGTTGTCTTTCAACAAGGGATTTCTTATGAGAAATGTTTTAGGTAAGCAGATAAAAGAATAAAGATACAAACATAATTAAAGAGTTGACTAAGGAGACAATTAGACTACTGCAAAACAGGCAAACATTTAACTACCTGAAGTTCGAAACAGCAGCTGGCAAGTTGAGAGCAATCTGATTGAATAAAGAATAGGAGAAAGTGAAAACTGGAGAATAATGGAAAGGGCCGTTGTCTAGAGAGTCTGCAACTGAAAATGGGACTTTAGAAACAGTCATTATATCAGGACAGGTGAAAATAAATGAAAGATCACAGAAATTAAATACACCATATAACAGGCACAATAGTGACAAGGATGTTGCAGGAGATCGACACATCTTTGGAATATCCCTTTTGAAAGGTCACAGGATTGGTAGAGGTCTCTTGTGAGTGAGAAAAACCCAATGTTGCAGCCAAAAGTGCCAGCCAGGGAACCGCAAGCTGTACAAGAACACTTTGGTGAGGAGTGACCTGTCCAATGAGTCCTCTTGGGTGACATTTCTGGGCACCTACTAGAGAAAAATGTGTCCGAAAGCCATTAGTGTGGACTTAGCAAGGGTAATTAATGTCTCACAAACTTGATTGCCTTCATGATGAAGTAACTGCTTTTCTGTGTGAGGGGAGAACAGTGGATGTCATTTACCTCAGCTTCAGCAAGGCTCTTGGCATGGTGTCCCTCAATATTCTTGTACCCGAGGTAGGCCATTACGTTCGGATGGGTTGACATACAGATGGGTGAACACCAGTTGGATATGAGGCTGACAGAGCAGTGGTGAAGGGGTCTCATGCCCAACCTCGAGACCACTGGGACTTACTGGGGGCTTGTGGGGCAGCACAGGGGACTCTGCTGAGACCTGGGCAGTTTAATACTTTAATGGTCTGTGACCTTGAGGAGACAACTCTCACCACATTTGTTGATGATGCTAAATTGGGAAACCTCATAGGGAGGAGGGCTGTCCTGTCAGGAACATCACGACAGGGAAGGACAAAGGGCAGGTCCTGCACCTGGCATAGACTAACCCCTGAAGATGTTGATAACTGGGAGAGAGGTCAGTGGAGGGCTGCTAAGACGGGGGACACTTGCTGGGAGGAGAAACTGTGGGAAAGGGCCTTGTTCAGCCTGGAGAAGAGAAGGCTTTGGGCATCTTGTAACAGCCTCTCTGTCCCTGCGGGGAGGTTTTTCCAGAAGGTGGAGCCAGTCTTGTCACGGCCATGCTCAGCAGGAGGATAATAGACAACAATCAGATGTTGAAATAAGGAAGGTTCAGACTGGAGATAAGGAAAATATCCTTCTCAGTGAAGACATCAAAGCATTGGAGCAGCTTCTCCAGCTTTGTTGTGCTGTCTCTGTCCTTGGATGTTTTCCAGCCCCCACATGGTAAAGCCTTGAGCAACGTGGTCTCACTGCATAGCTGAACGTGCTGTGGGGAGGAGGTCAGACCTGAGACCTCCTGAACTCCCATTCAGGAGAGTGAAAACCCGAATGGTGTTGTGGTGTCTTCCCCTCTGAGTCTTCCCCTGATGACAGCAGGGAATGTTCTCAGGTTCCCCATGACCATGGAAGTCAGTCAGTATAGTCAGACCAGCTGGAGCTTGCTTGTCCTCTTGTGACGCTCAGCAATAAAAGCCATGAGAAGGGCCGAGGTGTGCAGGGGGGATTCATAATTAAGGCATTTGCCTTCTGAAGCAACTGCTACATGAACTGATGCCCGGTTTCCCGGAAAAGGGTTGGATATCACCTGCTGATGTCAAGCAGAGAATAAATCCTTTTGCTTCCACAGGCAATCTGTGCTTTTCTTTATTAAACTGCCTTTATATCAAACAATGAGTTTTTCTTCCCCATGTCCTCTTGAGCAGGGGAGTTATTGTGCGGTTTAGTGGAACTAAAACGTGGCAGCCAGGTTAACCCATTACATTCCTTTTTGTGCCCAATGTGGGGCATGAGACAAGGGCAGTTTTGTATTAATGGTGCTACAGTATTTGTGCTACAGTTTTGTATTAGTGGTGCTATTTGGTGGAGAGTGTCTGCGCAGGTCACTGAGTTTTCTGTCTGTGCTACTTATCTCCTGATTTTGCTGAGCTTGGGAATATGTTAATACAAACAAAGTCTACGCTCTTTGCCCTGGTATTGATGTCTTTACTGTGTTGGGGTAGATATTCTATCTTGTGGAGAGGATAATGAAACACGTCTCCCTCTTCCCTTAGAATCACAGAATGGTTTGGGTTGGAAGAGACCTTAAAGATCATCTAGTTCCAGCTCCCTTGACCCACATTTTCCTCTAGAAAAGGTTGCTCAAATCTCACTGTGTTGGTTTGACTGAAACTGAGTTAATTTTCTTCATGCAGTTAGAAACTTTTTTGTAGCTAGCATGGTCATTGTTTGGATTTAGTTTGGGAAAAATCAGATAACACCCCGAGACAGAGATAACGTTTTTCTCCAAGTAACTTTCCAGTGGTTTTGAAGTGGAACAAAGAGAATACAAGAGCCTATTATCTTAGTTGCTGTCTGGGAGCCAAGGTCTTTCTGAGCTCTGTGCCCACAGGTGCAAAGCAGCTGAGAAGGGAGGCATGGGTGGGACAGAGCTTGACTGACAGCCAGACTGACCAATGAGAATATTCCATGACATTAACATCAGGCTTCATGTTGAAGGAGTGTAGAGTTTTCTGGATGCAGAGATTGAGACCTGTTTCAGTTCTGCTGTGTTTCGGTGGAGTTCCATTTGGGAGTTGGTTTTGGTTTGACCTTTTGCCATTTTACAATTTTGCAATGAACTCTGGGCCTTTCTGCACTTTTCTCTCTTCCCCTGGGATCAGGTGTTCACGACCAGGCTGCTCTCTCTCTTTCTTGGACCGGCTGCTTGGTGCAGGCTTAGTTTGTGAGGAAATGCATTGAGTATCTTATTTTATATTCCATTTTCCATTTTATATGTGTTACTAGCCGTGGTGGTATATTAGTATTATTTTGTAATTTTATTAAACTGTGTTTATCTCAATCCAGGAGTTTCTCCCTTCGCTTTTGATTCTCTCCCCCATTTGGGGGTGGGGAGTGGGAGTGAGCGAGCAGCTATCGTGGTTGTGATTGCTAGCTTGGGCTAAACCATGACAAGGGGCTAAACAGAAATGTTTTCACAGTCTGTGTTTTCACAAGAACATCACCAAAACCCATTTTACCTTTTCTTTCATCTCTTTTGGCAGAGTCTCTCTCCCTTCCCCCAGATCTCCCATCTCTCTTGCACAGGTTCCCCCTGACCTCCCTACATGTGTCATCTTGTTGGGGGAAGCTTTCTGATGACCTTCATGACCTCAGAGTGTCTCTGTCCCCTGTGCTGACCAGTCAGAAGTGACCTCTCAGCCAGCACCCAAAGGGACTCATTGTACTTCTGTGCTGGAGACGCCTCTTCACAGCCCACCCAGCAGCACTGGAGGAAGGTCAAGCCCTGCACCATGCCAGAGGTACCGTGCCTGCAAACCAGCGCATGAACCAGAAGGGATCCTGGCTTATCTTTCCCTCCTGGGTGCCTCAGTTACCCCAGAGTATCTTGGAGACAGTGGAGACCTCTGTGTGGATAACTGAATCAAACCTAAAATGTAAATTTTATACAAACCTATGCAGAAGAAACAAACTAAGAAACAAACAAAGAAACAAGCAAGCAAGCAAACAAACAAACAAACATCTCTAAGTAATAGCTGAAAAAGTCTTAATTTCCAGAATGCTAGGCTCTTAAGCCATTTTTGTGTAATTTTTGTGGTCACTGAGGAATGCTGATAGTATCTGGCTCCATCAGTACCGCTGATGGCATTTGTTCCTGATCAGCCAGCCAACTTCCCTCCCATCGCATCATCCAAATCTTCAGTTCAGACATCAGAAACCTGCTCTAAGTCTTCGGGATACCACATTCAAGGACTGGCAAAAGTCCACGTACACAACATACCCTTCTTTCTCATCTCATGTCATGCGGTTTCAGTCGTCCCTTTCCTGTCCTTCAATGGCCTCAGCCATCCTTTTCTTGTCCTTCAATGGCCTGGAGATGGTTGCAAGAGCATTTGCCTCATCACCTCCCCAGGGACTGAGGTGAAGCTGATCTACATGTAATAGTCCCAGTCTTCTTTCTTGTCCTTCTGGAAGCTGGGCTTGTTATTTGCCTTTTCTGAGGATCTTGGAATCTCCCTGCTCTCTCTGGATTTTTCCAAGATGTTTGAGAGAGATCTCACAATGACTGCAGCCAGCTCTAATAGCACCTCTCTGGCCCTTCCTACACCAAAAGTTTTCTCCATATCTCACAGTTCCAGGGGAGTGCCAGGGGCACAGTCAACACCTGTCTAGCCCATCAGGCACTGTTTGGAAGAGAATCAGAAGTGAATTCTTCCTGTGTGCCCTTGACTCCAATGGGGCCTCTGTGCCACTCACAGCTTTCCTGAGCATTTTTTAAGTGTCTCCCTCTCTGCAAACTTGCTGGTCCTCAGGCTGTAGATGGGGGGATTGAAAAGGAGCACGAGGATGGGCTTTGTTAAACTATTCAAAAGGGTTGTTCTGGGCATCACAGAGACAAGGATGAGGGTGTTGTAGAAAACAGCAGCATTGGTGAGGAGAAAGGAACAGGTGGAGAATGTCTTCTGCCTGCCCATAGAGATCTGATACACACAGAGGATAACCTTGTGAACAGGAAGAGGAGAATGGGAATGGAGAGAGCCTGAGTGTCACGGTGTCACTGCATGAGAGCTCCAGCAATGCGGTAAATCACGGAAGTGGTCAGCTCTGCTGGGACCACAGAACTGTACCCAGGACACGACTGAAATAATTCCTGTAGATGACAGAGGAGCCCCTAGTGTGTCTGCCCACTGGAGACAAATGTCTCAGGTCATGAGTCTTGTACAGGACAGGGGATGACACACAGCCCAGTACTGATCGCAGGATGCGGTCACCAGTAGTGAGCGCTCTGTACAAGGACAAGGTGCAGGAAACAGCACTAACACAATGATGAGAAAGGATGGCGCTGTCCCCAGCCACAAAGCTGCCCATCAGCTGGGATAGGGGAGTGGATATGCAGGAGGTCTCCAGGGAGAACAAATGTCCCAAGAAGAAGTCCATGGGGATGTGCAAATGCTGTTTTGCCACCACCTGCACAATAATGAGGGTTTTCCCAAACAAAAACACCATGCAGGCCATGAGGGAGAGAAGGGTTTTCTAAGGGATGGGAACATTCCCCATTCCTGGTAGGAGGGCACCTCCACGACTGCCCCATTGCATTTTCGTTGTGGAAGGTTTTAGGTCCCTCTTTTCCCCTTGCACTTGGTAGGGAACTTGCGAGGAAGGAGTTTTGGTTCTTTTGTAGATACTTGGGTATCAGTCAGAAAAACAAGCCATTGCAGGTACATTTTTGTTTTTTTAACTAAAAATAGAGTAGAGCCCCATGTTCACATAGTCACAGGGTCACACTAGCGAAGTGGATAATGAAATTGAAATGGGTTGTCCACATTCCTTTGTGGATAACATCATCAAGGTTAAAAAAAAAGAGGCAGAACAAAAGACAACACAAACACAAAACTGACAACAAGAACAACAAACTAATGAGAAAGGATGGACCTGTAATGAGTTACATTATGAGTCATATATTGAAACAGAAGGACAGTCTAGAGCTTCTGGAAGGCATCCAGTCATCAGTTTCCACACTGCATTCTGGAGCTCCTGGTTTCTCAGGCTGTAGATGAGGGGGTTCAATGTTGGAGGCACCAATGAGTACAGAACTGCCACCACTAGATCCAGGGATGGCAAAGAGATGGAAGGGGACTTCAGGAAAGCAAACAGGCCAGTGCTGATAAACAGGGAGACCATGGCCAGGTGAGGGAGGCACGTGGAAAAGGCTTTGTGCTGACCCTGCTCAGAGGGGATCCTCAGCACGGCCCTGAAGATCTGCACATAGGACAGCACAATGAACACAAAACATCCTAAAATGACAAAAGTACTGAAAACAAGAAGTTTAAATTCCCTGAGACAAGCATCTGAGCAGGAGAGCTTAAGGATCCGGGGAAGTTCACAGAAGAACTGGTCAACAGTATTACCTTCGCAAAGTGGTAGTGGAAATGTATTGGCCGTGTGCAGCAGAGAGTAGAGGAACCCACTGGCCCAGGCGGCTGCTGCCATGTGAACACAAGCTCTGCTGCCCCGGAGGGTCCTGTAGTGCAGGGGTTTGCAGATGGCAATGTAGCGGTCATAGGCCATGACTGTGAGAAGAAAAAACTCTGCTGAAATGAAGAACACAAACAGAAAGAGCTGTGCAGCACATCCTGCATAGGAGATGGCCCTGGTCTGCCAGAGGGAATTGGCCATGGACTTGAGGACAATGGTGGAGATGGAGCCCAGGTCGATGACGGAGAGGTTGAGCAGGAGGAAGTACATGGGAGTGTGCAGGTGCTGGTCCCAGGCTATGGTGGTGATGATGAGGCCGTTGCCCAGGAGGGCAGCAGGGTAGATGCCCAGGAAGAGCCAGAAGTGCAAGAGCTGCATCTCCCGTGTGTCTGTGAATGCCAGGAGGAGGAACTGGGTGATGGACCTGCTGTTGGACATTTGCTGTTTCTGGTCATGGGGACCTGTTCACAGAGGAAAAGGCAGTGAGAAATTTGGGCAGAGTTCTCTGAGCAAAATGTATTCCAGTTCTCATGGAAATCACCTAGACTGACTTACCCTGTTCAGGTCCCTTTCACAAGCTGTAGTTGGTGCTGGCTGACGGTGTCATTGGCAATAGGCATCTTTGTTGTGGACTATACTGAATTCAGTCCTGCCCTACAGCAATAGGGAAATAGAAAAATGGGGTGATCTCAGATTATATCAACTCATGATATCAAAGACCATTTAAGCACAGTCACTCCCATTTCACCTAATGGCAGAGCAGAGCTGTAGAGATCTTGTTCTGTTTATTTTATTCTAACTGCCCCACCACGGCTGAGGAGGTTTTGTTTGTTTGTTAAGACAAAAATGCCTTAACAATGTCTTTCACTGCAAGTGAAACCTTGTGGGTGCTGACAGACAAAGGGACTGTCCCTTAGTGCAGAGTGGGGACGGCTGGTCTGTCCATCAGTCCTGGTCTCAGCTGCCCTGTGCCGTCATCTCTTTGAGCTGGAGGACGATCAGCCCCAGATGTTCCCCTGAGCAGAAACTGGACACTGCTGAGAGCAGAGCAATATGGTTTCCAAGGGCTGATCTGCAAAGCACTGACCGCTCTCATTGTACATGAACAAGATCTCAGCTCTGCCCTCCCGGCCAGGGACACACAGGGCTCATTGCATCATATAGACGATGAGCCACATTGCCATGGCCTAGGGCCGAAGTGTCTTCTCCATGGGGCTCCTCTCTGGGCAGAGAGTATCCATGGGAGATCTGTGCCCTGGTGGGGGACAGCCTGCAGCCCAGCAGAGCCCCCAGTCAAAATTCCTAAAGATGGGGTGTCCTGAGGCTCAGCTCATTGCCAGCCCCACACATTGACATGCCCAGAGCCCCAGGTAATGTGGGGCCAAAGGCAACCAGAACAAGACATGAAACACAGATAAATGCCCCAATCATCCGGCCAAGGGAGGAAGGACATGGACAGACGGACAGGCACTTGGGGGTTTCTCCTCACTGGGAGCTGGGCTGTTGAGAAGGCTCAGACTGAAGCCCCACAGCCCTGGGATCAAAGGCTGTGCTGGGCGGGAGGAACCAGGGGGTTGCTCTGGGAAAGCATCTGCACTGCAGGACATGTTAGGGAGGTGCCCAAATCCCCACTCCCTTGGCATTTCTGGGAGCAGCTCCCTCTGCCTCTCTGCCTATGTCTCTGCTACCTGCAGCTGTCCCTGGAGCTGCTTTCCTGTGCCCAGGTCACCTCCCTCTCTGTGCCCTTGTCACCTCCCTGTCTGTGCTCACAGACCTCATCCCACCTGCTCTGTGCTCAGTTATGTTCTGCAGATCCCTCCTGGCAGCAGGGAACTGCCCAGGGGCAGCTCTGTGAGTGCAGGGTCAGGACTGCTTTAGCAGAGGCTAGATGATCTAGATGTTCTCCAGTGGTCTGTTCCAAGCCCAACGATTCTGTGATTCCGTGAGAAGCTGCCACTGCCCACCCAGCCAGTCAAGAGTGAGAAACTCAAAGCAAAGTCTCTGCACCTTTCAGGAAAACATTTCCTTCATATTATTGTTGAAAGTTCCCTTGGAAATGCTCAAGGATAACCTGGAGCTGGGAGCAAACCTGTCCCACTCAGCACCCTTTGGATCCTACCCTGCCCTGCCTGGGCTCATTTCTTCCACCCACAGCTTCTCCCCACATCACTGTGGGGATCTCCCAGGCAGGCTGAGTGCTGTCCCTGGCAGGCAGCAGAGTCCCTGCCCCGGCACACAGCCCTGGGGTGCAGGGACCCTGCTCTGAATACATCCTGGGCACCCCTGGCTACATTCCTGGCTTTACACACCTGCAACCATGCCCAGGCAGAAGGCAGCTGTCATGCCATGTCCCTCTGATGGTGCAGCAGGCAAGCCCTGCTCTGGAGCATGTCCTCCTCGACATTAGAGAAATGAAGAGAGTCCTCCTGACAGGTCTCATAAGCTGTCAGATGAATCACTTCTAGGAGATCTCTCCAGGAACTGCAGCTGCATTGCCCTGCACCCGGAGACTTACCATGTAGACGGCTGTGAAATTTTCTCCCTCAGTAATCTCTGAGCATTCTCCCACCCCATGGTTCTTTAACCTCTCTCTGCCTGTCTCCTCTGCCCTCGGTGCTGCAGGCAGAGCCCTCAGCCCTGCTGCGTGTGCAGAGGAGCTGCTCCTGGGCAGAGCTGTCTCTCTGCAGCGCTGCCGCTGCCATGAGCTCCCTGTGTCCCAGAAGCCCAGCCCAGCTCAGCAGCACAGGAACATCATGTCCCTTTCTCTGTCCCCTCTGGGCTCCCTCCAGATGTCCCTGGGGCATCTGCTGTGAAACAGGCTGAAGTCACCACTGATGTTCTGTCCGTCAGCTGGGGAGAAACACTCATTTCCAGCAGAGACATTTCTCCTAATAAGAAAAGAGTTGGACATAAGAATCACCTTTCCTTTTCTCAGCATTAGACAGGACACCCAGGCGGGGACAGGCAGGGATCTGCTTTACCCTTGCTGAGGGAAGGGATTCATCTGAGTCAATTGGGGCAACTCATCCTGGGTTTGTAGTCCTGGGGTTGGCAGTGGACTCAGCTCTCACCTATGGCTGCCACAAACCCACAGGAGGCGGATTCCTCTTGCCTCAGTTCAGGTGGGTACAAAATAGGCACCTTCTGCCTGGGAGCTGCTTGTTTCAGCTGTTGTTCAGACAGCTGAGTTGCTCCGACCCAAACAACCAGTGACATCTGGGGTGTCAGTGGTGATCCAAGATACATGCAGGCAGATTCAAGGTCCAATGGAGCAGTGCTGAAACAGGGCAGTTTCTGGGAGCAGCATTTTTGAGACCAGTGGGGAATTCCTTTGGCCAAATGAAAGGATAGCAGTTGTTCATGTTTGGGACAAAGAAACCTGTCCCTCCTTAATATGTTCTTGTCTAAAACCCATATACAGCTGACCCAATGTAGCCATTGCCATAGGAAGAGCTCATCCTTTTTCCTCCTCTTCTCCACCACCTGTATTTACTAGGCTTCCACTGAGAAGAATGGCATTTGTCTCAGGGACATCCCTCCATTACCCAACCTATTTCAGGGCAGCCGCTCAATGTCATGGCCAAGTCCAGGCCTGTGCTGCTACCTGAGGTGTGTACAGGGCTCTCCAGCACAACTGCATTTGTCTGGCAGGGACAGCACAGCACCTATAGGAAAGCCATCCCCACTCAGAGTAGGTGTGGGACAGACCACCCAGGGCATCTCGGACAGAGCCACGTTCTCAGGGTCAGTGACTGGTCACCAGCACTGTGCTGAGACAAGGGCTCTCACATCTACATCTGGTATATACAGGCCAAGAAGGAATATGAAGCATGTCCCACCAGGGTCTGTACTCATGTGTCTCTGCTCCTGAACTCTGCTGGTTCTTCTCTCTCCTGTCCTTTACTCATCCCATTGATGGTGTTATTATCAAGGTGTTTCTGGATCACAGGATGTCCCCAGTGAATGGAAAAAGGGAAATCATATGCATCTAACATAAAATAAAAACAAACAAATAACCCCCACAGCACCACCACCAAAAAAAACAACCAGTAAACCTACCAACCAAACCCCAAGATGTAAAAAGGAGGACCCTGAGAACTACCACCCACTCAGCCTCTCTTCTGTGCCTGGAAAGGTCAAGGAGCAGATCCTCCTGGAAGCTCTGTTGAAATGTATGGAACACACAGAGGTGATTAGAGACAGTTCACAAGGCTGAACCAAGGGTAAATAGTGCCTGACTAAGCTAGTGGACTCCTCTGGAGTGACTGCATCAGCAGACAAGGGAAGAGCTATGAATGTCATCTATCTGGGCTACTATAAGACTTTCCATGCAGCCCCCACCAAAAAATTTCTGAGATCTTGGTGTGATGGATAGATGGATAAGGAACTGACTGGATGGCTGTGTCAAAAGAGTAACAGTCAATAACTCATGTTCATGTGAAAACAAGAATGAGCAGTTTCTGTCAATTGTCCATTCTGGGATGAATACTGTTTAATATCTTAATAAATTATATACACAGGACACCCTCAGCAACTTTGCAGGTCACAGAGTCATAGAACATCACCAGCTGAAAGGGATCCATATATATCATTAAGTCCAACTCCTGGTCCTTGCAGGATGACCTAAACCATATGACTAAGAGCATCCTCCAGATGCTCCCTGAACTCTGACAGGTTTGGTGACATGGAGACAGTGAGATGAGTTATGTTATGTGTCATATGTTGAAGAACATGGACACTTTGTAGCTTCTGGCAGGCATCCAGTCGCCAGTTTCCACACTGCATCCTGGAGCTCCTTGTTCCTCATGCTGTAGATGAGGGGGTTCACTGCTGGAGGCACCACTGAGTACAGAACAGACACCACCAGATCCAGGGATGGGGAGGAGAAAGAGAGGGGCTTCAGATAGGAAAATATGACAGTGATAAAAAACAGGGAGACCACGGCCAGGTGAGGGAGACACATGGAAAAGGCTTTGTGCCGTCCCTGTTCAGAGGGGATCCTCAGCACGGCCCTGAAGATCTGCAAATAAGACAGCACAATGAACACAAAACACCCCAAATAGACAATAGCAATAAACATGAGAAGTCTAAATTCCCTGAGGTAGGCATCTGAGCAGGAGAGCTTAAGGATCTGGGGGATTTCACAGAAGAACTGGTCCACAGCCTTGCCCTTGCAGAGTGGCAGTGAAAATGTATTGGCTGTGTGCAACAGAGCATGGAGAAACCCACTGGCCCAGGCAGCTGCTGCCATGTGGACACAAGCTCTGCTGCCCAGGAGGGTCCCGTAGTGCAGAGGTTTGCAGATGGCAACATAGCGGTCGTAGGCCATGATGGTGAGAAGAAAGTACTCTGCTGAAATGAAAAACACATACAGAAAGAGCTGTGCAGCACATCCTGTGTAGGAGATGTCCCTGGTGTGCCAGAGGGAACAAGCCATGGATTTGGGGAGAGTAGTGGAGATACACCCCAGGTCAAGGAGGGAGAGGTTGAGGAGGAAGAAGTACATGGGGGTGTGGAGGTGCTAGTCACAGGCTATGGTGATGATGATGATGCTGTTGGCCAGGAGAGTAGCCAAGTAGGTTCCCAGGAAGAGCCAGAAGTGCAAGAGCTGCAGCTCCTTTGTATCTCCAAACTCCATGAGGAGGAACTGGGTGATGGAGCTGCTGTTGGACATCTTCTGCCGCTGGTCATGATGACCTGTCCAAGTAGGAAAAGACAGTGAGCAGTTAGGGCAGAGTTCTTTGATGGAAATCTATTCAATGTCTCATGGAAGTCCCCTAGACTGCCTTGGCCCTTTCATGTCCCTTTTATGAGCTCTGCTCTGTGCTGACTGACTGTGCCTCTGGGAGCAGGGGGCTCTGCTGTGGACACACAAGTATCCCAATGCTCCTGTCAAGGCAGGAACGACAGGGACAGACAGACAGGTACTCAGGAGTTTCTCTTCTTTAGCATCACACTTCCAAGAGGACTCAGCCTGAAACCTCACGACCCTGGGGGCAGATGCTGTGCTGGGTGTGAGACCTGGGAGCTGCTCCAGGAAAGTGTCTGCGCTGTGGGGTATGGCAGGGACATGCCTGAATTTCGTCTTCCAACAGCATTTCTGTCAGAAGCTCCTTCTCTGTCTCTACTCATGTCTCTGCTGTCTGGAGCTGTCCCTGCCAGGAGCTGCTTCTCTCTCCCCATGTTTCGTCCCTGTTTGTGCTCATAGTCCCCATCTCACTTACTGTCTGCTCAGCTCTGCCCTGCAGACCCCCCTGGCAGTGGGGCCCTGACCAGAGGCATCTCTTTATGGGCAGTGATTCAGCGGGATTCTGAATCCTAAAGAGACCTGGGATCTGAGTGTCTTCTCCAGAGGAGAAGAATAAACTATTAACTCCAACTGCACTCTGAGCCAACCAAGAGCAGAAATCTCAAAGCACAGACTCCTTCCCTTTTAGATAATCTCCATTTTGACCTTCTTCTTGAAAAGTTCCCTTGGAAATACCCTGGGGGTGATTTGGAGCTGTGAGCAGTGCTGTGCCATGCAGCACCCTCTGAACAGCAGGACCCTGCCTGCTCTGACAGGGGTTGCCCCTTCTACCCACAGCTTCTCCCCACAGCACCATGGGGATCTCCCAGGCAGGCTGAGTGCTGGCAGGCGGCAGAGTCCCTGCCCAGCACACAGTCCTGGGTTGCAGGGACCCTGCTCTGCAGGACAGCCCTGGGCACCCATCCTGCACGCCCAGCTTCACACTGCTGCAGCCATCTCTTGGAGAAGGCAGTTGTTATGCCTTTCTCCTCTCATGGTGCAGCAGGGAAGCCCTGCTCCAGAGGGTGTCCTCCTTCTCCACACCAGACCAGTCAAGACAGTCATCTTGACAGGTCCTATCAGCCATGGGATGTACCAGCTCTAGAAGATCCCTCCAGGATGCTGATCTGAATTTCCCCACTCCCACTGACTTACTGTGTCAAAAGTTGTGAAGGTTTCTCCATGAACAAGAGATCACCTTTAAGCTCTTCCTTTCTCACTCCTCTCCCCTCGGTGCTGCAGGCAGTGCCCTCAGCCCTGCTGCGCTTTGCAGAGGAGCTGCTCCTGGGCAGAGCTGTCTCTTTACAGTGCTACCTGGTTGTCACGAGCTCCCTCCATCCCAGAGCCCAGCCCAGCTCAGTAGCAGAGGAACAGCCCAAGGTGGCGCTTTTTCTTGGCCCTCTGGGCTCCCTCCAGGTGTCCCTGGGGCTCCAGGAGAACCTGCTGTGAAACAGGCTGAAGTCACTACTGATGCTCCCTCCCTCAGCTGGGGAGAAACTCTGATTCCCAGCAGTGTCAGTTCTCCTCTCAGAGATAGAGTTACTTCTAAAAATTCCTTTTTTTTTGTGTTGTTATCAGACCGGACACCCAGACAATGACAGGCAGGGATCTGCTTTACCACTTCTGAGGGGAGTCAGCTCTGTCAGTTAAAGTATCTCATCCTGTGTTTCTACTGTTAGTGCTGGAAGTGGACTCAGCTCTCTGCCACAGCTGCCACAAAGCCCTGAGAGCTGGGATTCCTCTTGCTGCTGTTCAGATGTGCATTAAATAGGCACCTGTATGTGAGCTCCTTGTCTCAGCTTCCATGGTAAGCAATGAAGATGTAGGTCAGGAGTGAGCTGTTCAGATGAAATACCTGGTGACTTTGGAGGTTCCAGAGGTTGTCCAAGCTTGTTCATCCCACTGGCACTGTCCTTATTTATGATTTGTTTGTCAGCCGATGCTGCCATCTGACCAAAAGTTTCTCTCCATCTTTTCCATCAGCTGTGTTGACTAGATTGCCATTGACTATAATGATGGTTTTCATCTACACATCGCCTAATCAAATTCCAGGCAGTTACACTATTTAATGCCCAACTAGAGGCCTGTAGTGCTAGGTGAGATGCCAAGGCTCTCACACATATCTACATGGAGCTGGCAGGCACAGCACAGTAAAGCCATTCCCACTCAGAGCGAGTGTGTGACAGACACCCGGACAGTATTTCACAGAGATTCGTTGCCTTTGTGCGAGCCACTGATGGCCACCACTGCAGTGTGGCATGTCTGTCCCTTCTCTATGCAGTAGATGTAGGGCTGTCCAGGAACATGAGGGCCATCACACTGGGGTCTCCACTTGTTTACCTAAATTCTCAAACTGCTGTTTTTTCTCTCTACCACCTCATACTCACCCCCTTGAAAATACAGTCAAGCAACAGATAAACCATTTTCACAGTGGGCCATTCAGCAGCAGCTTGTCATTCCTGCAGATCAGTAACACCTCTGCCAAAATCCCTCAGAGGCAGCAGAGCCACCACTGAAGTAAAACAGGTTCTTTCCGGGGTTGCACTTGCCAGCCCTGTTTGTCTGTGGCCACGGGTACAGCAGGGGTTGCTCACTCTCTTGGCGTCCACTTTCAGCTTTAGATTTCCATCTGCCGACCACTACATCATGTCTCGGGTCAGAAGCAAAGCCTTTGAACAAACGGGGTCTTAGACACTTGGTATGAGTTTTCTTTGTAAGTCCGAGCTTTGCCTGGAGGCACACCTGATGTGCTACAGCCAAAGTGTGCACCAATTCCCTCAGCCCAGGGCACAGACAAGCTCAGTGAGCCCTTGTAGGTGAGGATCAGAGGGGAGTCCAGCAAAGGTGAAAGTGTGGTAGGAGACAAGGAAACCACATCAGCGTGGGAAAATAGCCATAGACCTCTCTAAGCCATCTGGGAAATCGCTGAATGTATAAGCCTGGGCCTTGCTGGGGACTTCAATAATCCTGGCATTTGTTGGATGGAGAACACAGCAGGATGGTGATGAAGCTGGTGAGGCACCTGGAGCACAAGTCTTATGAGGAGCAGCTGAGGGAGCTGGGGTTGTTTAGCCTGCAGAAAAAGAGGCTGAGGGGAAGCCCTATTGCTCTCTGCAACTGCCTGAAAGGAGATTGTAGCATGAAGGGTGTTGGTTTCTTCTCCCAAGTAGCAACTGATAGGACAAGAGGAAATGGCTGCAAATTGAGCCAGAGATGGTCCAGATTGGATATTAGGAAACATTTCTTCATGGAAAGGGTTGTCAGGCATTGAAACAGGCTGCCCAGGGCAGTGCTGGAGTCACCACATCTGAAGGCGTTTAACAGACATGGAGATGAGGTTCTTAGGTTCAGTGCCAGTTTTCGGTTAATGGTTGGACTTGATGATCTGAAGTGTCTCTTCCAACTGAAACAATTCTATGATTCAATGATTCTGTAATACAGAGAAGTTCTCAGAAACACTGCTAGGTATTGCAGAATCACAGCATGGTTGAAGTTGGAGGGCACCTCTGGAGATGATCTAGTTCACCTCCTCTGGTCAAGTGGGGTCAGCTACAGCAGGTTGTCCAGAGCCACACTGGGCCTTGAATATGGGAACTCCACAACTTCTCTGGGCAGCTTGTCCAGTGATCAACATCCACACCTTAATTAAGTGCTTTCTGCAGTTTAGGTACAATTTCCTCTGTTTTAGATTGTGCCCTTGCTTCTTGTCCTGTCACTGGGCACCATTGACTATGGTCTCATACCTCCCTCAGCCTTTTCCATGTCCTACATAACCAGGACTCCGGGCCTATTTGTCACTGGCCCCATGTTTTCCCTTGCCTTACTCTTGCTGTTGATGTTCTTTTAGAATCCTCTTTTGTTGCTGTTCACATCCCTTCCAAGGTTTAGCTGTCAGTGGGCTCTGGCTTTTCTCGCTTCACATCTCAATGCTTGGGAAGTTGCCATCGCTACCGTCCAGAAGCCTTCTAGATAGCTTGTGCCCGGCTGTGTTTCACAATGATGTCAGCCCTGTTGCTCTGTCCACTAACTCATTTGTTCTCACCTCTTCCCAGGCAGAGATCCATGCATTTTTGTGGCTGTCTCTCATGAAGAGCAACTCCTCCTCGTCTTCACCACTTGTCCTTCTGAAGAGCCTCTATCTATCCATCACAGCACTCCAGCTATGTGACCGGTGTACCACAGCTCTGTTACCCAGATGAGATTGTGTCACTGTAATTACACGCAGACTTCTAATGCCTCTTGTTCATTCTCCACACTGCACGCATTACTGTGCAAGCACTCAAGGGACGTGACCAGTCATTTCTCAGAAAGGGCAGGAGAGCATTTCTATGCTGCTGTCCTATAGGCACCTCCTTATTTATGTTCATACATTTGATGTGATTCCTCCTCAGCTCTGTTCTGTTGATTGCTATGTCCCTTCTGTTTTCATCATGCAAAACCCTTTCCTTGTCAACAGCATCCACCACATTATCACACAATTATTGGTCATGTGTCCTTCCCCGAGTCTTTCCCTGTTTAATGACAGCCTGTTGACAAAGACACTTCAGCTTCATTTTTCAGGTGAATCCCATCTCTTCCAAGCAGTTGTTGATCCTCAGAGAGGGTCTCATGGTCATAGAAACCCCGTTGCTGACACAGGTCACACAACCAATTAGCTACGTGCAGGATCTGTCTGCTGCTCAGAACTTTTCCCCTAACCAGCAGGACTGAGACAACCACCTGTGTCACCAAAGCTTTGAACGTTCTGTCTAGAATCATGTAGTCATGCTTGATAATTTCCAGGTCTCCTGAGGCAGTGTCAGTGGTGCTTATGTGAATGAGCAGCAGGGAGGAATAATCAAAGGACTGTAAAATCTTCAGCAGCCTCTCAGCAATGCACCCTCTGTTCAGGGACAGCTAACAGAGCTCCTTGGAACATGATAGAGGTTCCTCTCTCAGGAGGTCTCCTCTGACAACACTTAAAGAAGATGGAGCCAAACTCTTCCCTGTCGTGTCACATGGGAGAATGACGTCCAATGGACAAAAGCTGAAATAAGTGAGGAAAAACTGTTTACTCATGAAGGCAGTCGAACCTTGGAGCAGGTAGGCCAGAAAGTTTCTGCAATGTCAACATTTGGAAGTTTTCAAACCCAGAATGAATAAATTCCTGAGCAGGAATGATGTGATGTGATGTGACGTGACATGACGTGACGTGACGTGACGTGATGATGTGATAGATAGATGCTGTGGGCAGGAGGTTGGCCTAGAGAGCTCCTGAGGTCCCGCCCAGCATGAGTGAATGCATATTTCCTTCCATCACAGGTCATCCCTTCCCCACAGTAGGTAAAAAACTCAGCTTTTCCACAAGTGTGAAAGTAGGTCAGATTTAAGTTACCTTGGCTCATCTGTTTCTTTCCCGTCCCACACCAGCCACTGCTGCTCAGATGAAGAGCTGCTTGGTACGTACTGGCAAACAGCCTCGATCACCCCTGTTGCTTACATTCCATTTTCTTTTCCTCTCTTTTCATCCATCCAAGTTCTTCGCTGTCCTGGTTTTGTTAAAAACAAGTTTCTCTTTTAGTGAATTTTCCTTTCAGCTGAAGTCTTCTTACTAACTGCACTTCTCTGAAAGCTAGATTCATGTTTTAGTAGACATAGCAATGGAGTGCAAGGTCACAGAATCACGCTGATAAGGATGCACGTCCTGCGAGAGGGGCAAGGAGGAGCGAACTGAACAGGTGACTAAAACTGGCCAACTAAGTATTCCATCCCATTCACATGATACATCATATAAAAGTGGGAATCCTGAGGGTCCTGGCCCTCTTGGACTCTGGCCGGCATCTGGGAAGGACCTTGCCAGTTGTCCCTGCAAACTGACGCCTAGTGATCAACTGAATCCAGTTGCAGGATCCAGCCCAGGACTTCCAGGTGTCTCCTGCAGCTGCCGGAGCAGTTCTTTGCTGGGATTTTCAAGATTGGTTTTGTATATTTTGTATTATTTTATCTATTTTATTAGTAGCATTAGTAAAACATTTCTAATTTTTTTCCAACTCTTCTCTCTGTCCTTCTTTGCCTTCCAATCACCTGTACTTCGTGGGGAGGGGGAGCTAAGGGGGCTAGTGGGGGCGAGGGGGTTAAAGCATCTGCCACGGTTTACTGTCACCCTGCAATCAAACCTTGACATTCTCTTTGATGGTTTTTGTTCCAGCCCATACAAACAGTCCACTTCTGTTTGCTCTTTCCTCACTGGCCCTGCCTTCACTTGCTCTGCAGCTGTTTCTGAGATAGTCAGCATAATTAATCCTGTGATGGAAGGAAATTCCTTTGAAGTAGAACAACCTTTCAGCATTTGTAGTGCCTCACAACTCCTCCTGCTGTTGTCTTGTGAGAGACACCACCATCAGGGTAAGACATCTGCACACAGGCATTAACTGCTGACTAAATGGATCTTCGGTCCCAGGAGACCCTGAGAAGCAGAAGTCTTTTAAAGTTTACAAGGAGAAGTGGCTGGTGCTCCTGGTGGGAAGAATAAGCCTGTCCATCAGAGCCAGCTGGGCCCTGATTCGCTGAGCAGTGAAGATGAGGAGAAGGGCCTGGGCACTGTGAGGGATGCCATACGGCCAGTGCTGCATGTGCACCATGAACAAGGCCAGCTGCATACGGGGCTGCATGAGGAAGAACATGGCCAGACAGACATGGCAAGTTATCATCCCACTAACTGAGCACTGGTGTTACAGCCTCTGGACTAGTGCGTCCCTCTCTGGGGCTTCTTCTTCTAGACAACTGAGGATGAAAAGGAGAGTGTCCAGAAGACGTCTGCAAAGATGGGGCCCATGGCCGCTGTGGGCAAGATGAGAGATCTGGGAATGTTTTACATAGCAAACTAGAATTATGGAATCATAACATCATAGAATCGTTTACATTTGAAAAGACCTTACAGATCATAGAGTCCAACCTTTAAGCTAACGCAGCCAAGTCCACCATTAAATCATGTCCACATCTCCACATCTTTTAAAAACCTCTCCAGGGATGGTGACTCCACCACTTTCCTGAGCAGCCTGTTCCAATGCCTGGCAACACTTTTCAGAAATTTTTTTTTCCTAATATCCAGTCTAAACCTCCCCTGGCAAACTTGAGGCCATTTCCTTTCATCCTATTGCTTGTTACTTGGGAGAAGAGACCATCACCCTCCATACTACAACCTCCTTTTGATACAGGGAATAGACAATTAACTAATTAACACTTAAAGAACTAACAATTAACACTCACACTTAAAGAACTGACCCTTTAACCCACATCACTATTGCCTAGCCTTGCTTAACTCTGTGTAACTTATTGTGTGAGAAACAGGACTTCAATGATGCCTTGCAAAGATAATAATCCTTGGGTGCATCCTTGGTGCACCCTTGGGTGAACTAGATAATACAAACTTGGGCACAGGACAGGAGACACACCAGTTCAAAGCAACTCAGCAGGCTGAGACCTGACCAACTCATCACACTGGACCAAAATGACCGTGTACACAGAAAGAAGACCCAGGTTTACGATCACTGTGCAGCTGCAACCAGGAGGAGCCGGAGATGGAGACTGAGGAAATAGTCTCCCAGAACTCATTGTAATAAGAACCGCCTTCTTGGGGCAGGTTGTGAACATGTATAGGTGTTCCTAAAACTTTAATGAATATGTAACACTTTACTGCATTTAACCAAGCTCACAGCTACTGTAATTTTACACACGTATTAGGTGAAATGATTCCCCGTGTGTCCGGCATCGTAAATAAATACACCACCATGGCCCGGTCCCGGCGAAGCAGGAGCCGCAGGCAGAGCCGGCGCCGCTGCCGCAGCCTGAGCCAACACCAGAGCCTCTCCCGCCACCGCTCTGGGGACAGCTGGCGCCGGCAGCACAGGAGGAGCCGCCACCGGCAGGGACGCGGCACCGCTCAGCCCGCCTTCGCACCGGGCTTCTGCGGAAACACTGACCCCGACAGCCCCGGCTGCCGTGGCCGCCGCCGTGCTGCTGCAGCACCGCAGCCCTGGCTCCAATAAAGCTGCAATGATGGCACAAGGGTGTGCATGTCCTGCTGTCGTGTCCCATGGGTGGGTGTCTGTGTCAGCTGGGTGTGTGTCCCATGGGTGGCAGGTCCAGGACCAGCACACGTCCCCATGGATGGAGACACCCTGGCCTGGCTGCTCCTCTGCTGGCCCTGAGCCCCAGATCCATGTCCCAGCCCATCTCCACATCCCAGCCAATCTCCATGTCCCCAGCTCATCTCCATGTCCCAGCCCATCTCCTTGTCACAAACACATCTCCATGTCCCAGCCCATCCCCATGTCCCCAGCCCATCTCTCTGTCCCCAGCCCATCTCCATGTCCCAGCCCAGGGACAGGCAGCAGCTTTTGTTCACTTTGGGTCACTTTTGCTCACTTTAAGCGTGGCCATTTGAGGACCTAGGGGGTATTCGAGAGCTCCCCACTGCAGGTCCCCAGCTGAGCAGCATCATTGTCCCCTTGTCGCAGGACACCAGCACTGTCCCCATGTCCCAGGCATGCTGCCTCCACCCAACACAAGCCCTGGAGCTCCGTCTGGCCATGGCACCTCCACAGGGTTCCCAAAGCACTGCTGGCTGCCCCCCACCCTGCCTCTGCGGTCAGAGGGACCCCAGACGGGTCAGCTCCTCCTGTTCGCTATGGGGCCGGGTGTCTGTTTTGGGTGGGGGATGCTGCTGGGCGCATGAGGGGCTGGGACAGAGCTGGGGACAGAGCTGGGGACAAAGCTGTCCTTGCGGTGGGGACCGTGACGCTGGGCAAGGGGACAGTCACAGGGGAGCAGGAGGGACATGGAGCTGCTTGTCACAGTGGTGCCCACATCCCCCACCCCAGCAAGGACACTGCGCTGGTGGGGACAGGGACTTCTTATTGAGCAGCAGGAGCGGGGGCCATCGTCACGTGGGAGTGTGTGATTCCATGATCAAATCATCAGTAGGACACCTGCTGGGCTCTGTATGGGGTAGATGAGGAAGCAACAAGCCCTTGGAGTTGTAAGGACTTGCTGTGCTCTCATGTAACTCAGTGGAAGAGACAGAAGCCACAGTCAAGAGGACAAGGGTCTCAGTTCTGCTGAGGCATCAAACCCTATTAAGGCCATTGGCCATCCCCACCACAGCTACACTGTATGGGAATGCAGCGCACGATTGCCGAGGAGGTTAGTTAAATGTAAATATGCTCAAGGGACTTGCACCTGTCTGTAGAAAAAGCACATACATCACACTAACTGCTCTACTGCCCTGTGTGCTTTATGAGCAGAACTTCTGTGTTAGATAACACAGGCCTGTGAGAAACTCTGGGCACCTTATCACTGTGTCTGAGATTCCTGCTTTGTTGTGAGAAAGAGCGGGAGGCTGCGCCTGCCTGAAGCCGTGAAATACAGGCGAGCTCAGCAGACCCAGTGACCTTCCAGCAGGGCTGAGCTGACCAGCGCCTGCGTCCCCGCTGCTGTCACCTCTGCCTGGGAGCTCAGGTGCGGCTTCGGAGATCCCCCAGAAGAGAGGGAACTACAATAAAACTTGCTCCTTGCAATGCATTCATGGCCTCTGGCTCTTCTTGCGACATGCCTGCATATTTGTACACATACACTGCTTGCTTACAGCACAAAGCTGTGCTTCTCTGAGGATTTTTCAAGGCCTGTGAGTTTCCCACAATCCGTTTGGTTTCTCCCAAAGCCTTCCTAATGCTCATTTAATTCCCAAGATTTCCATGCTATAGACATGCTATAATTCAGTTCCACATCCTAGCACTTAAAAGCACATCCTCCTTCTTTGCTGCCTCATAACCAAAACCTATTTCAGTTCAGCATGAGACCCTCC
Source organism: Streptopelia decaocto (assembly GCF_964273445.1). Lineage (NCBI taxonomy): Eukaryota > Metazoa > Chordata > Aves > Columbiformes > Columbidae > Streptopelia > Streptopelia decaocto. The sequence goes on along the minus strand of NW_028116450.1, from coordinate 201,631 downwards.
GATATTTCATTTCTACTTCCTGCCTTTAACACACTCACTGCTACACTTACACTGCTCTCTCCCCGCATGCCCACGTGTCTCACAAACCCTTCCTCTTCCCCTGCAGTGACGGGACTTCACCCCAGGAGGTGAGTGCATCCTCCAGGCTCATGGATGCTTCCTGAGGTTCACCCAAGTGTAGGAAGTGAAGGAAGGAAAGTGCAAGGTCAGCTCATGTGGATGACTGAGTGCAGCCACCCCAGCAGTGGACAATCCCCATCTGCCAGGCTGAGGCCTGCACACAACATGGAAACACTTGTTATCACCCTTGGTTTGCACAGGAGGTGCCTTCCTTCCTGCAATCTGCCCAGGACAGTCCCCTTCCTCAACCTCCACTCACAGGCCTCAACTCTTTTCCATTGCTGGTTTCAGATGTGGTTTTGAGGCTCCACTGAAGCCATCAGCCATGCCCTTGTTTCTCACTGACATCCCCAAACATCTCTTCAGACCTACACATGGCCAAGCACTGCTGCTAAGGGTCTCTTGCTCTTCAGAGGCAGCCTTGAGTGTTTTGGATCTCTTATAAAACATTGTCTTTTTATGACCCTCTGTGTGGAAAAAGTAGTCACAGAAAAGCACTAAATATGTCTAAATCGATGCCGAGTGATGTCCCGGTAAGATCCAGGTGAGCAACCCTCATACCTGTGGCTTCCTGGCAAGAAGTCTGTCTGGAGAAGGGGACCCAGCCTCTGCCACTCTCTGGAGAGGAACATGAGCCATGTCCACGCAACATGGGGACAGTTAGTGTGACTTTTGCAAGACCATCCTTTATCTGAACCACTTTGGATGTGTGATTCAGGATGAGATATCATGCCTTGTTGCCAATGCCCTGAGTCGCTACTACAAAAACAGGGTGCTATTTTTTTATTTTCTTTTTCATAGATCCAGCCACTTTTAGACAGATCACAGAAACACCTGAGGGATTATTGATGCATTATCACCCACCAGCTTTTCATCTCAGGAAATGGAATGCCAGAGGCCACAAGCAGGTTGTTTTGGGCACTGTCATGGGATTTGGGAAACTGAAGTGTCCTCTCTTCTCCCTCTCTCCTGGACACCTAAACAGGAATCACACTTCTCTGGAAAAAAAGCTTAGGTGTTCCCAGGAACCTCAGGAGACGTGGTACAGTGATTCCTGGGTTTAAGAAGCTCATCAGATGTCTTGTCTCTTTTCCTTCAATTGTGACTTCAATGCCCGGCTCATTTGTTGATTCCGTACATGGATGCTGACATTTACTGATCAACCTGCTCTGAAAGAATTGACATGGTAGGCTGTTAGTTTGGGAGGGTATAGAGAGTAAAAGAGAAGAAATTTGCTTTGAGCACATGAAAAGGGAAGCCCAGGATGTGGTCAGAGTTTGTTGTTGTTGTCAGTTTTGTGTTTCTGTTGTCTTTAGTTCTGCCTTTTTTTTTTTAACCTTGATGATGTTATCCACAAAGGAATGTGGACAACCCATTTCAACTTGATTATCTACTTCGCTAGTGTGACCCTGTGACTATGTGAACATGGGGCTCTACTCTATCTTTAGTTAAAAAAAATATAAATGTACATGCAGTTACTTGTCTTTCTGACCTAAAACCTTCCCTGGTGAAAATGCAATGGGGCAGTCCTGGAGGTGCCCTCCTACCAGGAATGGGGAATGTTCCCATCCCTTAGAAAATCCTTCTCTCCCTCATGACCTGCATGGTGTTTTTGTTTGGGAAAACCCTCATTATTGTGCAGGTGGTGGCAAAACAGCATTTTCACATCCAAACAAAGCTCTCAAGGAGGCAAAGTCAGAAACAAAACTTCAAAGCTCCTTGAAGTGTTAATGGGCCCCACTGAGGCCTGTTACTGACAAAGGCTCCCCAGGGATCCATTGGAGGCTGTGATGACAGGTGGGCCAAGGCCCTGTGCAGGTGGCTCTGATGCTCAGAAACTCCTTGGTTTGCTTTCTGAAGCAGAAAGGAGACCCATGAGCTCCAGGCAATGGGAAGGGGGATCCTGTCCCTCACACGTGGCTCAGGGCTCTTGCTGGGACCGTGGGATATGTGTGTGCAAGGCCCAGGGAAGGACAATACTGGGACAACAACTTCCAGCTTCCCCGTGGGGCTGCAAGGAGGCAACGAGGCCCCAGTGCCATGAGGACAACACGTTTTCTCATCGGCCTCAGTGGCAGAGACAACTGCCCTGGCCAAGGGGACGAAGACCTGGGTTCTATTGATGCCTCCCAGCCTTGCCAGCACCCTTTGCCATCTCCACCACAGGCTGCTCGACACCTACACCTTCCCCTCTTTCCCTGCAGGCTATAGACGCCCATCTCGCTTCCCCACCTGCTCTCACCCCAGCATTTCTGCACCTTCACTCATGTGTCTGCACCCTCACTGGCGGTTCTTTGGAACACAAACCATGGGCTGATCCAGACTACTTCTGGGCAACCTCTTGCACCACAGCACTGCCCTTCCAGTGACATTTCTTACTCCTGATATTCAGTCTCTATCTTCCAAGTTGCTCTTCTTGCCTTTTTTCTCCCTCTCCTTCGTTTTCCCACTACCATGGAAAGCTCGACTATCTCAGAAACTGCCCTTCAAGCAGGGAACCCAACCTGTCAGGCTTCTTGTGGTCTTTCACCTCACCACACAGAAGTAACCTCACCGTGATCTTGTAAAACCCATGAGTGCCTTTCAGCTTCTCTGGTAGACATAACCATATACCAGCTGCTGTCCTGTCACGTGCTCAGGCAGAATGGACATGACAGCCCATCTCCAAGTCCTCTTCGTGGACAGGGCCTGTCCTAGTACAGAGGTTCTTTCCCAGCCATGTCCCTGCTGCTGGTCTGTCACCTCCAGAGCCAGAACTGACCCCATGGTCCCCTCCACAGCCACAGGCTTTTTCCTGGATTATGAGTTTCTGAGACACAAATTACCTCATAACACCACGCCCATCATTCGCCCAGTAAGGAAGGGGTCTTAGGGTTAGAGTTAGGGGTTTGTCTTAGATTTTAGGATTAGATTTAGGATTAGTATTTAGGTTTACATTTAGGCCTAAGTTTTAGGATTTGGTTTAAGGTAATGGTTGGATTAGGGTTAGTGTTAGGGGTTCCGGAGTTGTATTAGGGGTAGAGTTAAGTTTTGGGGTTAAATGCTTCACGTGCTTCACCAGATGTAGAGGCGTTCCTGGGGCCATTATGAATATGTAACACCTTACTGTATTTAAGCACACCTCTTATTGTTAAAAGGTGTGAGTGTTGGGCGGAGCGAATCCCCCGCACACCCAGCGCTGTTTGGCTTATGCTCTAATGAACAGGTGTTTAAGGAATACAGTTAAGGAATTGGATTAAACGTTGTTTGTCCATAGAAAAAGCCTAAGTTATTTATTTCAGTTCTTTATTTGGCAAAAATGATGTAATTCTGTGCAGCACAACCCGTCATCTTTATCTTTCCACCTCTTTCTGGCATTAATAATGACCAGATAAAACCGATCAGGACAGATACTGAGAAATGCACGTGGCCCATGGTCTGTCACGTTCGTTAGAGCTGCTGCTGTTTTGAGATTCCAGGAAGCGGAAACTTCTCTTCAGCGACTTTAAAATGGAACCTGTTCTCAGCAGCCAAGACTGTTCCTCTGTGACAGGGCAGAACACTCCAGGTTTGGAATCCACAGGCCCTTAGTGCTGCTGCAGCCAGCGAGTGAGGTGACGAGCGAGCGCGGACACCGTGTGACCGCGGGACGTGCCGATCGCACTTTGTGCTGCGGGTTCAGCGGCTGCAGAGCAGCGGAGGGAGAAGTTTTTTGAGAGCCAAGGCTGATCTTCAGTTCAGTGGATTTTACACTGCACTGAGCCACCATGACGGCACGGCTACCCAGAGACTTTTTTATTTTAATAATGGTTCAGCTCAATCAGATTTTGTATAAAAACTTGGCGGGTCAGGCGAATAATCGGACAGGTCTGGCGGGGTCCTGCCGGCAGCGCGGCTCGCCTCGCCCGTCCCGGTGACGCAATTTCCGGCTGCAGCGCTGGGCCAAGCGGAGGCTCCTGAGCGGGTCCGGGGGGGCGAGCGGCGGGTCGGCTTGTACAGGGGGCAGCGCAGAGGCCGCCATGGGAAACCCGGGTGTCCCCAGCACGTTCCTGTTGGAGCAGCACATGGCCTGTGCAGGATTTCTAAGTATTAAAAGGACAAATGCAGTTAAAATGTTCGCAATGCTATTCTGGGACACATGGACTTTGAATGTATGCATTTTTCGGTAAAAAGAAAAAGGTTTGGATCTATTTTCTTGTTCTGATTGTTGGACATGGCTGTTCTAGAGGTTACCCATGTCCATTGGGCTTCTAGCGCATCTTCTCTGACTCACAGCACACCAAAATGTGCCCACGTTTTGTTTAGGAGCCCCAGCTGCCAGGGGTGGCTGCTGGGTTTGTGGAACTGTAAAGAAAGCAGTGCGGGCACTCACAGAAACAGCACCAAGTTCTTGCCTTGCTCCTCTGGGGCTGGGGGCTCAACACACCCAGACAGGACACGCTGCCTTTCCCTGGGGGAATTTCTGGAACACAGGCTGTTTGCTTCTGACCAGAGGTGTCTCTAGACTTTTCTCATGACACCTGTCTCCAGCTCTGGAGCTCCAGCCCATGAACAGCTCGATTTTAGGCCCCTTGCTTCTGCATCTGTGACAAGTCACGCTGCTCTCACTCCAGCTTCTGCCTGATTTCTGACACCTGTCTTGGTGCCCTGCCCTGGACACTTTCCCTGCTCCAGGTTCAGCCATCTAACAGGACTCCTGGAAGCCAAGAGCTCCTCTGAGAAAGGAATGAGAAAAAACAAACAAACAAAACTTGTAATGGTGCTTTTTTATTTTCCAAAACTAATTTGATTTTCAGATATTATATACCCTTGCAAATGATTTCTGCAGCATTTCTGCTCTGTGGATCCCAGCAGCCTGAATCACCACTTGTGACATGATCTTTCCTGCAACACGAAGATCCGTAACATGGCAGCTCAAAAAGTCGTATGGCAACACTATTCAAATGCCAATACAATTCCTTTCTTTGCTCTGAACTCACTGCGGTAGCAGATCCTACGCCACTGATTTACCACGGTACATTTTGAACCTTCATAGAGATTACTGAGCACTGCAAGGACATTCTTGTGTATGTACTTACTCCAATTAAAAAATAGTAGAGAAAATATTTTCACTCACTGTTATTAGGTGGCAGGAGAAGTCCATTTATATTTCGAGGTTTGCTGTGATGGAAGGCACAACTGATCCTCGAACAGCCTGAGGGTTGTTTTTCCCAGAAACAGGAGATGTGGCTGTACTTCTGCTGCAGGAGAAAAGAGTTGTCATCTGTTGTAAGCAGAACAATAAAAATGGACTAAATGGAGCAGGACACGGTCTGCTGCTGTGACCATATTACCAAGATTTTGTGGGACCATGTTCTGATATTTTAGAACTCTTAAAGTTATCTTAAAAGTTATCATGAGCTCCAGATAACTCTAAAGTTCTCCTGAATTAGGTCAGTTGATCTTTCACGATGTCAAACTGTTACCAGATGAGCAGTGAAGCCTTTCCACGAGATGCTGGGCAGAAAGTTACTGAACTGACATGTGGTTGAGTTTCCTTTCCTGCACAACAAGATAATCAGGTCAATCCCCAATGAGATGAGCTGTACAAGTGCAAATCCTACGCTAGACTCTCTTGCCATTAATGGACGTGGGTCCTTGGGAAATAAGGAGCAGGAAATCAAACCCAGAAAGATGCCCAGCAAAAACCGAAAAACTATAAGTCTGGGAACTGGTGTTCTGAGGCTGCTGTCACTGCACTGCTCACACCATCTCCCAGCTGTTTGTGCATTTGAAGGTGTTTCACCCAGATTCAGACATTAACAGCTGGGTCTCAAAGCAGCATCTCCAAAACACGCCACGTTTGGACTGCAGTCAGTACAACTGGGCCATCCCCTGAGACACACTGGGGTCTGGAGCCAAAGCCCAGCCCCCGGGCATTAATGCCAAAATCCCCAGTGTCGAAATGGATGCAATAATGGAGAGCCCAACACCAACCCTGGATTTCCAGCAGGTGGAATTTAAATACAGGGCAAAGACACGTTGCGGGACTTTCTTCTCAAGAACTTATTCTGCAGTACTTCAGGAAGGAACTAAAAGCAGAAATTATAAATGTGGCCTACGTATTCAAAATCAATATAATCCTGATTCAATACGAAAGATGAGTGATCTTCACCCATGACTTTTATGTGTTCCCTGAGCACCTGAGCACAGTTCACGTGAGAAATTCCCATGGTTCAGATGATCTTTACCTCTTCCCACCACTTCCAAAAACCCGATATTTCATCTACAGATGTGGCCATGACCCAGAGAGACATATCAGCTTCTACGTTTACATAACAGACCTCCCTGTGAACACGGCTGTATCAAGAAATCAAGGATCCAAAGCACTCTGAGATCTACAGCATTTACCTGTGCATTTGGGGAACGCTGGAAAGGGCAGTTTTTCCCAACTTCGCCCATTTTCTCAACACCGAATGTCAGCAAAAGGCACCAGCACGAAGCAGCTGGTGCCTCCTGCAGCCACCCAAGTCAACAAAGGCAGTTGCTGGCCAGTATAGAATGTTGTTTTGAAAGCCCCAACTGCTCCTCCAGCCCCTGATGTCAACATCATTGCGCCAGGAGACACGTCCAGCTTGAACATCTTCCTTCATCTCCATTGCTTCAGTGTAAATTACAGAAAATCGGGCTATTTCAGAGTCTCCCATCCCAGTGTTTCTTTAATGAAAAATGGAACAAACCCATTTGCCAGGGCTTAAATAATACCCACCCCCTTGCTGAAGGAGCTGAGGCCTGAGAAACAAACCTTTGATACTGCAAAGACAAACCTTATTGACTGTTTTTTTGAGCAAAACCTTTCTGCCCAACGTTTTTCTTACTGTAGCTCTTTGGATGGAGGGGTGTTGGGAAGGTGGTTTAAGACTGAGGTTTTATTTCTCATGACTCCACTCAGATTTGGTTGGTAATGAATTAATTTCCAGTGGTGGAGTCTGTTTTGCCTGTGACAGTGATGGGTGAGTGATGTCTCCCGTCCTTATCTCGGCCCATCAGTGCTTTGTTTCTCTTCTCTCCTGCCCAGCTGAGGAGGGCAGTGACAGAGCAGCTTTGGTGGGCACCTGCTGTCCAGCCAGGGTCAGCCCAGCACAGCTTCCGAGGTTTATCCCGAGGCGCAGAGCCCGGGAACCACCCGGAGGCCCCTGTGCTGACGGGGGCAAAACCCACACAGCGAGTTCCCCACGTGCCAGGGCCCGCGCATCCCGGCCCCAGCCAGGCGTGCGGCACCCAGGCAAGCAGAGAACAGCCTGAGGAACGGCTGCCGGGCCAGCGGCACCAACGGCACCGCCAGGGCGCGCTGCCTCAGCCCGGAGCCGAAAACAGGCGGGCGGGGCGGCCCTGACACAGCGGGAGCCGCTCTGGAGAGAGAACGGCGCCGGGAGCCCTGGGGCTGCCCCAGGCCCGCGGCCGGGCTGGGCGCCTCCGAGAGGGGAGGCCCCGCCTCGCTGGCGGCTGCTGGGGAGGTGCCCGAGGCCACCGCGCCCGCCTGTCCCGCCCTGTCCCGGGCCGCCCTCCCCAGCGCTCGGGTGCGTCGCGGGGCTCCTGGCGGCGGGCGGGCCGGGCTCCATTTCCCGTGGGCAGCGCGGGGCGGTGCAGCCGCAGTTCCGCCCGGCGCTGGGCCGGGTTGGGAGCGGGCAGGCTCGGGTGCCGGGGCCATGAGGCGGCGGGCGCGGGGCAGCGGGAGGTGCCGTGTGTGTTGGTGACCGAGGTGAAGGAGGCGCCGTGGGCCCAGCGGGAGCGCCAGGTGGCCGAGGCGGAACGGGGCCGGGGCCGGGGCCGGGCCCAGGGGGAGCCGCTGGGCCGCGGGGAGTGGCGCCGCACGGCGGGGCGGAGCGGGGTGGGCAGGCAGCGGCACCGGCCGTGTCAGACCCGCCCGGGCTTTCCCGAAGTGTCTGCGCCTTAAATGCGGGAGAGAAAGCTCATTCGGGAGCCATTTCAGCTCAGACTGGCCTGAGTTGGGAGTTGGAAGGACCCACAAGGATCATTAGTCCAACTCCTGTCCCCGCACAGGACACCCCACAGGTCACCCTGTGTGTCTGAGGGCGTTGTCCAGTCTCTTCTTGAACACTGTCAGGTTGGGGCCATGACACCTCCCTGGGGAGCCCGTTCAGTGTCCAGCACCTCTGGGTGAAGAACCTTTTCCTCATGTCCAACCCAAACCTCTCCTGGCACATCTTCTGCCATTCCCTGGGTTCTGTCATTGGTTGCCAGACAGATCAGCGCCTGCCCTTCCTCCTCCCCTTGTGAGGAGGCTGTAGACCGTGATGAGGTCTCCTCTTAGTCTTCTCTTCTCCAGGCTGAACAAACCAAGTGACTTTAACTGCTCCTTGTATGGCTTCTTCTCCAAACCCTTCACCAACCTCTTCTGGACACCCTCCAATAGCTTTATATCCTTTTTATCCTGTGGCGCCCAGAAGTGCACCCAGTGCTCCAGGTGAGGCCGCAGCACTGCCGAGCAGAGCGGGACAGTCACCCCCTGGCCCGGCTGGCCATGCTGTGCTGAGTGCACCCAGGACACGGGTTCCTCTTGGCTGCCAGGGACACTGTTGGCTCATGTTCAACTTGCCATCAACCAGAAACCCCAGATCCCTCTGCAGAGCTGCTCTCCAGCATCTCGTGCCCCAGTCTGTATGTACAGCCAGGACTGCTGGCACTAAGATGGATGCTTGTGGAACCCACCATTGACTGGTGTCCAACCCAACATGACCCCATCTCTGTTTATTTTTCCTCACTTAGGCAAAGTGAGTGGATTCCGTGCTTAAATATAAGCACATGTATTTTCTTTAGTAATTCCTTGCCAGATTCAGGCAAGTGTGTACTTTTCCCGGAGTCAGGGAGGGCTCTGGCGTTGTATTTGGTGAGCCACGTGTATGCACACTGTGGATCTCCATTGTTATTATTTGATGCACCCCAATAATTTCCTCAACTGATACTTGAAGCTGTATTTATGTTCTTGGAGAGCTAAAACCCCGTTCTTTACCGGTTAATCTGCTGCACCTTTTTGACCAGAATAAAAGTTTGTTTTGAACCCTGTTGTCTGCCTAAAACTAACTTTTGGGGTGCCTCTGTGACACAGGGGATGGGGGGATACAGGGGACATAGAGGGGACATGGGGAGTGACATGGGGGTGGGGGGACACAGGGGACCTGGAAGGGACATGAGGGTCACAGGGGGGGACACGTCCCCCACTTTTCCCCCCTTCACTACAATTTACCCCCCAATTCCCTCCAGTTTTAGAATCCCCAAATAACTTGCTTTGGAAAAGACCTTTAAGATCATGGAGTCCAACCGTTCCCCCGATACCCAATGGGAGTTGAAATGCCCATCGCCAATTTCCCACGAATCCCTTTGGGCCTCAAGCGTTTTATTCCCCCCGAGCGACCCCCGGATGAAACACCCGGACACTCAAGTTCTCGCATTTGCAGGAAAATCCCCATTTTGCCCTGTTTTTGTTTCTCAAACTGGGATGAACTCCCCAGGCTCTTCTCAAATGCAAAATAACGGGGGTTTCGCTGCACTCTGGGCTGGACTTTGCTGCTGCTTAATGGGGGTAGACTCGGTTTTTTTAATGAGTGTGACTTTCCCTAATTGGGATCTTCCCTATGATCCTAATGAGGATAAACTCGTTGTTTTTAACAGGTAGGCTCCCCCATGCACGGCCGGGAGACAGCCCGGAGCAGCCGGACCGTGCAGCAGCTGATTTTCTCCTGCCCGACGCCATCTGCTCTGCAGGGACGAGCCTGAGCCCGAGCAGCCGTGCATGCCCATCCCGGCACCAGGCGAGCCACTGCTCCGGCAGCGTGTGCGGGTGACCCAGGGCCATGCAACGAGGAAGAGGGACCTCCTCCTCTTCAGTGACACCTTGGGCATCGCCAAGCACCAGTAAGATTTGTAGAGCCCAGCGGCCTTTCCTCCCAACCCTGGACATGGCAGCAGGGCAGCAGGGCAGGGACAGCCCAGGAGCAGCCCCAGGTGGCCGGCACCCTGGTGCTGGATGCAGCCATGGTCGTGACCATGGCAGGGGGACTTGGGAGGGGAGCCAGCAGGCTCAAGCACCTCCAGGTCACTCCCTGTGCTCCTCTCTGCAGACGTATTCCATATCATGCACCAGCCCCTGGGAAAATTGAAAGGTACAATGGTTTGTTAAAAACTACACTAAAGGCATTGGGTGGTGGAACCTTTTGAAACTGGGAGTCACATTTAGCAAAAGCCACTTGGTTGGTCAACACCAGGGGATCAACCAATCGAGCCGGTCCTGCTCAATCAGGAATTCTTCGTACTGCGGAAGGAGATAAAGTGCCTGTAGTACACATGAAAAACATGTTAGGAAAGGCAGTCTGGGTTACTCCTGCCTCAGGCAAGGGCAAGCCCATTCGTGGGATTGTTTTTGCCCAGGGACCTGGCAGCACCTGGTGGGAGATGCTTAAGGATGGAGAAGTTCGGTGTGTGCCTCAAGGGGATTTGAGCTTAGGTGAAAATATTCAATACTGAACTGCATGATGTGAATTGCCACACTAGCAGTGTTTAATAAGTGTCTTTCAGATCAAGACAGTGATGATGAAACCAGCGCTCGCTTCCTCAAGTGGCGCCTGACAACTTCTTCAAAGTTGATAGAGTCTTTTAACCCACAAACAGTGGTCATGAGATGCACTTGTACCATTTTTCCTGCCCTGGGAGACCGTTGTGACAAATGAACTTAATGAACTTTTTCAAAGGATGGTCAAGGGATTAAGAGAATGATGAATTACTCCTGTGTATATATGTACATATGTATATATATATATATATAAAAAAGTAGTGATTAATTAGATTGTATTGATAGAATGTATTAACGAAATTGTATCGATAAGGTCTAAATATGCCGTGAATGGCATGTTATAAGGGGTGGAATGTCCTGTTTTTTTTAAAAAACATGTTTCTCTTTTAATGAATTTGCCTGTCAGCTAAAGCTTTGTATTAGCTGACTCCTGAAAAGCCAGATCCATGTATTGGTAGACACAGCAATGGAATGTGAGGTGACAGTGACAGGCTGGGCTGACAGGCTCCCCCTCCCGTAGTGGGCACTCGGCTGCCACAGCCAGCTGACATAGAACCTTTGTCACAATGCCCGCTACCGTGGTGGGGATGCGGTGACTCTGCAGGTGACAGGGACACTGCAGGACTTGGTGTCAGCTCAGCAATTTCTCAGTTCCGTGAAGAAGCTGAATTCTGCAAATGGCTGGTTTGGCTTTTGAAATGATGTCATCAGGTGGGTGTTTTGGTGTAATACGCTGAAAAACAGAGCAGAAATGGTGAAATATTTTCATGATATGCATAATCCCTGAACCAAACCACCATGACAGAGCCTAACTAGATCTGCAGCTTTTTTTTTGTGCTGCCAGCATATTGTGGAAGTACAGTATAAAAACCATCCTTATGGAGAGATCCTGTATCAAAAATAGCGTGGTCAGCAGGACAAGGGCAGTGATCCTTCCCCTGTACTCTGCATTGGGGAGGCCACACCTGGAGTACTGTGTTCAGTTCTGGGCCCCTCAGTTCAGGAAAGACATTGAAGTGCTGGAGCGGGTCCAGAGAAGAGCAGCACGACTGGTGAAGAGACTTGAACATAAGACCTATGGGGAGAGGCTGAGGGAGCTGGGGTTGTTTAGTCTAGAGAAGAGGAGGCTTAGAGGTGACCTCATCACTCTCTATAACTACCTGAAGGGAAGTTACAGCCAGGTGGGAATTGGTCTCTTCTCCCAGGCAGTTAGCAATAGGACAAGGGGGCATGCGCTTAAACTCTGCCAGGGGAAATTTAGGCTGGATATTAGAAAGAAATTCTTTGCAGAGAGAGTGGTCAGGCATTGGAATGGCTGCCCAGGGAGGTGGTGGACTCGCCGTCCCTGCAGGTTTTTAAACTGAGATTGGACATGGCACTTAGTGCCATGATCTAGTCAATGGACTGGAGTTGGACCAAGGGTTGGACTCGATGATCTCTGAGGTCTTTTCCAACCCAGTCGATTCTGTGATTCTGTGATCTTTGCATTTTAGGCTTAGTCTAAGTGTCTCAAGTAGTTGGGGTTTTTGTTTAAGGCTTAATCTAAAAGGTCTGATGGCTTTCCTGATTGTCTAAAGAAGAGTGTGCTGTAAATATAAATAGAAAAACCATCGTTTTGGAGGGATCTTGGTGTTTTAGGCTCAGTGTAAGTTTCCCAAGTAGTTGGGTTGTTTTTTTCTCTTCTGTGAAAAATATTTTGCTGCTTGTGCATTCTCAAAATGTCTTGATGGTGTGTGGAGACAATAGAAGTGCGATGTTACGTACAAAATTTTGCATTTGTATCTGTAAAGGGATTCTCATATTCATATGCACTCATGAATTGACTAAATAGTTTTTCTTTTCTGTATTTCTGTTATTTTCAGAACACACAGATGACAACACCCCAGTCCTTAAGAACTCACCAGAAACTGTTGCAAGAATCGCGTCTGGAGCAGTTAAAGCTCCCGGCAAAACAAACATTTTCTAAGTATTCCTAGGGCTTTGTATTCTTTGTGAGCAGTTTCAGTGTGGTTTAACCTTTTTGATATATATTAGTTTACAGTGGCATTCAAATGGTATCTTGCTCTGACTCTGTGACTGAGAATCTGTGTCTGTTTTATTGACTCTGTGACTGTGACTCTGACTGTGACAGTGATTCTGTGACACTGTGACTGAGACTGTTACTCAGACTCTGGGACTCTGACTCTGTGACTCTGTGACTTTGTGACACTGTGACTGTGACACTTTGACTGTGACACTGTGTCTCTATGACTGACACCAAGACTGTGACTCTGTGACTCTGTGTCTTTGTCAGTCTGTGACTGTGACTCTGTGACTGTTATTGTGACGGTGACTATATAACTATGACTGAGACTCTATGACTGTGACTCTTTGACTGTTAATGTGGTCCTGTGACTCTGTGACACTGTGACTCTGTAACTCTGTGACTGTGACTGTGACTCTGTTACTCTGACTCTGTGACTCTGTGATTCTGTGACTGTGGTACTGCAATTCTGTGACTCTATGACACTTTGACTGTGACTCTGTGACTGTCGCTGTAATTCTGTGACTCTGTGACACTGTGACTGTGAGTCTGTGAATCTGTGACTGTCACTGTGATTCTGTGGCTCTGTAACTATAAATGAGATTCTTTGACTGTGGCTCTGTGACTGTTACTGCGACTCTGTGAGTGTGACTCTGACTCTGTGAAACTGTGACTGTTAATGTGATTCTGTGACTCTGACTCTGTTACTCTGTGACTTTGTGACGCTGTGACTCTGAGACTATTTGACTGTCACACTGAGACTCTGTGACATAGTGACACTGTGAAACTGTGACTCTGTGACTCTGTGACTGTGACTCTGTGACACCGTGACACTGTGACTATGACTCTGTTACTCTGACCTTGTGACTCTGTGATTATGTGACTGCGACTCTATGACTCTGTTACTCTGCGATTATGGCTGCGTGACTCTGACTCTGTGACTCTGTGACTATGTGACACTGTGACTGTGACTGAGACTCTGACTCTGACACTGTCTCTATGACACTGTGACACATTGTGAATCTCTGACACTTTGACACTCTGTGACTCTGTTACTCTGACTCTGTTACTCTGTGACTGTGATGCTGTGACTCTGTGACTCTCTGACACTGTAACTGTGACTCTGTTACTCTGACTCTGTTACTCTGTGACTGTGACTCTGATTCTGTGACACTGTGACCATGACTGAGAGTCTCTGACTGAGAATCTGTGACTCAGTGACTGAGACTCTGTCACTCAGTGACACTGTGACTCTGTTACTCTGACTCTGTGACTCTGTGATTCTGTGACTGTCACTCAGTGACACAGTGACCCTGTGACTCTGTGACTGTGAACAAGACTGTCACTGTGACACTGTGACACAGTGACTGTGACTCTGTGACTCTGTGTCTTTGTGAGTCTGTGACTCTGAATCTGTGACTGTTAATATGACTCTGTGACCCTGATTCTGTGGCTCTGTGACTTTGTCACGCTGTTACTGTGACTGAGACTCTTTGACTGTCACACTGAGACTCTGTGACACAGTGACCCTGTGACTCTGTGACACTGAGACTCTGTGACTGTGACTCTGTGACTCTGTGACTCTGTGACTCTGACACTGTGACACAGTGACTGTGACTCTGTGTCTTTGTGAGTCTGTGAGACTGTTACTGCGACTGTGACTGTGACTCTGACTCTGTAACTAAGTGACTGTAAATGTGACTCTGACTCTGACTCTGTGAGTCTGTGACTTTGTGACACTGTGACTGTGACTGAGACCCTTTGACTGTCACACTGAGACTCTGTGACACAGTGACCCTGTGACTCTGTGACACTGAGACTCTGTGACTGACTCTGTGACTCTGTGACTATTACTCTGTGACTCTGTGACCCTGTCACTGTGACACAGTGACTGTGATTCTGTGACTGTGTGTCTTTGTGAGTCTGTGACTCTGTGACTGTGACTCTGTGACTCTGTGACTATTACTCTGTGACTCTGTGACTCTGACACTGTGACACAGTGACTGTGACTCTGTGACTGTGTGTCTTTGTGAGTCTGTGACTCTGTGACTGTGATGTGACTCTGTGTACTAAGCAACTATGACTAAGACTTTATGAATGTGACACTGTGACTGTGAATATGACTGTGACTTTGTGACTGTGACTCTAACTCTGTGACTTTGTGACACTGACTGTGGCTGAGACACTGACTGTGACACTGTGTGTCTATGACTCAAGCATCACCGCTGTTCGAACCTCACCTTCTAAAAAAGTAGGCCTGAAAAAGTAGGCCTAAAAATGTAGGCTTATAAAATGTAAGCCTAAAAACGTACAGATCACATAGTCACAGTGACAGTCAGAGAGTCACAGTCACAAAGTCACATAGTCACACAGACACAGTCACTGTGTCACAGAGTCACAGAGGCACAGTGTCATAGTCAATAACTCACTGAGTCATAAAGACACAGTGCCACAGTCAAAGAGTGTCAGTCACAGTCACAGTGTCACAAAGTCACAGAGTCACAGAATCTGAGTTTTTTTGCACACTAAAGATTAAGACCAAATAAATATGAAAGAACGAAGTGGCAGTTCAATGAATATGTGGAATCTCAGCAAGTTTTCAAGTGTCGTAAATATTTCCTAAAATATCGCAGTGCTTTCAAGATTACTTTAAAGCACTTAATGCAGTTTCTGGTAATTAAGACCTTTTATTTGGTTTCTTTTTGATCTGTTGCAGGGCTCCAAAATAACACAAAACCCTTGTAACTGCTTTCAAATGACATTTCTATTGCTATTTTCAGTCAATACGGCATATATTTTATGACATATTATGTATTTTGGTGCTTTCGTGGCTAAACATGGCAAAGACTTGATCACAGTGCTTGGGCTTCCACAAAGGAACACTCTTCTGAAGAGATTTTAGTTGTGTTTTCCTCAGATGACTAATTAGAGTGATTAGTCACCAAATACAAATGTAATTTTGGTGTGGTTTATTTTTCAGTTGCACTGAATGCACCTGGAGAGAAGAGTTTATGCATAAGAATAAATTTCCACATTCCTTAGGCAATCAGAACATAAAGTTTGATGTTCAAGCTTTAGAATCTGGTTTCACTGCTGCTTGTTGGTTCTGGATGCTTTATTTAAGTTCTGATCACCTTTATTTCTCCTCTAAAAGTCAAAAGGAGCCAGTGAGCGGAACATCAAAAGCAGTATGTAAAAACATAATCTCACCCTTTTTCCTACACACCATGCTGAATTTTAACCAACACAGCCTTGCATGAATTTTCCAAGCATTAACATAATGTATTTTGCAGTAAATGTTTAAAATATTGGACTCAACAAGGTAAAAAGTGAGTCACGCCGTTGTTGTGAGGACAGCTCTGTGCAGCTCCGTGCTTCCTTGTTGTGCCCTTAAGTACTTGGGGATTTGTTCCTAAAACTGTGTAATTGCAGTTATTTTGTTGTGGCCCCTCTGAGTAAAAAAAAAATGTCTTTAATAGATTGCTGTGAATTTAAATATCGTTGCTACACAACTATGAATTTACATTTGGGAAAGGGGTGGTGTTTTTCTTCAGGTTTGCAAACACTGTTATTCTGCTACTAAAATATTGTATAAATGAGAAACACAAGGAAACACTTGACTGGTTTGGATCTGGATTTGCCGCTTTTGTCGAATACTATGTGTCGCTCACTTGGTTTTTATATTTTGTCTTTATTTTAACGTAAATTGCATTTATTGTATTGCAACTAAAACAGATGAGTTTTTATTTCTTGAAAACAGTTATTTTTCTCTCTCTCTCTCTCTTTTTTTTTTTTTTTTTTTACTAGCATGTGTATCAACACAAAATCAGTCTTCATAAATACAGTTTATTTGGCTTTTTTCCATGTTTCTGTATGTATTTCAAAGCAGAAGTTAGTCTGATAGGAATAAATCACTTGAAAGCTCGTCCATAATTGTGGAACAGTAAGACAACAACATTTGAATTTGTTACAGCTTTGTTGTGCTGCTGTCCCGCTGTCCTGTTGTCCCACTGTTACTACGCTCTGTCTTGAATGTACAATTGAACATGTGTCTAACTTTTTGTGAACAGATCAATGACTCTCCTGCATCTCTTTCTCTGGCACACCTTATTAAGGTATTACAGTAGAATATAAGGTATAAATTCTTGTCAAATACTTTAATACTTTCTGGAAGAGAAAAGGAAAAAAAACCAACCAAACCAAATCTGAGAGGAAAAAAACTGGGGAGAGTGACAGCTTTGAAATAATGTAATTATTTTTCTGTGTTGTGCTTTCTTAAGGTCCAAGTCTTCCTGTAGTGCTTTGTCTTACCCTAGAAGTTCGTATACCCACTGCAAGTCATGATCAGGCTCTTCCTGCACTCGCTCCAGCTCTCGATCACGGAGTCGTTCCTGTTCCCATTCCTACTCTCCATTGCTGCCATCTCCAAGAAGACGCAAAGGGAGGAGTCATAACTATCATTCTAGGTCAAGGTTGCGTGGTGATCACCACTCATGGTCAAGGTGTTCTTAAAGGACATGAAGCGAGATGAGGCCAGCCCCATCGCTGAGGAACTGGCAAAAGATCTCCGGCCCCTATTTGACTCTGTCAGACCCTGTCAGGCTCTTTCAGGCTTTTTCATGCTCTGTCAGGTCCTGTTGGGCTCTGTCAAGCCTTGTCAGGCTCTCTTGTTCTATGTTGGGCTCTATCAGGCTCTGTTGAGCACTGTCCGGCTCTTTCAAGCCCTGTTGAACTTAGTCAGGATCTGTCAAGCCTTGTCAGGCTCTGTCGGGCTCTGTCAAGCTATGTTGGGCTCTGCCAAGCTATGTCGGGCTCTGTCGGGCTGTGTCAGGCTGTGTCAGGCTCTGTCAGCTTTGTTGGGCCCTGTCCAGCTTTGAGGCTTTGTACAGGCCCTGCCAGGCTTTGTCAGGCTCTCTCAGGCTCTATCGGGCTCTGTCGAGCCCTGTCAGGCTCTGTTGAATTCTCTTGGGCTTTTTTGGGCCCTGTCAGGCGCTATGGGGTTTGGTCGGGCTCTGTCCAGCCCTGTCAGGCTTTGTCAGGCTTTGTCAGGCTCTGTTGGGCTTTGTTGGGCTCTGTCAGTCACTGTTAGGCTTTGTCGGGCTCTGCTGGGCTTTGTCAGTCTCTGTTGGTCTTTGTTGGGCTTTGTCAGGCTCTATCTGGCTCTATCAGACTTTGTCTGGCTCTGTCAGGCCCTGTTGGTCTCTTTCAGGTTTCATTGGGCTTTCTTCAGCTCTGTTGGGCTTTGCCAGGCCCTGTCGGGCTCTGTCAGGCTCTGTTGGGCTTTGTCAGATTTTTCTGGGCTCTGACGGTCTCTACAGGTCTTTGTCAGGCTTTATGGGGCTTTGTCGGTCTTTGTCAGGCCCTGTCAATCTCTTTTGGTCTCTTTCGGCAAAGCTCAACACAGCCCAACAAACCTTAGAGACTGACAGAGCGTGACAGAGCCCGACAAAGACCAACAAAGCCCGACAGAGCCTGACAAAACCCACAGAGCCCAATAAAGCCTGACAAAGACCTATAGAGCCTTACAGAGCCCAAAGAAGTCTGACAGAGCTCGACAGGACTTGACCAAGCCTGACAAATCCCAATAAAGCCCGAGAAAGCCCCTTAAAGCCCGACAGAGCCCCCAAAAGCTGAACAGAGCCCGACAAAGCCTAGCAGAGACCAACAAAGCTCAAACAAGACCAACAGAGCCTGACAGAGGCTGACAGAGGCCAACAGAGCCTGACAGGGCTGGACAAAGCCCAGCAGAGCCCAACAAAGCCCCAAAGAGACCATCAGAGCCTGACAGCCAGGCAAAGGCTGACAGGGCCGGACAGAGCCCGACAAAGCCCAATAAAGACCGAGAGAGCCTGACAAAGAACAACAGGGCCTGACAAAGCTTCAGAAAGCCCCACAAAGCCCCATGGAGCCTGACAGAGCTTGAAAAAAATGGACAGAGCCTGACAGGGCCCAACAGTGCCTGATAGAGCTCAAGATAGTTCAACAAGGCCTGACAAAGCCTGGCAGACCCCAACAGGGCCCAACAAAGCCAGGCAAAGCCCGACAGGGCCCAACAAAGCCCGACAGAGCCTGACAGGGCCTGACAGAGCCTGACAAGGCCTGACAGAGCCCAACCAATCCTGAAAGCACCCAACAAAGCCTGAAAGCACCCAGAAGACCCCAATAGAGTCCAAGAGGACATGGAAAAAGCCCGACAGAGCTTGACAGAGTCTGACAGGGCCCAATAGAGCCCAACAGAGCCTGACGGAGTTTCACAGAGCCTGACAGGGCACAAAGAACCTGATTGTGACTGGCAGTGGGTATATGAACTTCTAGGGTAAGACAAAGCACTACAGGGAGACCTGGACCTTGAAAAAACACAACACAGAAAAAATAATTACATTATTTCAAAGCAGGCACTCTCCCCAGATTTTTTTCCTCTCAGATTTGGTTTGGTTAGGGTTTTTTTTCTCTTCCAGACAGCAAGTCCCGAGGGCTATAGTGCAGTATCAAATAGCAAGAAAACATGATTTAGCCTGCAGTCACTCCTGATTTTAAAATGCTAGTCTAGTCTATTTAACTTTACTACTTATTTGGCAATTTGTAGAGGATGCAAAGCACTTGTACTGCAGTCGTATATACTATTTAATCCTATGTACTATTTAATCCTCCATACTGTTTAATCAACACTTCCAGCCAGATGTCCCTGCAAAATCTTGCACATACTTTGAGCTCTGACCAGGAACAGTGACCACATGTTGATCAAATCACCTCTAAAAGCTTCTAAACTCAGTTTCTAGAAATATGACAGATCCTGTCACCATGACTAATAGAGAGCTCTTCAGACTCCTGCCCAAGGGATTTGGGGGATAGAAAACATCAGCTGTCCTGATTCTTTTTTTTTTTTTTTTTTTTTTTTTTTTTCCCCACAAGCTTTCCCTTTATTATTTTTTGAAGAGTCATTTCACATTATTCCCCGTATGTTCATTAGCATCATTCCTCCTCTAAATGTCCTTCACCAAATGAAAATTTCTTTACAAACAAGTCTGATGTTTTAATTCCTAAGTTAACCATGTCAGCAAAAGACCAGTGGAAGTCACCAGTCTGCAGTCCAGGTTAAAATCTCTCTGGGTATCCATGTGAGAGAAATGAAAAATGAAATGAGGACAGTTTCTCTGACCATATTTGAGCTGTAAATCACACAGGAAACTCCTGTCACTGCAAACCCTGAAGTCATCCAATCCACCCAATGACAGAGATGTGGAATGGAACTCCTCTGGCTTCTTCTAGACAATCTTCTTCTCCATTACAGACATATAAAGCAGTTACTTGGAAAATGAATACGTACACTCCTTTGGACTCCTTTCCTATTCCATCAATTCCTGGGAACAGGCTAAAAAGATTTGTGCTGTTACAAAAAGAAATCCAGACATCTCTCATCGTAAGACCCACACTTGCAATGACATTTCACTGATTACTTTAACTAGCAAAAGCTTTTAATCCTCTCCTTTTGCCAAGCATAAGGGCTGCAAGGCAAGGCAAGGCAAGGCTAGGCTGCAGGACGTTTATTTGCTTTATATTTTCTACCACATCCACCTTCAGAGCAGGAGGAAAGCCATCAGACCTTATGGATTAGGCCCAAACAAAAACCCAAGCTACTTGAGACACTTAGACTAAGCCTAAAATGCAAAGATCTCTCCATAAAGATGGTTTTTATACTGTACTTCCACAATCTGCTGGCAGTACAAAAAAATAAGCTGCAGATCTCCTTAGGCTGAGTCATGGTGGTTTGGTGCAGGGATCATGCATATCATGGGAATATTTCACCATTTCTGCTCTGGTTTTCAGTGTATTACACCAAAACACCCACCTGATGACATCATTTCAACAGCAAAGGCAGCACTTTGTAGAATTCAGCTTCTTTGGGGAACTGAGAAATTGCTGAGCTGACACCAAGTCCTGCAGTGTCCCTGTCACCTGCAGAGTCACCGCATCCTCGCCACGGTAGCGGGCATTGTGACAAAGGTTCTATGTCAGCTGGGTGTGGCAGCTGAGCGCCCCCTAGGGGAGGGGGACCCTGTCAGCCCCGGCCCTGTCACTGCCTGCTGTCCCTGCTGTCACCAGCAAAGCCTCTGAAAACTGGCCAAACCATGCCCAGACCTGGGGCCAAAGTGGCCCAAAGTC
Organism: Streptopelia decaocto; assembly: GCF_964273445.1. NCBI lineage: Eukaryota > Metazoa > Chordata > Aves > Columbiformes > Columbidae > Streptopelia > Streptopelia decaocto. The sequence continues at coordinate 180,776 of NW_028116450.1, read as the reverse complement.
TCCAAGAGACAAGTTGGGAAGAAAGATATGGGACAGAGGGAGAAAGCGAAGGGAGCAGCAGAAAGGGAAGGAAGAATAAAAAGTGGTGTTGGGCTGCAGGACTGTAATGGAGGATTTGAAAGAAAAGAGGCAGGAAGCAGGAGAGTGAGAGAAAAAGAAAGAAGAGAGGTGTCTTGGTTTTGTTAAAAACAAGTTTCTCTTTCAGTGAATTTTGCCTGTTAGCTAAAGCCTTCATATTAACTGCATTTTCCTGGAGAACCAGACACATGTTTTGGTAAACCTAGCAATGGAATGCAAACTTATTGATAAGCATGGATGGACATCTCGCGAGAGGGGTGACGAGAAACTGGTGACCAAGAAACTGACCAACTGTGTATAACATCCCATTCACGTGAATACTTCATATAAAAGTGGGAGATCACGAGGATCTCGTCCCTTTTGCCTTCTGCCTTTGCTTTTTCCCTTCTGCTTATGGCCGACATTAGGAGTGGACCTTGCTAGTTGTCCCTGCGAACTGAGGCCTAGTGAGAGACTGAATCCAGCTCCGGTTGGCTGCAGAGTCTAATCCAGGACTTTGGTTGCCGGCTCTGTAGTTGCTGAGACTTTCAAGATTGGTTTTGTATATTTTGTATTATTTTCTCTATTCTTATTAGTAGCATTAGTAAAACATCTTTCATTTTTCCAACTCTCTTCTCTCCGTTCTTCTTTCCCTCCCGATCGCCTGTCCTTAGTGGGAAGGGGGGAGAGGGAGGGGCAAAACGGGGGAAGTGTGGGGGGAGAGGGGGTTAACAATACATCTGCCAGGGTTTTATTGTCACCCCGCAATCTTAACCCTCGACAGATAATTGGCGCCCAATGTGTGGCAAGAGAAAGGGGTAAAGTTGAAGATTTTTGGCTTCTCTACTGCTCTGATGTACCTTTCAATTTTCTTGGCACGGTGCCAACTCATAGAGTTGTGATACTCGCGCATCTGTTTGCTTTGTGTATTATTTAGTGGTATTAAGGCAAAGTGAATTACATTGATTTAAAGACGTTATGGCATAAGTTGTATCAGTTCTTTTCTACATTGTGCTCATTGATTCCATATCTGTGTTGGGCCTTCTTTTTAAATCGAAGTGTTCATTATATAACAACAAGGAACTTGACAATGGTCATGATGATACTGTGTGGTTTGTCACTGGTTTATTTCATTATACTGCAGCCACTAATGAATTTCTACTCGCTTCTGCTTTACCTTGAAAAGCCTTCAGGAGAGATTAAAGAGCAGTATGGCTCTGTGTTTGCTAATTGGTCAAGCGAATCTTTAGAAAGGCTGACTAACAATACTTTTGTTTTTTCGCTAGGACAGTTCGCAAATGTTTTAGAGAGCTTTGAATATCCTTGGAGTTTTGATAGAACTGTGATGGTGTTATCTGGTTTGCTGAATGTGTGTCAGTTTCTGTTAATGTTAAGAGAAATGGGGTTCAACAGAAGGTTTGCTGTTGGAGAATGGCCAAGAGAGAAAGGGCATGAGACCCTCTCTACAAAGAGGATCTCTTCTAGTTAGCATGAGTAGGCCTCAGTTAGCATGAGCTGAGCAAGGGTAAGTGAGAAGGTACTGCCTGAGAAAGGCCTGGGTAAACAAGTCTCAGGAGGCAGCGCCTGAGAGAGGCCTGGATAAACAAGTCTCAGGAGGCAGCTCCGAGATAACGAGGGAATTCACATACCAGAGAAGCCACAGAAGGGGATGGACTCATTATGTATGTTAGGATGGGCTCATTACGTATGCTATCAAATCGGTGTTTGACGAGTAGGCATAATTAATAGAACCGTTATAAAAGCCTGTGCTCTGTATCAATAAACTGAAGTATGCTTATCATCCGCACCGGATGGCCGCATTTCTTCCTCCGTCGCCGTAGGCCCGAACCCAGGCCGGGGTCTTGACCCCCGACAGTTTGCGTCTCTTTTTTGTCCTGAGATTTGCGGTGCGTCTTCGGAAGCTTTAGCAAAAAGCACTCCTGGCTGCTTAAGAAAGAGCAAAACAGCGAAAGCTGCCACTGCAGCCACTGCCCCCCCAACGGCGGCTTTGCAGGCTGAAGCTACAGCTCCTCCGCAGAGTTCCTCTGCCAAGGTCGCTGAAGATAAGATTACTTCTCCAGCCTCAAAGGCAGCCCCCTCTTCTTCACACACTGGTCACTCTTGCTGCTGTAACCACAGCAATCACTGTGACAGTCATTCAGACTCTGGAAATGAATCAAATGATGCTGAACCTATATCAGCATCAGTTGCCAGTTGTAAGAAAGTCACTAGAAAGACTAGCCGTGCAGCAGATGATGGCACAGGGCCAACATCAACCCAAGGGGCATCATCAGGACAGGGAGGAGATGAAGTGACCACCACTTGGTCCTTTTCTCCAGGTGAGCTGAGAGATCTGCGAAAAGACTTTAGTCGTCGTGAAGGCGAGAATATTTTAACCTGGCTGCTCCGATGCTGGGACAATGGGGCAGAAACAATTGAATTGGAAGGTGGTGAAGCCAGGCAGCTTGGATCTCTGTCAAGAGATTCCACCATTGATAGGGCAATTTCAAGAGAGTCTAACACCACTACCCTCTGGCCCCGACTCTTGGCAGCTATGAAAGTAAGATTTCCCTACAAGGAAGATTGTGTATCCAAGTTAGGGAAATGGAATACTATGGAGAGAGGTATTCAGTTCCTGAGAGAATTAGCTGTGCAAGAGATCATCTATTTTGGACCAAACAGCCAGGAGGGGACAGACCCAGATAGAATCAATTGTACATGACCTCTGTGGCCCAGATTTGTACAAAGAGCACCACCTGCATATGCTAAGTCATTGGCAGGAATGGTCTGGTCATCACGAGGTATACCAGATATTACTGAAGTGATTGAGCAGCTCCGGAACTTTGAGGACAGCCTTGCTGGTTCTCTACGGGCTTGTGTTTCTGCTGTGGAGAAACTGTGTGAAAAATCTGATGACCGGTTTGAAAAGCTGTTGCAAGAAATCAAAGAACTCAGAGAAGACACATACCATTCACGACCTGCACAAACCTGTGTTTCAGCTATTAGGAAAAGGCGTTTCCAATCTCGAGAGAGAGGACAGAGGCAGCCCACAAAAAGAGGTTCACTGTGGTTCTTCCTACATGAGCAAGGAGAAAACATGAATAAGTGGCATGGAAGACCTACCTCAGAACTTCAAGAACGAGTACGTGAGATCAAAGGAAAAACTCGTAGGAAGGTTGCTGCTCCAGTTTACTAAAGGAACAGAAGAGATTCTGATGCTTTTGAAGGAACCTCTAATTCACATCCAGAGACTGTGCAAAACAGAAATTAGAGGTGCCCTGCCTCCAACCAGGTGGAGGAAAGGGATAACAGAGTTTATTGGACTGTACAAATACGATGGCCTGGTACAACACACCCCCAGGAGTACAAAGCTTTAGTGGACACTGGTGCTCAGTGCACAATAATTCCTTCTAATTATAAAGGAACGCAATCCATCAATATTGTTGGAGTGACTGGGGGATCCCAGGAACTGACTGTTGTAGAGGCTGAAATGAGCCTAACTGGAAAAAACTGGCAAAAGCATCCCATTGTGACTGATCCAGATGCTCCATGCATCCTTGGCATAGACTACATCAAGAGAGGGTATTTTAAGGACCCAAAAGGGTATAGGTGGGCATTTGGTATAGCAGCTGTGGACACGGAGAAAATTGAACAGCTGTCTGATTTGCCTGGTCTTTCAGATGACCCTTCTGTTGTAGGACTGCTGATGGTTGACGATCAGCAGGTGCCAATTGCTACCACGACGGTGCATCGCCGGCAATATCGCACCAACCGAGACTCTTTGATTCCTATCCAGAAGCTGATCTGTCAATTGGAAAGCCAGGTGTGATCAGTAAGACTCGCTCACCTTTTAACAGCCCAATCTGGCCAGTGCGTAAGTCTAGTGACGAGTGGAGACTAACTGTGGACTATCGTGGCCTGAATGAAGTTACACCACCACTGAGTGCTGCTGTGCCTGACATGCTAGAACTGCAATTTGAACTGGAGTCAAAGGCAGCTAAGTGGTATGCTACAATTGACATTGCTAATGCATTTTTCTCTATTCCTGTAGCAGCAGAGTGCAGGCCGCAGTTTGCTTTCACCTGGAGGGGCATCCAGTACACGTGGAATCGCTTGCCCCAGGGGTGGAAACACAGTCCTACCATCTGCCATGGACTGATCCAGACCACGCTGGAGCAAGGTAAAGCTCCAGAACACTTGCAATATATTGATGACATCATTGTATGGGGTGACACAGCGAAAGAAGTCTTCGAGAAAGGTGAGAGAATAATTCAGATTCTTTTGGATGCTGGTTTTGCCATAAAATGAAGCAAGGTCAAGGGACCTGCACGAGAGATCCAGTTTTTAGGAATAAAATGGCAAGATGGCCGTCGTCAGATCCCAATGGATGTGATCAACAAAATTGCTGCAAAGTCTCCACCTACTAATAAAAAGGATACACAGACTTTCTTGGGCATTGTAGTTTTTTTGAGAATGCATATCCCTGACTACAGCCAGATTGTGAGCCCTCTCTATCGAGTGACTTGTAAAAAGAACCAATTTGAGTGGGGCCCTGAACAACGACAAGCCTTTGAACAAATGAAGCGTGAGATAACTCATGCGGTGGCCCTTGGACCAGTTCGGACTGGACTAGATGTTAAAAATGTGCTCTACACCGCAGCCGGAGATAATGGACTTACCTGGAGCCTCTGGCAGAAAGCACCAGGAGAAACCCGAGGTCGACCCTTAGGTTTTTGGAGTCGAGGATACAAAGGATCTGAGGCCAACTATACTCCAACTGAAAAAGAGATACTAGCAGCATATGAAGGAGTTCGAGCTGCTTCAGAAGTGATCGGTACTGAAGCACAGCTCCTCCTGGCACCTCGACTGCCGGTGCTGAGCTGGATGTTCAAAGGGACGGTTCCCTCTCCACATCATGCAACCGAACCTACGTGGAGTAAATGGATTGCACTGATCACGCAACGAGCTCGAATTGGAAGTCCCAATCGCCCAGGGATCTTAGAAGTGCTTACACACTGGCCAGAAAGCAAAGACTTTGGGATGTCTCCAGATGAGGAGGAAGTAAAACGTGCTGAAGAAGCACCACCGTATAATACTCTTTCAGAGACTGATAAGCAGTATGCACTGTTCACAAATGGATCCTGTCGTCTTGTAGGAAAACAGCGAAGGTGGAAAGCTGCTGTGTGGAGTCCCACACGACAAGTTACAGAAGCCACTGAAGGACAAGGTGAATCGAGTCAGTTTGCAGAAGTGAAAGCCATCCAGCTGGCTTTGGACATTGCTGAATGAGAGAAGTGGCCAATACTTTATCTCTATACTGACTCATGGATGGTAGCAAATGCCTTGTGGGGGTGGCTACAGCAATGGAAGCAAAGCAACTGGCAGCACAGAGGTAAACCCACTTGGGCTGCCACGCTGTGGCAAGACATTGCTGCTCGGCTAGAGAGCCTGCCTGTAAAAGTTCGTCATGTAGATGCTCATGTGCCTAAAAGTCGAGCCACCGAGGAACATCTAAACAACCAACAAGCAGATCAAGCTGCTAAGATTAAAGTAGCTGAGGTGGACTTGGACTGGCAACATAAAGGTGAACTTTTCCTGGCTCGGTGGGCCCATGATGCTTCAGGGCATCAAGGTAGAGATGCAACATATAAATGGGCTCGCGATCGTGGGGTGGATTTAACTATGGACACTATTTCACAGGTTATTCATGAATGTGAAACTTACGCCGAAATCAAACAAGCGAAATGGTTCAAGCCTGTATGGTATGGGGGGCGATGGTTAAAGTATAAGTATGGAGAAGCTTGGCAGATTGATTATATTACACTTCCACAAACACGTCAAGGTAAGTGTTATGTACTTACAATGGTGGAAGCAACCACTGGATGGTTGGAAACATATGCCGTACCTCATGCTACAGCCCGAAATACTATCTTGGGCCTTGAAAAGCAAGTCCTTTGGCGACACGGTACGCCAGAAAGAATTGAATCAGACAATGGTACTCATTTCAAAAACAGTATTATAGACAATTGGGCCAAAGAACATGGTATTGAGTGGGTATATCATAGTCCATATCATGCACCAGCCTCTGGGAAAATTGAAAGGTACAATGGTTTGCTAAAAACTACACTAAAGGCACTTGGTGGTGGAACCTTTAAAAACTGGGATTCACATTTAGCAAAAGCCACTTGGTTGGTCAACACCAGGGGATCAACCAATCGAGCCGGGCCTGCCCAATCAGAAATTCTACGGACTGTAGAAGGAGATAAAGTCCCTGTAGTACACAAGAAAAATATGTTAGGAAAGGCAGTCTGGGTTACTCCTGCCTCAGGCAAAGGCAAGCCCATTCATGGGATTGTTTTTGCCCAGGGACCTGGCAGCACCTGCTGGGTGATGCTTAAGGATGGAGAAGTTGGGTGTGTACCTCAAGGGGATTTGAGTTTAGGTGAATATATTCAATACTGAACTGCAGGATGTGAATTGCCATACTAACAGTATTTAATAAGTGTCTTCCAGATCAAGACAGTGATGATGAAACCAGAGCTAGCTTCTTCGAGTGGCGCCTGACAACTTCTTCGAAGTTGATGCCTTTAACCCACAAACAGTGGTCACGAGATGCACTTGTACCATTTTTCCTGCCCTGGGAGACTGTCGTGACAAAATGAACTTAATGAACTTTTTAAAGGATGGTCCACTGATTAATTACTCCTGTGTATATATGTACATATGTGTATATATATATATATAAGTGGTGATTAATTAGATTGTGTTGATAGATTGTATTGATAAGGTTTAAGTATTCAGTGAATGGCATATTATAAGGGGTGGAATGTCCTGGTTTTGTTAAAAACAAGTTTCTCGTTCAGTGAATTTCAGCTAAAACCTTCATATTAACTGCATTTTCCTGGAGAACCAGACCCATGTTTTGGTAAACCTAGCAATGGAATGCAAACTTATTGATAAGCACGGATGGACATCTTGCGAGAGGGGCGACGAGAAACAAGTGACTAAGAAACTGACCAACTGTGTATAACATTCCATTCACGTGAATAGTTCATATAAAAGTGGGAGATCACGAGGATCTTGGCCCTTCTGCTTATGGCCGACATTAGCAGAGGACCTTGCTAATCATCCCTGCGAACTGAGGCCTAGTGAGAGACTGAATACAGTTCCGGTTGGGTGCAGAGTCCAGTCCAGGACTTCAGGTGCCGGCCCTGCAGTTGTTGGGACTTTCACGATTGGTTTTGTATATTTTGTATTATTTTCTCTATTCTTATTAGTAGCATTAGTAAAACATCTTTAATTTTTCCAACTCTCTTCTCTCTGTTCTTCTTTTCCTCCCGATCGTCTGTCCTGAGTGGGAAGGGGGAGAGGGAGGGGCAAAAAAGGGGAACTGGGGGGGAGAGGGAGTTAACAATACATCTGCCAGGGTTTTATTGTCACCCCACAATCTTAACCCTCGACGTTCCTGCTCCAGCAGGGGGATTGGACTAGATGATATTTTGAGGTCCCTTCCAATCCCAAACATACTGTGATACTGTGATACTGTGACAGCAGGCAGTGATAGGCCCAGGACTGACAGGCTCCCCCTCCCCTAGGGGGCGCTCGGCTGACATAGAACCTTTGTCACAATGCCCGCTACTGTGGCGAGGATGTGGTGACTCTGCAGCTGACAGGGACACTGCAGGACTTGGTGTCAGCTCAGCAATTTCTCAGTTCCTCAAAGAAGCTGAATTCTGCAAATTGCTGCTTTTGCTGTTGAAATGATGTCATCAGGTGGGTGTTTTGGTGCAATACACTGAAAACCAGAGCAGAAATGGAGAAATATTGTATTGTTAACCTCCTCTCCCTCCCACTTCCCCTTTTTGCCCCTCCCTCTCCCCCCTTCCTACTAAAGACAGGTGTTTGGGAGGAAAAGAAGGACAAAGAGAAGAGAGTTGGAAAAATTAAAGATGTTTTACTAATGCTACTAATAAGAATAGAGAAAATAATACAAAATATACAAAACCAATCTTGAAAGTCTCAGCAACTGCAGAGCCGGCACCCAAAGTCCTGGATTAGACTCTGCAGCCAACCGGAGCTGGATTCAGTCTCTCACTAGGCCTCAGTTCGCAGGGATGAGTAGCAAGGTCCTCTGCTAATGTCAGCCATGAGGAAAAGGGAAAAGGAAAAGGGAAAAAAGGGCCAAGATCCTTGTGATTTCCCACTTCTATATGAAGTATTCACGTGAATGGAATGTTATACACAGTTGGTCATTTTCTTGGTCACTGGTTTCTCGTCGCTTCTCACGAGATGTCCATCCATGCTTATCAATAAGTTTGCATTCCATTGCCAGCTTTACCAAAACATGTGTCTGGTTCTCCAGGAAAATGTAGTTAAGAGGAAGGCTTTAGATGAAAGGCAAATTAACTAAAAGAGAAACTTGTTTTTAACAAAACCAGGACACCCTGTGAACATGACTCTGTGACGTCTGTCACTCTGACACTCTGATTATGTACACTGTGACTGTGACTCTGTGATTGTGACTATTTAATGTGACTGTGACCCTGTGACTTTGACTCTCTGACCATGACAGATGTGACTCTGTGACTGTGACTCTGTGACCACAACTATGACTCTGTGAGTCTGTGACATCTGTGACTCTGTGACTCTGACCCTGTGACTGTGAATCTGTGGCATATGTGACTCTCTGACTGTGACTCTGTGAAAACAACTATGACTCTGTGACTCTGACCCCGTGATTGTGACTCTGTGACTTTGTGACTCTGTGACATCTCTGACTCTGTGTCGTCTGTGACTCTTTGACTGTGACACTGTGACTCTGACCATGTGATCGTGAATCTGTGGCATATGTGACTCTGTGACCACAACTACGACTTGCGATTCTGACCCCGTGATTGTGACTGTGACTCTGTGACCACAACTATGACACTGTGATTCTGACCCCATGATTGTGACTCTGTGACTCTGTGACTGTGACTCTGTGACCACAACTATGACTTGTGATTCTGACCCCGTGATTGTGACTCTGTGACATCTCTGACTCTGTATCATCGGTGACTCTGTGACTGTGACTCTGTGACTCTGACCCTGTGACTGTGACTCTGTGACATATGTTTGTCCGTGACTGTGAATATGTGACCACAACTATGACTCTGTGAATCTGACCCCGTTGCTTGTGACTCTCTGACCCTGTGACAGCTGTGACTCTGTGTCATCTGTGACTCTGTGTCGTGTGTCTCTGTGAAATCTGTGACTCTGTGACTGTGACTACATGACTCTGAACCTGTGACTGTGTCTCTGTGACATACGTGACTCTGTGACATATGTGACTCTGTGACTGTGACTCTGTGACTCTGTGACATCTGTGACTCTGTGACTGTTACTCTGTGACCATAACTATGACTCTCTGTGTGACTCTTTGACATCTGTGATCCTGTAACTGTGACTCTGTGACTTTGACCCTGTGACTATGACTCTGTGACATATGTGACTCTGTGACTGTGACTCTGTGACCACAACTATGACTCTGTGACTCTAATCTTGAGATTGTGACTGTGACTTTGTGACATCTGTGACTCTGTGTCATTTTTGACTCTGTGTCATCTGTGACTCTGTGACTGTGAGTCTGTGACTCTGAACCTGTGACTGTGACTGTGACATATGTGACTCTGTGACTTCTGTGACTCTATGGCTGTTACACTGTGAATCTGTGACATATGTGACTCTGTGACTGTGACTCTGTGACCACAACTATACCTCTGTGACTCTAATCCCGTGATTGTGACTCTGTGACTCTGTGACATCTGTGATTCTGTGTCATCTGTGACTCTGTGACTGTGAATCTGTGACTCTGACCCTGTGACTGTGACTCTGTGACTGTGACTGTGTGACTCTGAACTTCTGACTGTGACTCTCTGACCATAACTATGATTCTGTGACTCTGACCCTGTGATCGTGACTCTGTGATTCTGTGACATCTGTGACTCTGTGTCATCTGTGACTCTGTGACTTTGACTGTGTGACTGTGACTCTCTGACAATAACTATGACTCTGTGACTATGACCCTGTGACCGTGACTCTGTGACTCTGTGTCATCTGTGACTCTGTAACTGTGACTCTGTAACTCTGACCCTGTGATTGTGAATCTGTGGCATATATGACTCTGTGACTGTGACTCTGTGACCACAACTACGACTCTGTGACTCTGACCCTGTGATTGTGACTCTGTGACTCTGTGACATCCGTGACTCTGTGTCGTCTGTGACTCTGTGACTATGACTCTGTGACTCTGATCCTGTGACTGTCTGTGACATATGTGACTCTGTGACTGTGCCTCTGTGAATCTGTGACATATGTGACTCCGTGGCTGTGGCTCTGAGGCCACAACTGACTCTGTGACTGTTACCCCGTGACTGTGACTCTGCGACATCTGTGACTCTGTGTCATCTGTGACTCTGTGACTGTGACTACGTGACTCTGAACCTGTGACTGTGACTCTGTGACATATGTGACTCTGTGACATCTGTGACTCTGTGACTGTGACTCTGTGAATCTGTGACATATGTGACTCTGTGACTATGTGACCATAACTATGACTCTCTGACTCTGACCCTGTGACCGTGACTCTGTGACTCTGTGATATCTGTGACTCTGTGACATATGTGACTCTGTGACTGTGACTCTGTGATTGTGACTCTGTGACCACAACTATGACACTGTGAATCTGAGCCCGTGATTGTGACTCTGTGACCCTGTGACAGCTGTGACTCTGTGTCATCTGTGACTCTGTGATGTCTGTGTCACTGTGACGTGTGTGATTCTGTGTCATCTGTGATGCTGTGACTGTGACTGTGTGACTGTGACTCTTTGACTGTGACTCTATGACTTTGTGACTTAGTGAATCTGTGACATCGGGGACTCTAGGGCTCTGGGGCTATGTGACTGGGACACTGGGACTGTGACTTTGACTCTTTGATTGTGACTCTGTGACTCTGTGACCACAACTATGACTCTGTGAGTCTAACCCCGTGATAGTGACTCTGTGACTCTGTGTCATCTGTGACTCTGTGACTGTGACTCTGTGACCACAACTATGACTCTGTGACTCTGAACCCGTGATTGTGACTCTGTGACTGTGTGACATCTGTGACTATGTGTCATCTTTGACTCTGTGACAGTGACTCTGTGACTCTGACCCTGTGACTGTGAATCTGTGTCATATGTGACTCTGTGACTATGACTCTGTGACTCTGAACCTGTGACATATGTGACTCTGTGACTGTGACTCTGTGACCATAACTGTGACTCAGTGTGTCTCTGTGTCTCTGTGACTGTGATTCTGTGATTTTGAGACTCAGTGGCACTGTGACATCTGGGACTCTGGGGGTCTGGGACTATGTGACTGGGACTCTGAAACTGTGACTTTGACTCTTTGATTGTGACTCTGTGACTCTGTGATTGTGACACTGTGATTCTAGGTCTGTGACTCTGTGACTCTGTGACACTGTGACTCTGTGACACTGTGACTCTGTGACTCTGTGACTCTATGACTTTGATTATGTACACTGTGACTGTGACTCTGTGATTGTGACTCTGTAATTGTGACGCTTTACTGTGACTATGACACTGTGACTTTGACTCTCTGACCGTGACTCTGTGACTCTGTGACTCTGACACCGTGACTGTGACTCTGTGACATATGTGACTCTGTGACTCTGTGACCACAACTATGACTCTGTGACTCTGACACCATGATTGTGACTCTGTGACTCTGTGACATCTGTGATTCTGTGTCATCTGTGACTCTGTGACTGTGAATCTGTGACTCTGACCCTGTGACTGTGACTCTGTGACTGTGACTGTGTGACTCTGAACTTCTGACTGTGACTCTCTGACCATAACTATGATTCTGTGACTCTGACCCTGTGATCGTGACTCTGTGATTCTGTGACATCTGTGACTCTGTGTCATCTGTGACTCTGTGACTTTGACTGTGTGACTGTGACTCTCTGACAATAACTATGACTCTGTGACTATGACCCTGTGACCGTGACTCTGTGACTCTGTGTCATCTGTGACTCTGTAACTGTGACTCTGTAACTCTGACCCTGTGATTGTGAATCTGTGGCATATATGACTCTGTGACTGTGACTCTGTGACCACAACTACGACTCTGTGACTCTGACCCTGTGATTGTGACTCTGTGACTCTGTGACATCCGTGACTCTGTGTCGTCTGTGACTCTGTGACTATGACTCTGTGACTCTGATCCTGTGACTGTGACTCTGTGACATCTCTGACTCTGTGTCATCTGTGACTCTTTGACTGTGACTCTGTGACTCTGACCATGTGATCGTGAATCTGTGGCATATGTGACTCTGTGACCACAACTACGACTTGCGATTCTGACCCCGTGATTGTGACTGTGACTCTGTGACCACAACTATGACACTGTGATTCTGACCCCATGATTGTGACTCTGTGACTCTGTGACTGTGACTCTGTGACCACAACTATGACTTGTGATTCTGACCCCGTGATTGTGACTCTGTGACATCTCTGACTCTGTATCATCGGTGACTCTGTGACTGTGACTCTGTGACTCTGACCCTGTGACTGTGACTCTGTGACATATGTTTGTCCGTGACTGTGAATATGTGACCACAACTATGACTCTGTGAATCTGACCCCGTTGCTTGTGACTCTCTGACCCTGTGACAGCTGTGACTCTGTGTCATCTGTGACTCTGTGTCGTGTGTCTCTGTGAAATCTGTGACTCTGTGACTGTGACTACATGACTCTGAACCTGTGACTGTGTCTCTGTGACATACGTGACTCTGTGACATATGTGACTCTGTGACTGTGACTCTGTGACTCTGTGACATCTGTGACTCTGTGACTGTTACTCTGTGACCATAACTATGACTCTCTGTGTGACTCTTTGACATCTGTGATCCTGTAACTGTGACTCTGTGACTTTGACCCTGTGACTATGACTCTGTGACATATGTGACTCTGTGACTGTGACTCTGTGACCACAACTATGACTCTGTGACTCTAATCTTGAGATTGTGACTGTGACTTTGTGACATCTGTGACTCTGTGTCATTTTTGACTCTGTGTCATCTGTGACTCTGTGACTGTGAGTCTGTGACTCTGAACCTGTGACTGTGACTGTGACATATGTGACTCTGTGACTTCTGTGACTCTATGGCTGTTACACTGTGAATCTGTGACATATGTGACTCTGTGACTGTGACTCTGTGACCACAACTATACCTCTGTGACTCTAATCCCGTGATTGTGACTCTGTGACTCTGTGACATCTGTGATTCTGTGTCATCTGTGACTCTGTGACTGTGAATCTGTGACTCTGACCCTGTGACTGTGACTCTGTGACTGTGACTGTGTGACTCTGAACTTCTGACTGTGACTCTCTGACCATAACTATGATTCTGTGACTCTGACCCTGTGATCGTGACTCTGTGATTCTGTGACATCTGTGACTCTGTGTCATCTGTGACTCTGTGACTTTGACTGTGTGACTGTGACTCTCTGACAATAACTATGACTCTGTGACTATGACCCTGTGACCGTGACTCTGTGACTCTGTGTCATCTGTGACTCTGTAACTGTGACTCTGTAACTCTGACCCTGTGATTGTGAATCTGTGGCATATATGACTCTGTGACTGTGACTCTGTGACCACAACTACGACTCTGTGACTCTGACCCTGTGATTGTGACTCTGTGACTCTGTGACATCCGTGACTCTGTGTCGTCTGTGACTCTGTGACTATGACTCTGTGACTCTGATCCTGTGACTGTGACTCTGTGACATATGTGACTCTGTGACTGTGCCTCTGTGAATCTGTGACATATGTGACTCCGTGGCTGTGACTCTGAGGCCACAACTGACTCTGTGACTGTTACCCCGTGACTGTGACTCTGCGACATCTGTGACTCTGTGTCATCTGTGACTCTGTGACTGTGACTACGTGACTCTGAACCTGTGACTGTGACTCTGTGACATATGTGACTCTGTGACATCTGTGACTCTGTGACTGTGACTCTGTGAATCTGTGACATATGTGACTCTGTGACTATGTGACCATAACTATGACTCTCTGACTCTGACCCTGTGACCGTGACTCTGTGACTCTGTGATATCTGTGACTCTGTGACATATGTGACTCTGTGACTGTGACTCTGTGATTGTGACTCTGTGACCACAACTATGACACTGTGAATCTGAGCCCGTGATTGTGACTCTGTGACCCTGTGACAGCTGTGACTCTGTGTCATCTGTGACTCTGTGATGTCTGTGTCACTGTGACGTGTGTGATTCTGTGTCATCTGTGATGCTGTGACTGTGACTGTGTGACTGTGACTCTTTGACTGTGACTCTATGACTTTGTGACTTAGTGAATCTGTGACATCGGGGACTCTAGGGCTCTGGGGCTATGTGACTGGGACACTGGGACTGTGACTTTGACTCTTTGATTGTGACTCTGTGACTCTGTGACCACAACTATGACTCTGTGAGTCTAACCCCGTGATAGTGACTCTGTGACTCTGTGTCATCTGTGACTCTGTGACTGTGACTCTGTGACCACAACTATGACTCTGTGACTCTGAACCCGTGATTGTGACTCTGTGACTGTGTGACATCTGTGACTATGTGTCATCTTTGACTCTGTGACAGTGACTCTGTGACTCTGACCCTGTGACTGTGAATCTGTGTCATATGTGACTCTGTGACTATGACTCTGTGACTCTGAACCTGTGACATATGTGACTCTGTGACTGTGACTCTGTGACCATAACTGTGACTCAGTGTGTCTCTGTGTCTCTGTGACTGTGATTCTGTGATTTTGAGACTCAGTGGCACTGTGACATCTGGGACTCTGGGGGTCTGGGACTATGTGACTGGGACTCTGGAACTGTGACTTTGACTCTTTGTGACTCTGTGACTCTGTGATTGTGACACTGTGATTCTAGGTCTGTGACTCTGTGACTCTGTGACACTGTGACTCTGTGACACTGTGACTCTGTGACTCTGTGACTCTATGACTTTGATTATGTACACTGTGACTGTGACTCTGTGATTGTGACTCTGTAATTGTGACGCTTTACTGTGACTATGACACTGTGACTTTGACTCTCTGACCGTGACTCTGTGACTCTGTGACTCTGACACCGTGACTGTGACTCTGTGACATATGTGACTCTGTGACTCTGTGACCACAACTATGACTCTGTGACTCTGACACCATGATTGTGACTCTGTGACTCTGTGACATCTGCGACTCTGTGACTCTGAACCTGTGACTGTGACTCTGTGACATATGTGACTCTGTGATTGTGACTCTGTGACTGTGGCTCTGTGACATATGTGACTCCGTGGCTCTGACTCTGAGACCACAACTATGACTCTGTGACTCTAATCCCGTAATTGTGACTCTGTGACATCTCTGACTCTGTGTCATCTGTGACTCTTTGACTGTTACTCTGTGACTCTGACCCTGTGATTGTGACTCTGTGACTCTGTGACATCCGTGATTCTGTGTTGTCTGTGAATCTGTGACTATGACTCTGTGACTCTCATCCTGTGACTATGACTCTGTGACTCTCATCCTGTGACTGACTCTGAGACATATGTGACTCTTTGACTGTGACTCTGTGACATATGTGACTCCGTGGCTGTGACTCTGAGACCGCAACTATGACTCGGTGACTCTAACCCCATGACTGTGACTCTGCGACATCTGTGACTGTGTCATCTGTGACGCTGTGACTGTGACTATGTGATTCTGAACCTGTGACTGTGACTCTGTGACATATGTGACTCTGTGACATGTGTGACTCTGTGACTGTGACTCTGTGACTCTGACTCTGTGACTGTGACTCTGTGACATATGTGACTCCGTGACTGTGACTCCGTGACCACAACTATGACACTGTGATTCTGAGCCCGTGATTATGACTCTGTGACCCTGTGACAGCTGTGACTCTGTGTCATCTGTGACTCAGTGACGTCTGTGTCTCTGTGATGTCTGTGTCTCTCTGACGTGTGTGATTCTGTGTCGTCTGTGACGCTGTGACTGTGTGACTGTGACTCTTTGACTGTGACTCTGTGACTTTGTGACTCAGTGACTCTGTGACATCGGGGACTCTAGGGTTCTGGGACTATGTGACTGGGACACTGGGACTGTGACTTTGACTCTTTGATTGTGACTCTGTGACTCTGTGATTGTGACACTATGATTCTGGGACTGTGACTCTGTGATGATGTGACAATGTGACTCTGTGACAGTGTGTCTCTGTGACTCTCTGACTGATTATGAACACTGTAACTGTGACTCTGTGATTGTGAATCTGTGACCGTGACTCTGTGACTCTGTGACTCTGTGACTCTGTGACTGTGATTCTGTGACTCTGTAACATCTGTGCCTCTGTGACATCTGTGACCCTGTGACTGTGACTCTGTGACTCGGACCCTGTGACTGTGACTCTGTGACATATGTGACTCTGTGACTTCTGTGACTCTGTGACTGTTACTCTGTGAATCTGTGAGATATGTGGCTCTGTGACTGTGGCTCTGTGACTCTGACCCTATGACTGTGACTATGTGACATATGTGAATCTGTGACTGTGACTCTGTGACCACAACTATATCTCTGTGACTCTAATCCCATGATTGTGACTCTGTGACTCTGTGTCATCTGTGACTCTGTGACTGTGACTCTGTGACTCTGAACCTGTGACTCTGAACCTGTGACTGTGACTCTGTGACTGTGACTCTGTGACTTTGAACTTCTGACTGTGACTCTCTGACAATAACTATGACTCTGTGACTCTGACCCTGTGACTGTGACTCTGTGACATATTTGACTCTGTGACTGTGACTCTGTGACCACAACTACGACACTGTGATTCTGACCCCGTGATTGTGACTCTGTGACTCCGTGACTTCTGTAACTCTGTGTCATCTGTGACTCTGTGACATCTGTGACTCTGTGTCGTCTTTGACTCTGTGACTGTGACTCTGTGACTCTGTGACTCTGAACCTGTGACTGTGACTCTGTGACATATGTGACTCTGTGACCATAAGTATGACTCTGTGACTCTGACCCCATGATTGTGACTCTGTGACTCTGTGACATCTGTAACTCTGTGTCATCGGTGACTCTGTGACTATCACTCTGTGACTGTGATTTTGTGACACAAACCCCATGATTGTGACTCTATGACATGTGTGACTCTGTGACTGTGAGTCTGTGACCACAACTATGACTCTGTGAGCCTGACCCTGGTGATTGTGACCCTGTGAGTCAGTGACTCTGATCCTGTAACTGAGACTCTGTGACATACGTCACTCTGTGACTGTGACTCTGTGACCACAACTATGACTCTGTGACTCTGACCCCGTGATTGTGACACTGTGAATCTGCGACATCTGTGCCTCTGTGTCATCTGTGACTCTTTGACTGTGACTCTGTGAGCTGACCCTGTGACTGTGACTCTGTGACGTATGTGACTCTGTGACCACAACTATGTCTCTGTGATTCTAATCCTGTGATTGTGACTCTGTGTCTCTGTGACATCTGTGATTCTGTGTCTTCTGTGACTCTGTGACATATGTGACTCTGTGACATATGTGACTCTGTGACTCTGTGACCATAACTATGACTGTGACTCTGACCCCATGATTGTGACTCTGTGACATCTGTGACTCTGTGTCATCTGTGACTCTGCGACTGAGACTCTGTGTCATCTGTGACTCTGTGACTGTGACTCTGTGACCATAACTATGGCTGTGTGACTCTGACCCCATGATTGTGACTCTGTGACTTTGTGACTCTGACCCTGTGACTGTGACTCTGTGACGTACGTGACTCTGTGACCACAACTATGTCTCTGTGATTCTAATCCTGTGATTGTGACTCTGTGTCTCTGTGACATCTGTGATTCTGTGTCTTCTGTGACTCTGTGACATATGTGACTCTGTGACATATGTGACTCTGTGACCATAACTATGACTGTGACTCTGACCCCATGATTGTGACTCTGTGACTCTGTGACATCTGTGACTCTGTGTCATCTGTGACTCTGCGACTGAGACTCTGTGTCATCTGTGACTCTGTGACTGTGACTCTGTGACCACAACTATGTCTCTTTGACTCTGACCCCATGATTGTGACTCTGTGACTCCGTGAAGTCTGTGACTCTGTGTTGTCTGTGACTCTGTGAGTGTGACCATGTAACCGTGACTCTTTGACTGTATCCCTGTGACTCTGTGACTATGTGACTATGTGACTCTGTGACATCTGGGGCTCTGAGACTATGTGACTGGGACTCTGTGATTCTGCTCTGTGTTTGTGACCCTGTGACTCAGTTACTATGTGACAATGTGAAATTCTTACTGTGATGGTGTGACTGGGACTCTGTGACTTTGTCTCTGTGATTGTGACACTGCGATTCTGGGACTGTGACTGTGACTCTGTGACATATGTGACTCTGTGACGGTGACTCTGTGACCACAACTACGACTCTCTGACTATGACCCTATGACCGTGACTCTGTGACTCTGTGACATCTGAGACTCTGTCATCTGTGACCCTGTGACTCTGTGACTCTGAACCTGTGCCTGTGACTCTGTGACATATGTGACTCTGACTCTGTGACCACAACTATGACTCTGTGTCTCTGAACCTGTGACTGTGACTCTGTGTCTCTGTGACTCTAAGTGTGACTCTTTGACTCTGACTCTGTGATTGGGACTCTGACCCTGTGGCTGTGACTGTAACTCTGTGACATCTGTGACTGTGACTGTGACATCTGTGACTGTGACTCTATGACTGTGATTCTTTGACTCTGTGGCTGTGGCTCTGTGACTATGAGTGTGAATTTGTGACATCTATGTCTCTATGAACAGCAAGAGGGGAAATAGGGACAGGGATGTGGACAGAGATGGAAGAAGAATCAGCCGAGAAATAGGAAGAGTGGCAGAACGAGGGAGAGGAAGCAGGAGGAAAGGGGAGCGGGCAGGGAGGGACGGGAACACAGAAGAGGTGACATGACCCCAAGGGCCCAGGACTCACCAGAGCTCCAGCTCTCTGCATGGCCAGGCAAATTGTGGAGCTCAGGCCCTCCTGTCTGTGTCTGTCTGTCCTTTCCTCCCTTCCTCTGCTGTAGCTCCAGTCTCTTGCCCATCCTGCACCCAAGGAACACATGGGTGTCCAACAGCTCTCACCGCACGAGTCTTCCCAGACACACACACACACACACACACACACACACACACACACACACACACACACACACACTCTACAGCCGTACAGTAATTTTCCTCACTGACACAGACCCTGCGGTGCACGTTTGTGATCTGCTCTGCTGAGGCTGCTCACAGGGACTCTTCCTCGCCCAGAGGGGCAGCTGTCTCTGTGCAGCTGGAGCAGCAGCTGTGGGGATCCCTGCACTTCACCCTCCAGCTGCTTCCCCTTCTCCTGCTCTCTCCAGCTCCAGCCCCAGCAGCTCCTCTCCAAAGCCACCAAGTGCCCCCTGCCCCGCCCAGGAGAACAAGGCCAGAGCAGCCCACGCACACCTGAGCCAGAGGCAGCAACAACATCCCCAGGGCCACAGTGGGAGGAAAAAGGGCCCCAGGGCTGGGCCGGGGGCTGCTCAGCCGTGGGGCAGCTCCAGGGTGGCCACGGCAAAGCTCAGCCTGGGCTGCGACACCATTGGTCGGGAGGGCTGTCAGTCTCCTCCCCTGAGCTGATCCTGCAGCTGATTGGCTGCCTGGGCTGTGACTCTGCCCTGGTTTGGGGCCCACCCTGCTCTGAAGTGATGCTCTCTCTGATTGGCTGCCTGAGGGGTTACTCCCCCCCACATTTTCCGCCTTTCCTGAGGCCCTGTTTCCTCTGGTTGGCTGTCTGGGATTTCATATTGGCTCTTCCTATCAAGTGATGGGTCAGTCTGCATGTCAATCATCTATGTACTGCACTCCCACCAGATGTGATTGGTGCAGCCAGCACAGCCCGGCCCTGAACACTCCTCAGCTCCTTCAACTCTCACCGCCTTTCCTGCAGACCTCAAAGCTTGATTGGCTGGTTACCTATCAGTCACATGACTCACCCCGCCTCCTCAAATGTGATTGGCTGTCCTGGGTCCACTGACTCCCCATAGACTTCTGGTTGGTTGTTGCCAGGCAACGAACCCCACCTAAAAATGAAGCTGTGGGCCCTGAACAAAGGCCATGGGTGATAAAAGACACGTTGGGACCCTAAACATGAGGATTTGGCCCCAGGAAGGAGGGTCTGGGCACTCAAGGGGGTGGGCAGATGCTACAGGTGGCGCTTTGGGCCTGAACACAAGGGGACCCTCTCGGTTCCCACCTGAGCTGGGTTTGGTGCCCGTGACCCCATGGAACAGACACCTGTGCTGTCCGCAGTGGCCACAGAACAGACGGAGCCCAAAGCCACAGGCTCCAGGAGCTCAACGGCTGTTGTGACATTTCATGGGCGTTTCACAGGGGTGGCCCATGGACTGCGGGCAACTGTCTGTGTGTGACATCAAAGGGCGGGAAGGGGAGCAGTGGTTGGTGAGGACGTGTTGGATCGTGTGGGACCTGAGCCCGACTTCCGTGGGGTGGAACAAGGGGTGCAGAAAGGACCGTCGTGGTGGCGAACCTGCTCCTGCATGGAGCTCCAGAGGCTGCAGGGGGATTTCTGCTCCACAAGGGACCATATACTGTGTGATACTGTGACCAGCACAAGCCAGTGGCCCGTTCATGTCTGTCACTGCTCTGGGGCTGTGACCCCAGCAGCCCCTGCACAGCAGCAGTGTCCTCAGTGCCAGCACCGGCTCTTTGCTCTGTCTGCACCTCTGTCCCCATCTCCCCGTGCTCTCCTCCCTCCCAGGCACCTTTCCCGCCTCCTCAGGACCCACCAAGGCCTCTGTCTGTCTACAGAGACTAAAAGGACAGAAAAACTTTCCACACTGACGCCATCAAACAACCACATGAAATAAAAACATTTTTAATGGGAAGGGTCACCCTAACTTTTCCCTGGCTGAATGTTTATAATAAATGTACTGCATTTTTAGAAAAATAGTGTAGCTTTAGTTTCTACCGGGAGGGTGCATTTTTGTGCCATTGACATTTCACACATATTATACCAATTTATTTATTCTTCCTGTTCAGTTCTTTCTGCACATGTCTTGTTATGCTGATAGGGAACCATCCAGAATTTGTATTTAGTTTTGATATTGTTAGGTCAGCTGCTAATCCAAATTAACTATTTTTTCATTTTCCAGTGCTCCCCTGTTGCATCCTTTGTCAGGTGATGTTCTTGTCACCAGGTAGATCGTCCTTCCCACGTGTAATCTGGATGGTTTCTAGCTGATCCACGGTGCTTCATGTGTTTTAACTTCTGCCTTCTCCATCATGTGGTGATGGATCTGTGTCTGTGTTTGTGTGGCAGGTGTCACATCAGCAGCATTGGCCCAGCCAGGTCACTACATCTCTTTCTGTTCTCCCTCTGCTGTCACCATGACTGTACCAGCTATCTGATGTGCTTTCTGACCTCATGGACCCTCTGGTCCTGCCTCCCTCCTGCTGGTCAATCCTGTTCCTGCAAGGCAAGTGACAACCAGTCAGTGTCCCCTCGACCTTCCAGAGCGGGACGGCTGGTGGGAACTGTCACCATCAGCCAAGGCTCTGTGTGAAGTCCTCTCCTGGCACAGGAACAGCTCTGGCTGTGCCTGGTGAGCACCACGCTGCCCCACGGAGAACAGCAACAGTTGCAGAGTGGGTCTCTATGGTCTCTATGGGTCTCTACGGATCTCTATGGGTCTCTATGGTCTCTATGGATCTCTATGGATCTCTATGGTCCCTATGGGTCTCTATGGGTCTCTATGGTCTCTATGGGTCCCTATGGGTGTTTATGGCTCTCTGTGGCTTCTATGAGTCTCGGTGGATCTCTATGGTCTCTATGGGTCTCTATGGTCCCTGTGGGTCTCTATGGCTCTCTGTGGGTCTCTATGGTCTCTTTGGTCCCTGTGGGTATCTATGAGAAAATCGACAGGGGGACCTGTTGACCTCAGCAACCCTGGGCCCCACCATGGCCCAGTTCAGCAGCCCTGGGCCCAAGGGCTCAGCCCAGGGACAGCCCCACAACCAGGGTCAGACCTGTTCCTGCTGCTGCCCCGAGGGTCACCAGCCCCAGGCAGCCCTGAGCCAGAGTGCAGGTGTCTGAGCTGGGCTGAGCTGGAAGGGGCTGCAAAACAGCTCATCGGAGGAGGCGATGGAAGAAGGTGCCATGTGTGTGGCACCGGGGTGAACCGACACCCTCAGTTTGGTATCTGGACCCGTGCTGGGCTTGCACATGGACTAAGCCCCAGCTCAGAGCACAAATTGCTGTTCCCAGCCCCGGCTGCCAAGCGCTGGTCCTGCTCTCTCCTCCCTGGTGCGGCCCGAGCGCACAACTGCCCTGCCTGCTCCTGCCTTGGGGAGCTGGGGTCAAAAGGAAGGACAGACTGGTGTGGGTATGGGATCGCTTAAGTGTCCTGGGGTTGCTTTGCTAATCACTCTGTGACGGTTCCTGGGCTATTAAGTCCATACATGCCCAGAGAGGCAAAAAAGTCCATGAACCAACTTTCCAATTAAGGTTTCCTTCTTACAAAAAACCACACTTCCATTTTCTCATCGGCAACAGGCTGAAAGATGGCAGCTGAAGCACCATGTGCCTCTTGTGAAAACAAGTAACAACAGATGGTTCCATTCAGTCGATCCATAATTTATTCCTGCACAGGAAACCTGTCCATTAATTTAATCTCTGGTGTCCAGGCAGGGCCTTGCTGATGTTCCTGTGTCGCAGCAAGTGTGTGCATGTCAGGCTTTCTGCAGGTTTGTGACTCAGTTTTCTTATTTTCCCTAATAATGACAATCTTGCTGTGCACTCCTGAAGTCTCCCATAAGCTGGTAGTTGAGAGAAGGATGGGGAGCTCCAGTGAGCTCAGGGAGGACCAGGCAGCATCACAGGCAAAGCAGAAGGGAACTCGACTGGGTGAACATTAATGGAATTTATTGACAGATGAAACTGCCGTGTCTCCCCTGTCTTTGGGCGGATCACCGTGCACCCTGAACCGGTACAGGCAGGTGTAGTCCGGGTGGCCCCAGTTGCTCAGCACTTGCAGCCTGATGTAATTCACGACCCCAGGGAGCTCGTTCTGCAATGACAAGAAGAAATGAGTCGCCTTTTCCTCTCTGGCCCGTGAGCACTGACAGAAGTGCCGCAGCGACGGCCTTGACCAGCAGCTTCCTTCCTGCTGCCCCGCGGGGCTTTTGACCTGTCATGGTCCAGATGTTCCCTCATTGGGCCATGAGAACAGCCAAGGAAGCAACAGCGACCAGGTGCCTTAGCAAATACACTGGAAAGCTCTCGCCTGCTTTGGGGCACAGGCTTCCACAGTCAGAAGACCCAGTGCTGGTGTACAATTTCACCTCAAAACTGACAAATTTCACCTTAAATTTGACAATTTTTGCTCTGGGAAGACTCAAAACCAACAAATTTCTCAATGGGGATCAATGGGGTTCCATGGTAGTCAATGGGGGTCAATGGGAGTCAATTGGAGTCAATGGGGATCAATGAGAGTCAATGAGGGTCAGTGGGGGTCAATGGGAATCAATCGGATTCAATGGGGATCAATGGGAGTCAGTGGGGGTCAATAGGAGTCAATGGGGGTCAATGGCCGTCAGTGGCAGTCAATGGGGACAAATGGGAGTCAATGGGGGTCAATTGGAGTCAATGGGGCTCAATGGGGATCAATGGGGAACCTTAAAACTGCCTTTAATCCCAATGGGGAGCCCCCAAATGCCTTTTAATCCCAATGGGGAGCTTCAAAAATGGCTTTTATCCCAACATGTCTCATTGCCTTCTCCAGAAAGCCACGGAAACAGAATGGCCTCCCTGTCACTGCTCACTGCCAGCACCAACAGAACCCTCAGGAAGCCCAGTATTTCTGTGTCTAACTGGCAGACCAGCAGTCCTGCATCCTACGGGATGTGGCTGCTTGTGCACACTTGGGGTCCAGACAGTCAAGCTGATTCCAGCTTCAACTGTGGTGCTTCTAAGCAATGAAGTTTAACCCCAAAATGAAAGAGAAGATGGCAGTGCAGCCATCCGCCACCAGGAAGTTAAAGCAGAAGAAAGGCAGCGTGGCACTTGCTCAAGGACAGGGCTGCCTGTACCCTTTGGCAGGGAAGCCTCTCCCCATGCAGCCGCATTTCTCCTCCTCTCCTACAGTTCTCCTCCCTCTGTGTCCCCATACCTTCAGCTGGAAGGTCTGACTGGGATTCAGTGCTGCCAGGAAAGTGAACTGTCCCAGGAACGTTCCCTGCTCCTCATGTTCTTCCTTGAAGCCCTACAGAAAGATGGGTGGAGAAAATAGAGCGTCTGGTGCACCATGGGAGACTGAACTTCAGCCAGTGAAGTACGGGGTTATTTCAGCTACGGAGTCCAAGGACCATGAGCACAGGACAAGACGAAGAGCTGCAGGTGGGCAGCACGTCACACTTGCCCACTCAACGAGTCCAGGCTGCCTGTCAGAAAAGGAGCAGACGCTCCCCGTGAGAGGGAGGTGACCTGAGGATCACAAATGCACTGGGACTGGAAGACAAGAAGGTTTAGGACCATGCACTGTCCAGCTCCTTTTCCCTGTGGCTCCTGGAGTAGCATCTTGCCCCAGGAGATTTTTTTTTTGAGTGGTACATTGAATAAAAGAGGAATACAATGGGAAGGAAGCAGCACCAAGGAGCCTGTTTGTTCTGAGACAGGAGGAAGCTTCAGGCCACCAGAATCTTTGACCCAGCTTCATTCCCTGCTCAGAAATGCTGTGGAACCCCCAGCTCCCAACTCCAGAGAAATCACTTACATAGACAGCAAAGTCCTTGGGAGCTCCGGAGATGCTTTCTCCATGGAACGCTGTCCCTGAGACATGGGCCATGGTGACGGCTCTGGGAACGACCTGCATGGACAGCTTGATGAAGACGTGTCCCTGACTTCCTGGGAAGGGCCAGCAGTTGCCAGGATGATTGTCCGGCTGAAAGGACAAGAAACACTCAGCAGGGAGACACAGGAGGAGAGCAGGTCCATGAGAGAAGGGGGCAGGAGAAGAAGCTTCGAGGAGCAAAGACAGGTGGGAAGGACGCTCGGAGCAGCGTGTGTGGTTCATTCTCCCAGCCTTAGTGTTACTGCTTCTTGGTGCTTCTACCTCCAGAATCAGCTCAGGAGACCTCATGTAATCCATCAATGGCAGGGAATACAGGAAGACTTTTGCTTTGGCATCCCGGAGTGATGGAGAAGTCTTGGACTGAATGACGGCTGCCCCTGGAAATTCAAACATGAGCAAGATCATCAGGCAGTGTCAGGAGAAATATTGCACTGTTGACTTAGAAAAGGCTTCTCAGTTGTAATCCATGTCCTACAGTGGGTTCTCCTCTGTCTTGCTGGCATGACCCCTCTGGAACACACGGCAGGGAGTCATCAAACTGTCGGATTTGGCTGTGGAAATAGGCAAGAATTTGAACCAGCCTTCCTGTGCTTCCCATGGGGTCTGGCCCGTTACAGGCTCTGTCAGTGGAGGCACTTTTAGGGCACGAGGTGACCCTTGACTTCTCTCCCTTTCTCTCCTGCCCCTGGGCATGTTCCAATGCCCATCTTGTCAATCTGGACAGGAGGCGCTTTGGAACTGGTTTGTTTGTACAATCTCACAATACCTGCTGATTTCAGGGCATAATCTGGCATCGGGACCTGCATTTCTTCCAGCTTCTCCAAAGCTTGATTAATGATCTCGTGCACAGCCTGGGAGGGAACACAAAGGAGAGCACCTGTTGGAAGGAGAAGGACCGGGGCAAGCAGCTCCCCTGCAAGGCCAGCCAAGGTGAGCGGGGACAAGGCCCGTTTCAGATGGAGGGAACGCCCACATTGCCTGGAAGCCTCTGAATGCTGGAGCTGCAGGAAGGGGCTGTTCCTGTGCAGAGGCCCCAGGCCAGGCAGCACGGACAGACAAGCCTTCTGGGCATGAGAAAGGCCTGGCTTAACTCTGGACCTCTGAGACCATTCTTTCTTTCCAGCCCTCCCTTGAGGAGGACCCGAGATCTGGGCGCAGAGGAAGGTCCGACTCAGACAGCTGGCATTCCCGTCACGCTCTCTCTTCCCCATAAGGAAGTGTGGAGCAACAGGAAAAGGAAGCGTGGCCATGGCAGCACTTGTTCCAGCAGCACCAGCCTGTTGGCTGTGACAGGGAATGGAGTAGGATACGTGCGGACGGAGGATAAAACCCCTGAGCAGATCCTTCTGCCTTGTGCCCTTACCCGTCCGGTAACGCCTGGGAGCTTTGCCTGCTTCAGTCCTTCCTGCAGAGCCCGCTCAGTGACATCCTTTGCGCTCCAGCGCAGATGATAAAGTTGTTCCTGGAGCTTACGGAGCTGGTCTGGCAGGGGCAGGGTTTCGCTCAGGTCTGCAGTGCTCCAGGGGGTTAAGGCACCAAGTCGTCCCACGTGGTAAACACCTGTCAGACACACACCAGAGCTTAGAACTCGGTCTAAGGCTGGGCTGTGCCTCGGCCTGCCCGTTCCCCTTTCTGTGTCTCTCCCAAGTGCCATAGTTGTCTCTCCTCTTGTTGCCTTTGACAGTGGCCATCATGGCGTACGGGCTCCGCAATAGATGGACATTCCCTGCCATGGACTGTGCTCCTTGTCCTGCAGAAGATTCTCAGCCCCTGGGGCAGGAGAGCTCAGCCACGGCCTCTCCCTGGGCTGAAGAGAACTGGCTCAGCCCTCCTGGAGAAGGCAACTCAGCCCTTCCTCACCCACACCCGTCCCGCTGGAGCAGGGACCGGCACAGCTCTGTGGGGACTTTCTGCTCTTGGCTGAGCTCCTCTGCTCACAGCGGGGGAAGCGGAACAGGGCAGGATGGAGCCCCGAGTGCCTCCTAAAGCACCGTCCTCAGGTCGGAGATCTGCAGAGACTCACCGAAAGAGAATAGACCGAGAAGCAGCACAAGGGTCGTTGCCTTGAGAGCCTTCATCTTCCTGCAGAGCAGATAAAGAAAAGGCTGGTGAAGCTGGTGGTTCCCGTGCAGGTCAGCAGCAGACTGGAGAGCAGCAGCAGGGACTGCAGCCCTGGAGCCTGGCGTTCCTGCCGTGTGCATTGGCTTAGTCCTGCACCAGCTCCAGTCACTGCTGGAGGTGTCACCAGCTGCACCAGTGGGGGATTTGTCATGGCAAAGATTGTTTCCGTAGGGACAAAGGGCTCAAGGTTGACTCCGTACTAAGAGCAGGAGTTGCAAAAGGACTTGTGTCCACATTTCACATCTGTGGGGCTGGAGAGGGATTCACTGGAAATGGAAGGACATAACAGACACCTGTTTCTCCTGCCCAGCATCCGATGGACACTTGTGCTGCTCCTGTTCTCCACCCTCTCAAGAGAAGGTTCAGTCTGTGCCCCTACAGTCCAACAGCTGCCAGGGGAATGTGTGTCTCCCCTCTCGCAGCATTTCTTTAGCAGCCAGGTTATCTCTGGCCCTTCTCTTGGCAGAACTGCAGACAAATGCAGACTGGAAAGAGGGAGGGAGGGCTGAATGTCAATGTGTGCTGGCAAGCAACGGGCAACCCAGGAAGTGCCCTGGTGGCTGGGCCCTGCTGCCCTGAGCCTGATCTGCCAAGACACAGCACACACCGCTCTGCAAGGGGGAAATTCCTCCTGCCTGTTCCAGGAGGCTCTCAACAGGCTCCCAGCGTACACTCATCAGGAATAAACAATTCCTTTTGCTCTCCTAGAGAACTCCTTGCACCCCTCTGAGGATCCTGAGCCCCTTTCCTGAGGCAGAGCCCTGGTGAGGAGCTGACCAGGTTTCCCAAGGAAACCTCCTCTGTCAGGAACACAAGTCAGACCCACGGCCAACAGAGGACACGCTGGTGACCTTCTGGTCCCTGTGGAGAGGAAAACCAAGCAGGCTCAGGGACAGAACCCACCCTGCAGAGCACGATACAGGACGGAGCTGAGCTCTCACAATTACTGCAGCAGGCTGTGTCTGGGCCACCCCCTGGGACTCTCTCTGTCCCATCCAAAACGGACCTGTCCCTCATTCTGCAGAGATCAAAGGCTTTCTAGGCCCAGCCCTCGCATTCATGAAGAGACTGAAAGGCGGCTGCTGCCTTCCAGCAGCTCCAGACCCAGCTCTCAGGCTGCCCTCGTGTTCCTCTCCTGTCCACCCTCCACCCACCCAGCTGATGAGGTGGAAAAAACACCTGGGGAAGGAAGCAGAAAATATTCCCAACATACCAGTTCAGACGTTCAGCCATCTCTGGGTGTCTCTGAGTACCTGCTGAGGTGCAGGTAACAAGCATCTCGCTCGCTCGGGAGTGAGACAGAAACTCTGCGATCTCAGTTCCCTCAAGATCGAGAGTGACCGAGGCGCAGGGAGACCCCTGGTCTTATACCCTGCTGTGCCGACCTCAGCGCTGATGCTGCTTTGTGACATCAACGGCAGTGGCTGATGTCACAATGGACGAGGCTGCACCTCGTTTGGAGGCAAAGTCCCACCTGACAGGAGCTGGTCTCGCAGTCCTCTCTGCAAGGGAAGGAATCCTTCACCACAGAAAGAGGGAAAGGTACAGGAACACGTTGCTCTCAGAAAACAGACTCTGTCAACCACTCTTCCTCTTGCTGACCAAAGTTCAGATGGTGTTGGAAAACAACAACAAAAAAGCAAGATGTGCTCCTCAGGGAGCACATTATATCAGCCGTTCAACAGTAAGTCCAACTCCCGTCTGAACCTCAGTATAAGAAATTCCGTCTTAAATTTCCAGGAGAAGGAAGGGCTTTGAAATGGCAAGACCAGGAAACGTTCATGAAAGCATAGCCATTCAAGTCCACAGCCCTGATCACAGACCACCTGCCCGTTACCTAAGGCAGGATGTTCTCAGCTGATTCGCAGCCACTGACGTCTGGAAAAGAGCACAAGGTCTCTTGTTCTTTAGCACTGAGCATGGAGGTTGGAACGGGATCTGGGAAGAAAACCACCTACAGTCAGTCTGGTTTCATTCGAGGCCATCAGGACAAGTTCAGTTCACATTCACCAGGAATGACAGCAGGTCCCACCCATCCCTGCAGACCCCAACACCGCTCCTGCGCAGGGTCCCGAGGAGCAGTAAGCACAGAACAAGAAACCTCCCTTCCAAAGAAGCCCCCAGCTGGCTCTTTAACCAAGCTGCACAGAGCAGCAGCTGAGAACAACCTCTGCTGTAGCTGCACCCAGCTCTGCTGTCTGCACAAGGAGACCAGCTCCTAAATGATCCCCAGCCCTACAGACACAGATCTTCCCCAGGGCAGGGATGAGGAAACACCAGAGTGCACGGACACCTGGTCATTCAGTTGAAGCTGCTGGGGAGAAGGACAGAGGACTAGAGAGAGACAAATGAGACAAGAGAGAAGACAGAGGAGCTGAGAGAGAAAGAAACACACAGGGAAAAGGATGGAGAGATGGAGAGATCAAGGCAGAAAGGAACAAGGAGCTGATGAGACAGGGAGGAAGAAACAGCAGGGCTGAGGAGCAGGACAGAGGGATGGGGAGGGGGGAGGAGGAGAAGCAGGAAGGGGGTAGAGAAAGACAGGGAGGGGGATGTACAGATGGAGAGACAAAAAGAAAGGTAGGGAACAGAACAAAGGGACTGAGAAACAAAGCAAAGTTCAGATCAAAATGAAGAGACTGGAAAGGGAAAACATGCAGCAATGAGCTGGAGGAAGAGGAAAAGAGGGCTGAGGAGCAGGAAAGAGGAAGAGAAGACAAAGAAAAGGCAGAGCCAGCTGGACAGGGGAGATATAGTGAGAGGGGATGGGGCAGTAATCTGGACAGAGATGGAGAAAGAAGCAGCAGGGAAAGGGAAGACAGGCAGAAAGACAGAGAGGGAGCAGGAGAGAGAAAGAACAATAAGGGTTGGGGTCAGGATAGAGATTGGGAAAAAATCCTGGGGTGGGCAGCAAGATGGAGAGGGAGTAAAAAAGAAGAGGGGCAGGAACAGGCGCAGGGAGCAGGACAGAGGGATACAGTGAGAAATGATGGGGCACGGAGCAGGACAGAGCAACAGACCAGAATGACGACAAAGAGAAACCAGGGATGATGAGAACACAGAGGAATGGAGACGGAGAGGGAGATACGAGAAACCGTGCACAGAGATTCAGAAGGGTGGAGGAATAGGTGAGGAAGCCGCAGAGGGACAGAGGGAGAAGAGATGAAGAGGAAGAAGGACACAGTAGGAAAGAGGAGGGAGCAGGGAGGGACTGGCACACAAAACAGGGTGAAATGTCCCCAAGGGCCCAGGAGTCACCACAGTTCCTGCTCTCTGCACTGCCAGGCAAGCTGTGGAGTTCAGGCACTTCTGTCTGTGAGAAATGCAGTTGTGATTCATGATGACATGTTTCATGTTTACAGATATAACCAAATGAGGCTTGGGCTCTGAACCTCAAAAAGGAAAAGGTGGGTAAGTTCTATGTAAAAAGTTCTGAAACTTGTTCATGAGGTTATATTGATAGAGGGAGCTAACATTTTCAGGGTTAACCAACCACATAATAAGGGCCTACTAACGAACTAACACTTGAAGGCACATGAATATCTAGTTTAGAGCTGTATGTAACCAGTTGTGTTAAGAAAAAACAGAACCTCATCGTGTGCCGAGATCAGAAGTTTTACAGCACCAGCTGTAACCTTGGGGAGACAAGACAGCCAAGATTTACAGCAAAAGGGGGGCCAGTCTGGTTTCGGTCGACTTGGCAGCTTGGGAGACCCATAGAGACCAGAGAGACCCATAGAGACCACAGAGACAATAGAGACCACAGAGACCATAGTGACCCAGAGAGACCCACAGAGACCATAGAGTCCCATAAAGACCCATAGAGACCACAGAGACCATAGAGTCCCATAGAGACCCATAGAGATCTGTAGAGTCCAATAAAGACCCATAGAGAGCACAGAGACCATAGAGACCCATAGAGTCCCATAGAGACCCCTCCTCAAAGCCACCAAGTGACACTGCGCAGGCGCAACAGGGGCGGGTCAAGGAGGAGACTATGGAAATGGTTCTCTGAAACTCATTTTAATAAGAAGCGGGAAAGGTTATGAATATGTAGAGGCGTTCCTGGGGTCATTATGAATATGTAACACCTTACTGTATTTAAGCACACCTCTTACTGTTTAAAGGTGTGCGTGTTGGGCGGAGCGAATCCCCCACACACCCAGCGCTGTTTTGCTTATGCTCTAACGAACAAGTGTTTAAGGAATACAATTAAGGAATTGGATTAAACGTTGTTTATCCATACAAAAAGCCTAAGTTATTTAGTTCATTGCTTTACAACAAGTGATTGAATCTGCTATAGAAAAGTTCAGCCATCTCTTGTATTACAAAGGATAAATGAAAGTATGGATTTTTGTTGCATCTAATCCATAATGCAAGTACCAATTAAAAATACATTAGCAGTGGTTCCTTCAAATATTCACTGTGAAGGCAATTCCTGGCACGACTATATTATCGTTCTTACTATTTTACAGGAGAAACACAGGGCACGGCTGATTTTGCCCACGTGCAGCGCAATGATCACACGAGTGTGGTGAACCGGGTAAAAGGCCCTAGAGAAGGAAAATCAGGCTCCGTGTGCAGAGCCAAAACAAAAATCCTTTTCAAACTGTTTAATTTTGAAAAGCTACAATGGGTATAAAGCAGAAAAAAAGAGCAGTGAATGTGCATAAACACCATTAGATGTTTTTTTCAGTTCCATGATGTGCTCTTTTACTAAGAAGCGTCTGCTGGAGTGGATATCCTGGACACAAACAGGCGGGTTCTGGTGTTGTGCCCACGGTGATTCATCCACTGTGGCCGTGGGTGTCAGGCCTTGATACAACAGACACAAAACCTTGGGAGGGAGGTGATCACAGTAAAACACTTAAAGATAATGAGCTAGCAGATTTGATTTAATCTTTACTTAAAAATACACATGGCTGCTGTCTTTTTTCCAGTTTAGCTAGGACGGGCTCCAATATCTCTATTAATTCTAATTACAACACGTGACAAAAATTAAGGGGGGGGAAAGCTTTGTTTTTACAACGGTAAATACAGTCTAAATTGTAATTTGGGAAACAGATAAAGGGGTGTAGCAAATGAGGCACAGACTCTGTTTAAGATGTAGAGAGACGTTTAATACAAACTCAGGTTTGCATTTGAAACATCGCGTACCTCTGTCCTTGATGTACCAATCGGGTATCAATCCCTCTGTCCCTGATGTACCAATTCCATATCAATCCCTCTGTCCCTGATGTACCAATCCTGTATCAGTCCCTCTGTCCCTGATGTACCAACCCCATATCAGTCCCTCTGTCCCTGATGTACCAACCCCATATCAGTCCCTCTGTCCCTGATGGTTCATGTCCCACACAGTCCTTGCTGCTTGTGTTATTCCACCAGCGCTTGTTCTCACACTGTGACTCTTGCAGTATCTCACAGGCCAGATGTCACAACCCTGCCACATCTCCCCTTCTTTGTTTAACAATTGCAGCCACAGCAGCGTGTAACTGCACAGCCATTGCACCATTAAAGCTTTTTTCAACCATTCGTTGTGCACAAGATAAGACCCATGGTACACAATCAATAAGTACCAGACTCCACATACAAACATTCTAAGCAGCGGGTTAAAGGGCCGTGTTTTGCAATTTTTGTGGCACCCATAACCATTACAGAATCGCTACTTAATATTCCCTGCATAGTGTTTAACACAGAATAATGAGCTCCCAGTCAACTAAGAATTCTCATTCTCTGTTCTCCAAGTCAGGACCTATATTAATATATTACTGAGCTGTCAGTTTAAGATGGTGTAAAAACTCAGTGGGAGACTCCTCACGATCCTGTTTAATCTCAGAAGGTTTCGGCGTATTTACAGCTTTAGGCACAGCGTGTCTAATCCCATATAAAATGCACTGTCCATACCAATTCAGCCTGTCCCCCGATATAAGGATATCAGGATCCCACCCTGGACTGACCGAGGGACAATTCTGATCTCATGTTCTCTGTGTATTCTACACCAATAGCTGTTCTTCAACAAACCTCTTACTGGTTTCCATTTCTTTCCCTGATTATCCTTTTTCAAAACAAATGGATCTGAAGGGGATAAATACAATGCATAAGTAACACTATGTATTGTGTAATATGACTTATGTAATAGGCAATATATGATTTAAAATATATATCTTACTATATATTACATGTAGCGCATTACTATACTATACATCTCAAAGTATACCCACCTAGACCTGCGCAGCATATTAATATTATTTACAGTGGCCGCCATTAATTACAATATTCAATCAGATTCTCCCTGGTTGACGCCCTGTTGAACAGCAAACGATCCTTTTCCAATGTCAGAAAACACAGCCCGGGGGGGATTTCTCCCGAATCCTCCTGCCGATTGTCCACTACCTACTTCACAATCACAACAACAGACAATTGGTGAACCGTAAGTACTGGACTATAAAATCACCCAAGACACAAGTAACAACAACAACAAACCACTAAAGACACAAACAATTATACAATTGCTAAGGCACAAACCGCAAAATCACTAATGGTACCTTTATCAAATTACTGTTCCCTCGTTTTTCTCTTTTATTTATTGTTTTCTCACTTTTCTCTTTAATTTTTTCTTTCTTTCTTTTTTTTAAGTTACCCAGTTTACAAAATGTGCAGACGCGAATACGCAGACCCAACGCGCTGGTGTCGCCCACGTCTCGCGCAGGCAGCTGCCAACCCAACCAGACAATGAAAGTGCCTTATCTCATTGATGGCTTTTACCCGCGTCCCGAGCTGGTCTGAGGATCCGTGGTCCCTTCCAGGATTTCCCCAGTGCTGGCACAAGGTCCCAGAGATCCTGGGATCCACGGGAGGTCAGGCAGATTATCCCATCCTCGTCGCCAGAAAACGATACTGAAAAGTTGGCAAACAGACTCTTTAACACTGTTTTGAAAGTGTTAAAAAGCAGGCACTTTTATTACAGCGCACTGGGCACTTGGGGAATCCCTCCTCTAATTGAGCGTGCGTTCCGCTTTCCTCTGTTTTTACATATTGTGGAACTCCTCCAACAGCAAAACATGTCAACCAATGTTACAGACGCCTCGTGTTCTTTCACCAGCGCGTGCAGCAGCAACGAGAAATCTGGAATGAGCGTCTACAGAAACACGTACGTATTTACCCAACTCAGAACAATGCGTTACATCCGCTGGCCGTACTTCATTGGCAGTAATCCCTCCTGGATTAACACCCTCTGTGGATGGCATGGGTGCCAACTGTTGGCAATCAGGGCAGGACAAAAGAACGCTCCTGGCTTGTTCCACTGTAATTTGTAATTGCCGTTTTAACGCCTTTGCACTCTGGTGAAAGAATTTATGTGATAATATAGCTTGCTCCAAGGCTTTAGGCACAGTGAGAGGCACAGCTTGTGCATCAGCCCTCCTATTGCCTTGCACAAACGGTCCTGGAAGGGCAGTGCGAGAGCGGGTGTGCATTGCATAATAACCATGATGTCTATGATCTATTAGAAACCATAGCATTCTCAATTCAGCCATCAAAAGAGGATTATCCTCTTCCTTAAGAAAAGAAGCTTCCAGGCGGTTAAGTACGCCAGCTGCATTATATGAGCCAGTTACAACATTCAAAGGTTTGTTACAGAACACCTCAAAGCGATCCTAACAGCTGTCAGCTCAAGAACTTGTTTGACCCTTGGTCTCTTTTTCTACCTTGTGTTTGCAGCACTGGGTATCTGAGTTTAGCCACGTCATTACAACTTTACGTGAGCAACCAGAGGCATCAGTAAATACAGTCTTGTCGCTTACTGGTCGTTGCTGACAGCAGAAGTTGCTGTACAACACTAAATTACCAATTTCAGCCCACAGTTTATGCTGAGGGTAATAAACTGATATGTTCCCTGCGTATGTTGCCAATGCAATCTGGAAATTCACATCTTCAGTTAATTACCATTGTGAATTCTCCTTTGTTGTAGGAAGAAATATACCTTCAGGTCTACCCCATACATAGCATATAAACATTCTCTGCCTTTAATTATTGGTTTTGCATACATTTCTTTTATTATCCAAACTCTTTTCATTGGTGTGTGAGCTAGAAAAACCCATACGGCCACAATCACCTTTCTCCCTCCTTGAGCTCTCCTGACCTGTGGTTCCACCACCGGTGTCTTCTTTCTTGATCCCTCTTGACTGGCAGGTGCGCTCCAACCCTCTTTATCCATCACTCTTCCTCACAGGTTCACCTCCTTCCTTGCTTTTCCTTTGCACGCTGCTCCCCCTGAAGAGAAACACATGGAGGACTGAGCTACACCAGCCCAGGGGCTGAGTCCGGGGCTGACACCTCCCCACACCCCACAGCGCGCCCACCTTACCTTGGCACCAGCCCCTCGCACAGCCCTTCCCCTCAGCTCTGCCCTCCGCTGCAGCACAGCTTCCGCACGTGCCCTGCTCAGGCTGGACCCCAATGTCACAGGTTAGAGATGTCACAGCTCAGTACAAATGCCCACGGTCCTCACCTGCTCTTTGGTACTTGCTGGACCCCAATGTCACAGGTTAGAGATGTCACAGCTCAGTACAAATGCCCACGGTCCTCACCTGCTCTTTGGTACTTGCTGGACCCCAATGTCACGGGTTAGAGATGTCACAGCTCAGTACAAATGCCCGCAGTCCTCACCTGCTCTTTGGTACTTGCTGGACCCCAATGTCACGGGTTAGAGATGTCACAGCTCAGTACAAATGCCCGCGGTCCTCACCTGCTCTTCGGTACTTGCGGAGGGTCACGTCGCTGTGCCCCAGGGCACTGGCCTGCACAGCCCTGCCCGGCAGCGGGAGCGTCTGGAGCTGCCGGCTGGTTCTCCAGCTTTAGGGTCCCCCGCAGCAGCCCGCTCTCCTCAGCTCTGCACACCCAGCCAGTTGCGCCGCCCAGGCAAAGTCAGCTTCACCCTCTGCCTACACCTCACCTGCAAACAGCCAACTCTTCAACTGACAACCGTCCAAAACCAACCGACAAACTCTCCAAATCTCAGCCTTTCGCTTTCAACTGCTGCCTTGAGTGCATCTCACAGACAAGCCTCCAAAATGCCCTCATCCTGCAATAATACTCCAGCACTGATCGCCTGCGGGAACAACCGCCACAATACCATGCAAACACCAACCAGTTCTGGCACGGAAATATCGCTTTCTCCTCAAGATTCCACCTACACCAACTGCTGACAAACACACGCTGTCCTCACCAAAGCCAAATGCTGCAACAACCAGCGACAACTCAAATCTGCGTGTGCGGCGCAAAATCGCAGGTGTGAGCTAATGCAGAGCTGGGCTTGACAGCTGCAGAGTGTGCACCCTGTGGCTTAACGTGGCCAGTCACTGCCATTCTGCCTTCTCCCCGGGAGAAGCGCATGAGCACAGGCTGCTTCAAGGCACGATGCGAATGGTTTGGATCTCCGGGTCTCTGAGGGCGAGAGTAATAAATGTGATCTGTGTGTGGCGCAGGAACTTCCCGTCCACTTGCTGCTCCATTCAGTCAGGTGCTGCAAGAGAGGGACAGAGAAAGAAATAGTTAGGACCGGATTAACAACCTCGTCATCCCTGTCCCCAAACCTGCAGGCGTCCTAGGAGGCCTGATCTGTTTTGCTCTTCTCCCTCTCTTTGCTGGAATACTTTACTGCACAAATTTCTGTCATGAACACTCTCTTAACCAATCTGATGTGTTCATAGTTCCCAGCCCAGCATCCATTCCTCAAGGTACCTCAGCATTTCCCTTTGAAACCAACCTTAGTGCCATCCCGTCCTGAGCTACCTCAGCATTGCCCACTGCAGCCTCCCCGACGCCATCTCCTCCCTGAGGTCCCTCAGCGCTCCTCGGCCCACGCGCTTCTGCAGCGTGGCCCTGCCCATCCCGCACAGGAGCCAATCCCTTCCGCGCCCGCCACCGGGCCCCGCCCCCCCTCCCGGCCCGGGAGTAGTTACAGCTTCCTTACCATCCCAAATCCGATGTCTTCCAAAACAAAGCTTGCGAGCGGTGGAGGAACAAGCTGAGACGACTCAATGTGAGTGATAGAGCATAGTTCACTTTATTGGGCCAGCGTACACATATCCACCTCAGACCACTACACATCTCACTGTTTTCTAAGGTCTCAGCACCCCACGTTTAGCCCAGGACACACATGGCTCATTTCACAAACCCAGCAATATTTTCTTTCTTGTAGGATCTCTGTGG
Source organism: Streptopelia decaocto (assembly GCF_964273445.1). Taxonomy (NCBI): domain Eukaryota; kingdom Metazoa; phylum Chordata; class Aves; order Columbiformes; family Columbidae; genus Streptopelia; species Streptopelia decaocto. The sequence continues at coordinate 143,376 of NW_028116450.1, read as the reverse complement.
TTCTCCACTGGGTATTGAGATAATACAAAGATGTTGTAGGACAGGTTTGTATCCTGGAGGGAAACTCACAGCTTGGAAGGAAACCTCAAGGAGATAGCAAAGTGTCCTGATAGCATTTGATTCAGGGAGTCTCAGTTTGCTGTTCAGCCTCACAGACTTCATTGCCCACACCCCACAGGTCAGAGCAAAGCTGGGATATGTGTTCCCATGGACACATCTGCAGGAAAGGACCCACAAGATCAGGCTGTGACTCTGCAGCTGAAACTGCCATCCCCAGAGAGCCTGACAGCAAGAACAACATCCCAACAGCTGTGACCCAGAGCAGGGGAGCAAGAAGGAAAATGCGGTGAGGGTGGGTGTGAGAGAGGCCAGGGCAGAGGCAGCCGGGCACTCAGACAGCGTCACCCTTCCCCAGCTGTGCAGCAACCTCCCAGACACCAACATTGCCAGGCAGCTGCTCTCAGCCCCTGTGCTCTGCAGAGGAACTGGAGCTCTATCTGCACAGGAGCTGCTTCATGCCTTGGAGCCCCCGGCCCTGATGGCAGAGGCTTTGCTGGGTGGGACAGGAGGCCAGGGGGCTGCTCACAGGAGGGATCTGCACTGCAGGGGATCAATCAGAGATTTCTACATCCTCCCTCCCACAAGAGCTCTGGTTTTTCTCCTCCTTCCCAGATCATGTCCCTGCTGCCAGGAGATTTTCCTCCTGGGAGGTGATTCCCTGTCTGTACTCACAGACCCCATCCCAAACTCTGTGCCCTCCCCCTGGCCCTACAGACACCTGCCTGTTTGCAGGGCACTGCTTGGCAGCGTCTTCCTGTTTGCAGGTTGAAAACAAAGACAGGTGGGTGATCCTGCTGGGTCCAGCAAAGGCGATGCTGCATCTGTCCATGGGCAGAGGAGTGGATGAAGGCTCATCAGGAGGCTCCTATCAGACCTACTAACTGCTTGAAGTTACAGCTGAGTGGTCTCAGTGATTTGTTCAAGTATGAGAGCTACTCTTCCATTTCTCCTCTCAAATTCCCCAAGAGAAAGAAATTGAAAATAAGGACTTGGGAAAGCTCCTTAGCTTTACTGTAACCCCTTCCTTTACCTTCTCCTTGAAAGAGCCCATTAGAAATGTCCCTCTGAAGGTGCAGCAGAGAAACTCACCTCTATATAATGTTTTCTCTACACTGGAGAAACTGCAACGTCCCTCCTGACAGATGCCACAGCTTGTGGAATGTTCCAGCTTTAGCATCTCTCCAGGAACTGGAGCTGAATTGGGCTATGGCCAGAGACTTACTCTTTTCAGGGCTGTGAAGATTTGTCTCCCACTGATCTCTCAGCATCCTCCACCCCATGTTGTCTTTAACCTCTCTTTGCCTGGCTCCTGTGCCCTCGGTGCTGCAGGCAGAGCCCTCAGCCCTGCTGCGCTTTGCAGAGGAGCTGCTCCTGGGCAGAGCTGTCTCTCTGCAGCGCTGCCGCTTCCATGAGCTCCCTGTGTCCCAGGAGCCCAGCCCAGCTCAGCAGCACAGGAGCAGCCCATGATGTCCCTTTCTCTGTCCCCTCTGGGCTCCCTCCAGGTGTCCCTGGGGCTCCGGGGACACAACCTTTCAAACAGCTTCAAGTAATCAGTGATGTTGATTCTCTCTCCTCTGCACAGACGCTTCTTGCCAGCATTATATTCTTCCTCTTAGAAAATAAACTGGTATGAAAATCATCTCTTCTTGTCCCATCATTAGACAGGACACCAGGAAGGTTACAGCAAAGGATCTAATTTCTCCAAGCTGAAGGAGGAATATCTTCAGTTGAATGGATTTAGTAATTTTATTCTGGTTTTATACTCCTAGGTCTAGAGAGACATTCATCAATCTTTGGCCATGTCATGTCTGTGCTCTGATTCAAAGCCTTTGCACACATGGGCTCTTGGACACTTGGTACCAGGTTTCCTTGTGCCAGGTCAGAGCTGGGCTGGTGCCACAGCTGGGGTGGCTCAGCCCAGATGTGAGGCAATGTCCTCAGCCAGGGACCTGATTGGGGGAGCTGGAGCTGTCAGCGCCGCAGACAGAGCTGTGACATAGATGGAATAAACTGCCAGGCAAGGTGGCAGAAGTGAGTTCATCTTCTCTGCAAGGACAGCAGCCTCCAAGCACAGCAACAGTCCAGATCAAAACTCAGCCCAGACCTGTAAGGCAATTCAAGGGCCCCATAATGAGCTGTTACTACTGCAGGAACAGTTAAACGAGAAACAAAGTCACTGTGTGGCCACTGATGAGTTTAATAAGGGAAAACAGCGATATTCTCTGTGTCTCTTGCCCTCCTGCAGGTAAATAATGGAAAGTGGCTCAGTGATCCCCTCTGCCAGTTCCCTCAGAACCCTCGGGTGTATCCCATCTGGCCCCACAGACTTGTGGGTTTCCAAGTGGTGTAGCAGGTTGCCAACCATTTCCCCTTGGATCATTGGGGCTTCACTCTGCTCCCCATGTCTGTCTTCTGCTTCAAGGGGCCGGGTACCTGGAGCACAACTGTTCTGACTGTTAAAGACTGAGGTGAAGAAGGCATTTAGTACCTCAGCCTTTCCACCTTTTTCATCCCCCACCACCTGGATTCCTCCTTTTGTGCTCTGCCCGCTCCAACAGTTTGTCACTTGGTTATATGGTCAGTTTATCCTCAAGCCACTGAGAGCTTCTGTAAGCGGTGAGACAGCACACAAAGCCCATCCCCTCTGCTGCCCACCCTTGGAATTCCCTAGAAATCTCTACAAACCCGCTAAAGGAGCAGCTTCACTGCTGTTCAGATCAGCCAGTCAGGTGAACACGGGGCTCTGGAACATACCACAGGGCAACAGGGCAGTCCCGAGGGGACATGAGGGCAAAGGGGGACCTGGAGACACCTGAGAGCACCCAGGTGCCCAGGGCTGAACTGGCCTGTTCCTCCCAACGGGACATGCTGCCCCTCGCTCCCCAGGCGCAGGGTCACAGTGGGGCCCTTTGTGACCTCACATTGTGACACCCACTGCCCTGCCTGTGCTCAGCGCAGCTGCAGCCCCAGCCCACACTGTCCGGCAGGACGGTGACGAGACAGGGTGCGAGCACGGAGCTGGCGAGAGCCCCCGAGCGTAGCCCACGTCTTTCATTGAGTTTGAGATTTAGAGAATCTTTTTGGTTGGAAGCGAACCTTTAAGATCATCGAGTCCAACCACACCCTCACTTTAGCTGCCCCGGCAGACTCCCCTCTGCCCCCGGCAGCCTTGTGCTGAGGACTCCTCAAGTGCAGCCCACGTCTTTCCCGGCTGCCCTTGGCAGACTCGTGGTGTTTCACCAAGTCTTCCCCATTCCTCACCCATACCTCTTTCCCCAAACCCACGAGATGGCAGACAAACACCTCACCTGCCCCGTGGTGGCCCTGGAGGAGGACAGGGCTCCCCAGGAGAGCAGCTCTCCAGCAGAGCCCCAGGAGCTGTGCATGGCCCAGGACCTGGAGATGGGTGAGTGAGGGGCCCTGATTGTCTGGGCAGGGCGGGGGCCAGCGAGCGCTCCCTGCTCAACACCAAGACCACGTTTCTCTGCACACTGGCAGGGGGGTTCCACAGGTGTTGGCCATGATGCTGCCTGAAGCCCAGGGCCACTCCGAGCTGGGAGCCGGCCCCAGCACAGCCTCTGCGGGCAGAGGGGACCCAGCTCCTGCTGCAGGGCACGGGCAGTGAGAGGCAGCTGGGCGGGCAGGAGGCAGCCGTGCTGTGGGACGGGGACCTTTCCTGCCCGTCTGAAGCGAGTTCCTCACCCGCTGCACTGGGCACTTTCCCCGTCCTGCCTGGCTGCAGCATTGCAGCCCGTCTGCCGGGCACCCTGACATGCACGGGGAGACTGTGCCAGAGCAGGGGGTGTGCGGCTGGATGGGGGGCAGAGCTCCTTCTGCTCTGTCCTGCCTGCAAACCCTCTCTGCAGCTCTCCCTGCTCTCCCCCTCTATTAGATGCCGATGCGTTACCTGTGAACGGACTTCTAAAGGGATACATGGACTCCATCGTGTCCTTTCTCGGCAGCCCAGAAAAGGTAACCGCAGCCACTTTAAAGGTGGCTGTGCCGGCATCTGCTGACAGGGGCTCTGCTGCGGGTGCTGGAGGGTGCTGGCTGGGCAGAGCTGCTGCTCCCAGGTCTCTAATGGGCACTGCACCCCCATGCTGCGGTGCCGCTGGCCACGTGTCCCCATCTCACGCTCCCTGTTTGCCTCTCTGCTCCCCGGCTGCCAGGAGGAAAGCCACAAGATTGGGTTTCTTATGGACATCCGTGACCTGTGTGACACCAGCAGGCGCCACTGCTCACCAAGGGGCCTAGATGTCTTCTGCCGGAGATACGAGCTGGCAGAGAATATCGAGGTGAGGGGATACCTGGCGGCTCTGGGGAAGGGGTCGAGGACTGCGGCACCGGCACCCTGTGAGGACAGCGCTGGGCAGGGCCGGGGGGCTGGTGGCGCTGGGTGCTGGCAGCTGCAGGTCCCATCCCAGCTGTGCTCTGCAGGTGCTGCTGGAAGAGGAGCCCAGGGACCAACTGCGCACGGCTCTGCGGCAGATCGCCATGCGTGCCATTGCCGAACTGAGGTACCTGCCCATCCCTCCCGGGGACGCCTGCACGAGGCCTCGAGGCGCTGCTCCAGGTACCAGCATGCGGCTGGCTGCTCTCTCTCTTTGCAGCGCAGTGGAGAGGGTGCTGGAGGGCAAGGAGACAAGGCTGCTCCAAGCCTGCTTCTCCAGTGTCTTCTTGCTTCCACCAGAAGTGGAGGACATGGACCATTACCTCTACTTAGAAGTAAGTGCTGCGTGAGCTACAGGAGCCCCCGGTCCCTCTGTCTGCTCCACAACCACCCCGTGCCACGATAGAACCAGAGATACAAGGCAGGGCAGGGTCTCAGCTCTGCTGTCCCATGTTCATCCCTTTGTCCCCTGCCTGTGGGCCTGGCCATGTCCAGTTTCGCAGGCTGCTCTGCCCAGAGCAGATTGTTTGCCCCTGGGTCTCTCCCGGGCACAGCGCAGCAGTGCGGGAGTCGTTCCTCAGTGCTGGGAGTTCAGATCAGTCTCCTGGGAGTGAGAGGGGTGGCAGGAAACATGACCACAACCCGCTGTGTTCTTGCAGACCATGCGGTCCATGGACAACATGCTGCAGGCGTTGCTTCTCAACTCTCGTGCCTCCAGAGTCAGCGAGCTGCTGCACAATATCTTCCAGGTCTGTGTGTGCAAAGTCTGGGCTTCGCAAGGGCTGTTCCTCACCCTGAGGGACGGGGTGTCCACTCTGGAGCGGACAGTCCCACCCCGTGCCGTGCAGAGAGCGCTGCCGGGAGGGTGCCCACCTCCCCGGGGAACCAGGGGCTGCCCTCCAGGCTCTTCCGCAGCACAGTGGCCGCAGAGGGTGGCATCTGCCTTCCTGCCTGGCCACAGAGCAAGAGCAAGAGCCTCTCTACAGGTTTTGGTCGAGTCCTGGGGAACCCTTAATGGAGTGGGCCAGTCCAGCACAAGAGTTGAGCGGTGCTGCTTCTGCTGGAGTGGTGGCGGCTCCCAGGGCTCACCAGCAGCTTCTCTCTTCCCAGATGCTCTTGACTTTGAGCAGCTCCGAGAGAGAACATGTGCGGCAGAGGGCCGTGGGGAGGATTGAGGGGCTGAGCTTCATGTTGGCTGAGAATCCCACACTGGGGGTAAGGAACCAGGCACCCTCCGGCCAGACTGTCTGCCCATCCCTGCACCCCAGAGCAGCCTGCAGCTCTCCCCACATGGGGCTGTTGCCCACCCAGCTGCTTTGGGAGCTGTGACCGGCATGGCCCTGGACAGTCCTGCCTGCCCACGGAGCCCTGGACACGCGCTTGGGTTCAGGGCTTTGGCACAGCCGCCTGCCCTCAACCCTCCTGCTGTTCTGTCTCCCTCGCCCAGGCCTGGTGCGGCTCTAGGACAGACATACACGGCCCTGTCAGCTATAGAGACATCCAGATCCCAGAGCTGGGACAGCTGCTGGGGCATCTCCTCCTTTTCCAACATTCCTGGGAAGAGGCAAGAACTCTGGCTCGAGATGCAGTGCAGCACCTCGCTGTCTTCTTGGCTGGACAAAACAGTAAGAGAAGTTGTGTTGGGCTCGATCCCTCTACACACAGACATCTCCCGATGGGTCTGCTCCTGTTCCTCACCTCCTTTGTCCTTCCCAGCTGCTTCCCGTAGCATCCCAGCTGCCATTTGCTGCAGCAGCTGAGCGCTCTCCCAAAGTCTGGGATCTGTTCTCTGCTGCTCTCTTCCTCCCTCCTTTAGGGATCCTGAAGCCCGCTGTTCTGTGGTTCCCAGACCCAAACATACGGCTGATTGCCGTAACCCAAAGCCATGATTTTCCTGCCAGTGAAGAGCAGGTCTATCACTGAGTCCTCCTGGCTAGAGCTTCCAGTGCTTGTAGCAAGAAGCTGTTCCTGATGCCCTCCAGAATTCTCCTTGACCACTTATGCCCTGCCATCATGAGGGCAGATCTCGGGGTGCTTTGGGAAGCTTGCTGACGAAGCTGCTGTACTTTACTGAGTTCTCTATGTTTCCCTGCTGTTTAGACAGGAGGAATCAAGCACGACAGCCCCACTTGGAAGATCCCGACAGCTCCTCTGAGGACTGGCTAAAACCTGACGTCATGGTAAAGAGCTCCTGCTGGCACTCTTGTTGGTGGCACCAGCAGGGGACTCATGTGAACAAAGGCCTCCACAATCAAGGGGCTGGCGTGGCCTCCCTGTCCCTGCTGAGACGGTTCCTGCTGTCCCTGAGCAGGGGCGATGCGAGGGCTGCTCTCCAGTGTCCCAGCAGCAGCCCCAGTCCTGCTGGCCACCAGCAAGCCCTGGTTCATGGCAGGGCCAGCAGCCTGTGCCCAGGACCCCAACCCTCCCCCCTCACCCCGGGCCTCTCTTCTTCTCCCCAGCAGTCACTGCCGCCCCTGCTGCCAGCTTTGCTGCGGGCACTGCCGCAGCACTGCCGGGCGGCTCTGCAGGGCTGCTGGCACTGCCCGGCCACGCAGCAACACCGGGGCACTTGGTGTGACTTGGCTTCACTGCCTCCCTTCCTCCCTTAGCTCTTTGCAGAACACCTCCAGCCTTCTGAGAGGACAGACATGGTCCTGGTGTTCATTGAGGCCATGAACGACTCCAGCACCTTTGGCAAGGAGGCGGCCAGAAACATGCTGGACATGGTCAAGAGAGACTGCGATTTCTGGCTGGTGGATGTAAGTGGCCTTTGGCTGGATTGTCCTGCCCTTCAGCCCTGTCAGGCCTTGTTCCTCCCTCCATCCATCTCTTCCTCTCAAATCCCAGTAAAATGAAGCCACATGGAGGCGGCAGAGAGGGATGGGAAGGACAGATGAGGAAATGGCTGCACTCCAGTGGCAGCACCATCCTCACCTGTGTCTCCTCCAGGTGTCAAAGATCACGAGCTGCATCTATAGAACCCTGGAGTGCATCAGCACGGCACCAGCCCAGCAGAGTGTGGAGTCCCTAATTGTCCCCTTGGCTGACAAGTGCCCTGGGGAGGTGGTGTCGACGCTGCTGACAATCGCACCACCAGGAGACAGGTACCGGCCCCAAAAGCCATGAGGCCTTGTTCCCTGTGGAGAGAGGGGCCCGGAGACCCTCTGGGTGCCAGCACCAAGGAATCCTGCAGGACACCCCCGAGGAGCAGGACCCTCCATCCCACCATGCTTTCCAGCGCTGGGGGTCAGCCAGGCCCGCAGCAGCCACAGCTGAGCAAGACAGCCCAGAGCCCCCCACTGTGCTCCTGCCAGCTCCACAGGAGCACCAGCTCAGCCTCTGCTGCTGCCCAGGGCATCCCAGGCGTCCTGCAGCACGGAGCCCGGACACGCTGCTGTGGCCCAGGCTGCCCTGCTGACAGAGCGCTCTCTTGCAGCACTGCCCTGGCACTGTGGGAGGTGATGTTCTCCGTGCCCCAGACCCTGCTGAGCATTTTGAAAGAGCTGCACATCCAACTCCAGGACCGGCACTATAGGGTCTTGTATACACACCGGGAGGACACCGCCATCCTTCGCTTGGCTGTGAGTTACTGGAAGAAGCTCCTGGTGCCCCAGGATCTGCACGGTGCCAGAAGCCCCAGCAGCTCTGCCGGTCGCTCACTGCTGGCTTGCTTTCAGATACTGGCCAGCAGTGATCTGCAAGATGAGGAGTTTGCTCCAATGTACCTAGTCATGAGGTTTCTGAGGCAACGAAGGCCAACGGTGCTCTCCCTGTTGCTCAGGGGCATGATGACACTGTCACAGAGAGACGAGATGGTGAGTAGGGTGTCGCCAAGGGCAGCCATGGTGGCAGCCAAGGGCCGGGGCAGTGGGTTCGGGCTTGGCCTTGGCTGGCAGTCAGGCGCTGGGGTGCCTGCTCCAAAGGCCCTCCCTGCCATGGTGGGGCCTGGGGGCTGCCTGGGGAGCTCTCCACACATGGACCTGGTCCCAAAAGGGCAACTCTCTTCTTCATACAGGCCAGAAAGATGAAGGTCATGCTGCCAGACCTGATGTGGGTCCTGCAGTATGGCAATAAGGCCATCAGGATGAAGGCTCTGGTGGTCTTCAGAAACGTGATGCCTCAGCTGGAGAGGGAGGAGGCCAGTCCCATTGCTGTGCTGCTGGCAGAATTTCTCCTGCCCTTCTTTGATGACGTAAGGCTGATATATAAGGCTGATGTATAAGCCTGAGCCCCACGGGTGGGCACTGGACAATGACAGCTGCCCTTCAGCCCAGCCACTCAAAGCAGGGGCTTCTCTCCTTTCTCCCCGGGCTCTTGTGGGATGGTTTCTGCATTCTGCAGCCCAGCCCAGCTTCTCCCTGCCAGCTGCTCCCACAGCTCCTCCCCACCATGGCTGCTGAGGCTGCTGGGGGATGCTGGGACGGCGCTTTGAGGCACAGGCACTGCCTGAGCAAGTCCCTTGAGTGGCCCTTCATGCACCCAGGGCCGCAGATCTGGCCACAACTGCAGTGTGCACAATGCCGCCCTGGAGCATCTCCCCTCCCATCAGCCATGCAGGAGCTTCTGCTCCCCGTGGGCAGAGAGCTGCTGGTGCTCAGGTCCTACTGTGCTGCTCCCTCCCAGGAGCTGAGCCAGCTGAGAGAGAGCTCCATCAGCCTCTTCAGAGACCTGATGAAGATGGTGGTGCGGAACGACAAGAGGGAGATGAAGAACACAGTGCGACTTGGCCTGCTCCCTCTCTTCTTCCGCATGAGTGACCAAGTGCTGAGTGTGGCCAAGGTACAGATTTCAAAGTCGAGCAGTGATGCAGGGAAGAGACCCCTGGGCGTTTGGGCCAGGGCATGTCCCCACTCCCTAAGGGCAGAATCACCCCAGAAACAAAGCACAGAGCAGGGAGACACCAGGTCTCCTGCCCCAGAACGTGGTGCCATCTCCCAGCTTCTGCTGTTCCGTAGGTTGCCAGGGAAGCCCTCCTCGGTGCCGCAGAACTGCTCAGGTGGAAACAGCTCAAACACCTGGTGCAGACAGAGCAGACATGGCGGATTGGAGAGAGCTTGGTGAGGACAACCCCCAAGGCCCAGGGCCCAGGCTGGACGGGGCTGCCCCACATGTCTGTGCTGTGGGCTCTGCAGATGTGCCTCACCTGTCCTGCTGCAGCCCCGAGCTGCATCCTTGTTCCCTGTCGTCAAGAATAGAGCCCCCAGGGGCTCTTCCCTCTGCCCCGCAGCCAGCGGGAGGGAGGGCTCTCAGCACCCCTGGGACCCCTCCGCCTGTGTCTCTCTCTCAGCCCCACAGGGCTCCTGACTGGAACACGGGGATGGCCGGGGGGGAAGGGGAATGTGTGTTGTTGTGGGGAGGGACTGGTCCAGCCAGCTGGGGAGGGACAGTGACGTGCTCATCCCCTTGTACTCTCTCCAGCTGGAGCGGGACAGGAGCAGAGCTCAAGAGCTCTTGAGCCTGAGTCTGCCGTACCTGAGGGATGCTCAGGCCAGCTTGCGAGAGGCGGCCGTGAGGTTCATCGGTGAGTCACAGCCCCCAGGTCCCTCTTTCTGCAGCCTGGACCCAGTCCCTGCCACTATCCTGGCACAAGGAGCAGCCCTGTGGCTGCCAGAGCCCCGGCTGCCCCGGACAGGGCCTTGGCCTCCCCTCCCAGCCCTGCCCACGCAGGTGGCCGTGGTGGCCACCTCACTCGGTCCCAGCATCTCGGCTCCTGCTCTCCCCTGGGGTCAGCCCTTATGAGGGGAGGGAGCAGGGGCTGACGGAACTCTGTGCCCAGGGTTGGCTGTGCGGCACCTGAGGGACCCAAGCAAGGAGAGTCTGTCTGAGATCTGCAGCGGTGAGTAGGGAGCGTGGTCGGGAGGGGATGCCTGGGGGTCTCTGCAGCCATGGGAGCTCATCTGGGCTCTGCTTCTTTCTGTTGCAGCCCTGCAGCCCTTGGAGGAGGACAGCGAACCCTCCATCTGCTCCCTGGCAACTAAGACCATTGTCATCGTGTGCTCTTCATGGAAGCGGCCAAGATCTCGATGGACCCTGAGAGCCCTGTGCTGCTGGCGCTAAACCAGGTGGAGGAGCAGCTCCTCTTGAGGAAAATGGCTGGATTTTAATAAAGAGCCCTTCTTGAAGTTGGGTCAGATGTCTGCTTTTCCAAGGACTAGAACCTCTCTGAGTGCTCTGGTACTTTTGAGAGCACAACCCAGGATCATGGGCAAGGGTGATGTAGCAGACAGGAACACTTGCAATGAGCCGTTCCAGCAGCTGAGATGAATATCACCAAGCCACTGAGGTTTGTTCTTGGAGTCACACACAGTAATGTCAAGTTCTGTCTGCCATCCAAGTCTGAGCTGGCCTGGTGAACTCCTTCTGCACCCAGGGGTGTTCAGAGACGGAATTTTTCCCTGTTGCACATAGAGGCTGTACTCTTGGTTTCCCTCTGGCCTCCTGGTGCCACTTCCAAAGGACGGGAGGCACCTCAGCCCTGTGGTGTGTCACCTGCTCTGCACTCATCTGACATGTCCCACATCATGAGGAATGGACACGGGGACCTCAGTTCAAGGAAGCACAACCCAGTGCTGCATTCAGGCGGTTTCCCATAGGATGTTTCTGCCAACATGAAGTGACCTCAAGACACTGTCTGTCCCACAGGCCTTCATGGAACCCCCAGGAATAGCTGATGCTGTTTGTGCTCACTTGGGTACATATCACCTCACATCCAGGATGTGCGTGCTCACATCTCATCTGTACAATGCAGACATGGACTGCTGACCTAGTCATTCAGTGTCATTCCATGGAGGGAAGAACAATCTCTGTGAGCTGGGGAGAGAAGTCAGGGCTAGAAATGGTGGTTGAGAGGGGCCCGTCCATGACAATGCCCTGGGCCAGATTCTGTGGGGTGTCCAGTGAACAGGGGCACAGCCCAGCCCCTGCTCTGCTGGTCCTGCAGGTCTCTGGCAGGAGCCTGGCTGTGAGAGGACACTGCTGTGTGCCAGCCCTGCACACACACGCTGTTCAGATGTACACTGGTGTTTGAATCTGTGGGACACTATCGTAAGCATATGCTTGAAGATATAACCCATCGTGTATTGCCCATAGGAGATCACCTTTCTATCTGGAAAGGCTGTTGTGAGGCCAGCTCTGTCACTGCAGTGCCCATTGCCCGTCCCTGCCTGCGCTCACAGGACTGACACACAGCAGGACGGTGACCAAGCTGCCAGAGCACTCAGGCCTTGCACCAACACCAGGGATGAGAAGGAGAGTGTGGGAGTGGAACCAGAACAGCTCTGGAAGAACAAGCGCTGCTGCTCCCTGCCAGGGCTGACATGCCAGAGCTGTTTTCCCCTCCACCCACACACAGAAACTGTCTCTGCAGCTCCAAAAAGCTCTTGCAGGAAAGATATACCAAAAAACAAGTTGCTAAACAGCCCTTTATTCTGTTTAGAGACAAAGAGAGCACTGCTGCTCATTTAAGCAGCCAACAGTTATAAAAGAAAAGCCAACAGTGAATTAGAAAGGGGATGACAACATTATCACAATAAGAAAACAACCAACAACACCAGAAAATCCAGTTGACAGGCTGGGCTTGTAATTAGCTACATTAAAACTCCTATATAGAAGAAGATGGGCAGTTTATTGCTTCAGAAAACACTAGGATATGAGTTTCCACAGAGCATCCTTGAGCTGCTGGTTCCTCATGCTGTAGATGAGGGGGTTCACTGCTGGAGGAACCGCCGAGTACAGAACAGACACCACCAGGTCCAGGGATGGGGAGGAGATGGAGGGGGGCTTCAGGTTGGCAAACATGGCAGTGCTGAGGAACAGGGAGACCACAGCCAGGTGAGGGAGGCAGGTGGAAAAGGCTTTGTGCTGTCCCTGCTCAGAGGGGATCCTCAGCACGGCCCTGAAGATCTGCACATAGGACACCACAATGAACACAAAACACCCAAATCCTAAACAGACACTAACCACAATAAGCCCAGGTTCCCTGAGATAGGAGTGTGAGCAGGAGAGCTTGAGGATCTGGGGGATTTCACAGAAGAACTGGCCCAGGGCATTGCCCTTGCACAGGGGCAGTGAAAATGTATTGGCCGTGTGCAGCAGAGAATAGAGAAACCCAGTGGCCCCTGTAGTGCAGGGGTTTGCAGATGGCAACGTAGCGGTCGTACGACATGATGGTGAGAAGACAATACTCTCCTGAAAAAAAAAAAAGACAAACAGAAAGACTTGGGCAACACATCCCAAAAAGGAGATGGTCCTAGTGTCCCAGAGGGAATTGGCCATGGATCTGGGGACAGTGGTGGAGATGGAGCCCAGGTCAAGGAGGGCGAGGTTGAGCAGGAAGAAGTACATGGGGGTGTGGAGGTGCTGGTCCCAGGCTATGGTGGTGATGATGAGGCCGTTGCCCAGGAGGGCAGCCAGGTAGATGCCCAGGAAGAGCCAGAAGTGCAAGAGCTGCAGCTCCCGTGTGTCTGTGAACGGCAGGAGGAGGAACTGGGTGATGGAGCTGCTGTTGGACATTGGCTGCCTGTGGGCATGAGGACCTGTGCAAGGAGGAAAAGACAGTGGCATATCAGGGGAGACTTCTCTGAGGAAAATAAACATGCTGTTTCTCATGGAAAACCCCCTCCCTGATGGAGGGATGTTTCCGCTCATTCTGTTTCTACCAACTGAAGAAAAGAGTTCATCACAGTTTAAAATGGAGTTTGGGCATTTAGTTTCCATGAATACAGCTCTGGGGCAAGACCCCCTGAGCTGGTGTCAGAACAAAAACTAACCCACACTCCCACCCCAACCCCACAGAGCAAGAGCACCAGGGACAGGTGGAACAGGGACAGGGAAGGACACTGCAGTGCTACCAGAAAATAAAGCAAGGACAGAAAGGCAAGCGGGCATGCTGTGGAACCTTCTCCTGACCCAGCTGTGCTGCTGCCACTCACATAATGACACTGTAGAGCAAGTAGTTTTAGCACCTTTTTTGTGTACCACGTTCCAGGACTCCTTCACCTGGAGGTCCAGCTGCTGAGGTGGAGACTTGTGACCTGGACCCCATGGCTTTGGGGCAGAGGGTCTGCTGGGGAGGAGAGGAGACCAGGGGTTGCACTGGGAAATCTGTCTGCACTGCAGGGGATGGCAGGAGGGTCCTGAATCCCCTCCCCAGCATTTCTGGTCCACCTCCTTCTCCCTGCCCATGTCTGTGCTGCCTGCAGCTGTGTCTCTGTCCCTGGGTCTGCTCCCTGTCAGTGTCACAGACCCCGTCCCACCCGCTGTGTGCTCAGCTCTGTCCTGCTCACACCTCCTGGCACTGCCCAGGGGCAGCTCTGTGTGTGCAGGGGCTCAGGAGCAGCTCAGACAAGTCCTAACGAGAACTGGGGTCTCAGTGTCTGCTCCAATGAGAGAAATAAATCCCCATCTCCACTGCACACCCAGACGAGCAAGAGTGGAAAACAGAAAGCACAGACTCCTTCCCTTGCAGCTGTTGCTGTCTCGATGTCGTTGGTCAGAAGGACCCTCTGCCATGTCTGTGGGGGGATCTGGAGCTCTGAGCAGCCCTGACCCACACAGCCCCCTTCAACCCCACAAGCTCCCTGCCTGCCCTGCCGGGGTCGCTCCTTCCACCCACAGCTGCTGCCATGGGATCTCCCGGGCAGGCTGAGCGCTGACCCTGGCAGGCGGCAGAGTCCCTGCCCGGCACAGCCCTGGGGTGCAGGGACCCTGCTCTGCAGGACAGCCCTGGGCACCCCTAGGTGCTCCTCCTGCAATCACCCTCAGCAGAAGCTGCCATCATGCCCTGTTCCTCTGACAGTGCAGCAGCGAAGCGCTGGTCTGGACCATGTTCTTGTCCTCTACATGAGAAAAACTGTGAGAGAGACCTGACAGACCCTGTAAATTGTGGGATGTATCATCTTTAGGAGATCCCCCAAGAAATGCAGCTGCATTGTCCTACAGCCAGAGACTTACCGTGTTAGAACTGTGAAGATTTGTCTCTCAGTGAGCCCTCAGCAACCAACCCCCTCCATTGCCTTTCCCCTCTCTGTGCCTGGCTCCTGTGCCCTCGGTGCTGCAGGTAGAGCCCTCAGCCCTGCTGCGCTTTGCAGAGGAGCTGCTCCTGGGCAGAGCTGTCTCTCTGCAGCGCTGCCGCTTCCATGAGCTCCCTGTGTCCCAGGAGCCCAGCCCAGCTTAGCAGCACAGGAGCAGCCCATGATGTCCCTTTCTCTGTCCCCTCTGGACTCCTCCAGGTGTCCCTGGGGCTTCAGGAGCACATCCTTTCAAACAACCTCAATTAATCAGTGATGTTGATTCTCTCTCCTCTGAAGAGACACATCATTGTCGTCTTTGTATTAAACAATGAATTACTATGAGAATCAACTTTTCTTGTCCCATCATTAGACAGGACACCAGGAAGACTACAGCAAAGGATCTAATTCCTCCAAGCCGGGGGAGGAATATCTTCAGTTGAATGAGTTCATGCATTTTATCCTGGTTTTATACTCCTAGGTCTAGAGATACATTCATCAATCTTTGGCCATGTCATGTCTGTGCTCTGAAGCAAAGCCTTTGCACACATGGGCTCTTGGACACTTGGTACCAAGGTTTCTTGTGCCAGGTCAGAGCTGGGCTGGTGCCACAGCTGGGGTGGTTCAGCCCAGATGTGAGGCAATGTCCTCAGCCAGGCACCTGACTGGGGAGCTGGAGCTGTCAGTGCTGCAGACAGAGCTGTGACACGGATGGAATGAACTGCCAGGCAGGGTGGTAGAAGTGAGTTCATCTGGTCTGCAAGGACAGCAGCCTCCAAGCACAGCAACAGTCCAGATCAAAACTCAGCCCAGACCTGTAAGGCAATTCAAGGGCCCCATAATGAGCTGTTACTACTGCAGGAACAGTTAAACGAGAAACAAAGTCACTGTGTGGCCACTGATGAGTTTAATAAGAGAAAGCAGTGATATTCTCTGTGTCTCTTGCCCTCCTGCAGGTAAATAATGGAAAGTGGCTCAGTGATCCCCTCTGCCAGTTCCCTCAGAACCCTCGGGTGTATCCCATCTGGCCCCACAGACTTGTGGGTTTCCAAGTGGTGTAGCAGGTTGCCAACCATTTCCCCTTGGATCATTGGGGCTTCACTCTGCTCCCCATGTTTGTCTTCTGCTTCCAGGGGCCAGGTACCTGGAGCAGAACTGTTCTGACTGTTAAAGACTGAGGCGAAGAAGGCATTTAGTACCTCAGCCTTTCCACCTTTTTCATCCCCCACCACCTGGATTCCTCCTTTTGTGCTCTGCCCGCTCCAACAGTTTGTCACTTGGTTATATTATCAGTTTATCCTCAAGCCACTGAGAGCTTCTGTAAGCGGTGAGACAGCACACAAAGCCCATCCCCTCTGCTGCCCACCCTTGGAATTCCCTAGAAATCTCTACAAACCCACTAAAGGAGCAGCTTCACTGCTGTTCAGATCAGCCAGTCAGGTGAACACGGGGCTCTGGAACATACCACAGGGCAACAGGGCAGTCCCGAGGGGACATGAGGGCAAAGGGGGACCTGGAGACACCTGAGAGCACCCAGGTGCCCAGGGCTGAACTGGCCTGTTCCTCCCAACGGGACATGCTGCCCCTCGCTCCCCAGGCGCAGGGTCACAGTGGGGCCCTTTGTGACCTCACATTGTGACACCCACTGCCCTGCCTGTGCTCAGCGCAGCTGCAGCCCCAGCCCACACTGTCCGGCAGGACGGTGACGAGACAGGGTGCGAGCACGGAGCTGGCGAGAGCCCCCGAGCGTAGCCCACGTCTTTCATTGAGTTTGAGATTTAGAGAATCTTTTTGGTTGGAAACGAACCTTTAAGATCATCGAGTCCAACCACACCCTCACTTTAGCTGCCCCTGGCAGACTCCCCTCTGCCCCCGGCAGCCTTGTGCTGAGGACTCCCCAAGTGCAGCCCACGTCTTTCCCGGCTGCCCTTGGCAGACTCGTGGTGTTTCACCAAGTCTTCCCCATTCCTCACCCATACCTCTTTCCCCAAACCCACGAGATGGCAGACAAACACCTCACCTGCCCCGTGGTGGCCCTGGAGGAGGACAGGGCTCCCCAGGAGAGCAGCTCTCCAGCAGAGCCCCAGGAGCTGTGCATGGCCCAGGACCTGGAGATGGGTGAGTGAGGGGCCCTGATTGTCTGGGCAGGGCGGGGGCCAGCGAGCGCTCCCTGCTCAACACCAAGACCACGTTTCCCTGCACGCTGGCAGGGGGGTTCCACAGGTGTTGGCCATGATGCTGCCTGAAGCCCAGGGCCGCTCCGAGCTGGGAGCCGGCCCCAGCACAGCCTCTGCGGGCAGAGGGGACCCAGCTCCTGCTGCAGGGCACGGGCAGCGAGAGGCAGCTGGGCGGGCAGGAGGCAGCCGTGCTGCGGGACAGGGACCTTTCCTGCCCGTCTGAAGCGAGTTCCTCACCCGCTGCACTGGGGGCTTTCCCTGTCCTGCCTGGCTCCAGCATCACAGCCCGTCTGCCGTGCACCCTGCAGCCCTGACACGCACGGGGAGACTGTGCCGGGGGATGATCCAGGTCAAGACTCCAGAGGGAAAGGAAGGTTGCTCAGGGCACAGAAGTCAGAGTGTGGAGTTGTTGCACTTTTGGCAAAGTGAGCAGGGGAACACGCTGTTTTCCAAAACTGCTCCTTGACCAGGAACTTTCAAGAGCAGTGTTAGGCTTCCCCCAGTTTTTCTGTGTGGGAGCTTAGAGCTTGTTTTCCTGGGTGTTCCTGTACAGAACTCAACTTTTAAATCTGCTTCTGTGCAAGAACATGGACTCATCTCTCTTCCTATGTGGTTTCTTGGCAGTCGTTGCTGAGGGAATGGCTCCGCCGCAGAGGATCCTCTTTCCCCCAGAGAAGATTTGCATGGCCTGGCAGCACAGCCAGAGAGCTGGAGCAGGACTGCACAACCTGGACAACACGTGCTTCCTCAACTCCGTCCTGCAGTGCCTGACCTACACCCCGCCTCTGGCCAACTACCTGCTCTCTGGGGAGCACAGCCGGGCCTGTGAGTACTTTCAGGAACATTCCTTGTACATCTGTTGAGCAGGGCCCAAGGGCTTCCAGAATCTGGAAGCCGATCTAGGAGAAAAGTGGTCCTTCTTTGTCAGCTCCCTGAGTTGGTGTTCTCGGAACACTCAAGCCTAGAAGCAGCTTGTTGTATCTGGATGTGTTCATCTTCAGAAAGGCACCTCTTTCTATCCCAGGCTCTTGGTCCCTGTTCCTGCAAGTTAAACTCCTTTGCTTATTGCACAGAAAGCTTCCGTCAGTTCAGCATCCCTCTGAAGAAAGTTTTCTGTGCATTAAAATGTCCCGGGCTTGTTGGGACTTGGGCAGCTTGGGAGGAATGGAGAATTCTTAAACTGCAAGACCTGAATTACGTTTCCCATCGCTGTGGATATTTTGCAAACCTCAGGAGCTTCCCTCTCCCATTCCTCCCTCCCTCTCCAGGTCGCCGGAAAATCTTCTGCGTGATGTGCCGGATGGAAGAGCACATTCAACAGGTCCTGCACTCCTCAGCCAGTGCCATCGAGCCTTGGGCTGTCGTTGATGTTCTCACACGTGAGTCCGTGCAGGTGCTGTGACATGATTGATGCCGTTCTTGTAGGAGAGAAATAGTAACTTCTTCTTTCTTAGAAATAGGAGAACATTTCGAGCATGGCAGGCAGGAGGATGCCCATGAGTTCTTACGTTGCATCGTGGATGCCATGCAGAGAGCTTGTCTGAGAGGAAACAGAGAGTAAGCAAGCAAATTGTGTTTCCAGCATTCCCAAGCCCTTTGGAGTCCTTGATGTCCTCCCCTCAAGGAGAACTATGCCCAGGGCTTTCAGACAAAGCCAGACTCTGGGAGGAGATAACTCCACCTTCCCGTTGGTTTGCAGCTTGGACATCTCCTCTCAAGCCACTACCATCGTCCATCAGATCTTTGGGGGCTTTCTGAGATCCAGAGGTACTTTTCCACAGCTATTGTTCTCCATGGAATCGTCTGTGCCCTCCTGTCTGCCTGCGACAACAGCCGATGGTGTGATTGGTGCAGTGGGTGTGAAGAGGGTAACCCGGCACAGTCAGTCGACTTCCCCTGTCACTGAGCATTTCCATCTGCCTTCCAGTCACATGCTGGAGCTGCCAAGCGGTGTCTGATTCCTACGAGGCCTTCCTGGATGTTCCTCTGGATATCAAAGTAAGAGAGTTTGTAATTGTGCTTCAAGACGTCCCAAGGCCCCTGTAGCTTTCCAGATTCCACACAGTTGGCTTAAAAATGTATCTGACAAGAGAGGTTGGTGGTGGGCAGGAGGTGAAATGGACTGTGTTCTGCAGAGGCCATGGCAGTGGTCTCCCTGTTGGTGCTGGTTTCAGCTGGACAGGCACACGTGCCCCTCTCTGCACTGTGACGTACCCTCCTCCTTCTTCCCTTGCCCTCCCTCAACACCCGTCTGGCTCCCAGGCTCGTGGGGGTGTTGTTTCCATCACTGGTGACACCCATACCATCGTAGCTGAACTGTGCGGTGCCACAAAGAGGTGGAGAACCCTGGGAATCCCTGGGAAATGAGGGAGATGTTCAGCATCACACCCTCTTTCTGCCTCCTGGGCGCTGCTTGCGGGTTCACAGTGGGTCTCCTCAGCGTCATCGAGCTGTTTTTTTTGCGTAAACTCCTCGTAAATGTTTGGGTGTGGGAATTTCCCAGAGCTCAGGGCTCTCCCTTCTCACTCCTTCAGGCAGCCGCATCTGTCACCGCAGCTCTGGAAGACTTTGTGAAACCTGAGCACCTGGATGGTGAAAACTGCTTTAAATGTAACAAGTAAGGCTATTATTGATGATGTATTCATACTGGATCCTGTGCGAAGGTGTCATTGAGCAGAAGTCAGCTTTTCACATTGGATTAAGGCAGAGTAATGAGACCCAGGTTTTTAAACATGGCATTATGGTACTGAATAGCCTTAAAAGAGCACAGGGATGTGTGAGACAGGAAAGGCTGTCTGGCCTTTGGGGGAAAAAATGGTGTGTTTCAGCCCTTGGCTCTGTCCTGGCTTTCAAGGTGTGACAAGATGACTGCCGCCTCCAAGAGGTTCACAGTCCATGGCGCGCCCAAGGTTCTCACGGTGTGTCTGAAGAGGTTTGAAGCTTTCACCGGCGACAAGATCAGCAAGGTGTGTGCACAACTGGAGTGCAACGTGCTCTTCCTGAAGCGGGTTTCCCAAAGCTGGACGCTCTGTCGCAAGCTGCTCATGTTGAGATTTTCATGTTCCCTTCTGGGGACAGTTCCTGTGGGAAGACAAATGTGTCCTCTGCTCCCACAGAGCTGCTTTGGTCCAGATGAGTTTCCTGCCACCCAACTCATGACATATTGCTGTGTCCTGAAGTGTTCCAGGGTCATTGCTGAGCCCTCCTGGTCTCTCCGTAGGTTGTGGAGTACCCCCAGTACCTGGATCTTCGCCCGTACATGTCTCAGGCAGCCAGAGAACCGCTCCTCTACTCCTTATACGCCGTCCTGGTGCATGAAGGTGACAGCTGCCGTGCAGGACACTACTTCTGCTACATAAAGGTGAAAAGCGACTTCCTTCTGAACAAAGGAAAAATGTATCCTGGGGAAAACTGACTTTCCTGGTCCTGTTACTGACAGCCAAAGATTTGAGGGGAGAAGGTTTCCTCAGGGGCTGGAATGCATATGTTTTGAACACTTCTGGTTTGGCAGTTTTTGGCCTGTGTTTTGTGGAGAAGCCGTGCCATTCATCTCCAGATATCGACGCTTTTCTTTGCAGGCCAGTGATGGACTGTGGTACCACATGAACGATGAGACTGTGAATCTTTGCAACAGTGACACAGTCCTCAGGCAGCAAGCCTATTTACTGTTTTACATCAGGTAATCACAAGTTTAAACTGTGTTCAGAACACATTTCCTTTTCCTGGCTTTGCTATTTTTCTTCTCATCCTCCTGAGTGTTTCTGTCATAGCAGACAATTACCACCTGCATCGTTCAGCCCAACCACATTATCCATTTGTGGTCTTAGTTACATCTTCTCCTTGTCATATAAACTGTTCCAAGAAATGCCGGAACTCAGAGGAGGCTGCAAGAACAGCCCTCAACAGAGATCCCTCTTTTTTTCCCCAGGTGCTCTGATTTGGAAGTTGGACAAAGGGCTTCTTCCTCATCAGCACCACCAGAAGCCCGTTCCCTCCTCAGTCAGTGGGCGGCCGGCAGCAAGCAGGTGCGTTCTGTGGGACCGCAGCATCTGCCCCGTAGGACTAAGGTGGCTGTGGGGAGGTGGTCAGGGCACCAGACAGACAGCGGGTTTCTTTTGGGGATCTTGGCAGTGCTCTCTTTTCCCTCCCACACGGCAGCTTTCTGCACAGTTGCAGCACGGCTCCCACGCCCAGCATCCACCTGGATCCATCCCCTTTGTCCTCCTTGGCCCCTCTTCAGCCTCCAGGAGCCTTTGAGAGGCCCTTAGCTGTCCCCTCACAGCTTCTGGGGGTTCCCCACTGGTGGGTCCAGTCAGGAGGAAAGGGCAGGAGCTTCTCACAGGTCTCTTTGCAGGACATGGTGGGGGGCATGGAGGACTCTCCAGAGGACAGCAGCTCATCCGCACCAGCCATCACCAGACAGCAAAGCCGGGCAGGAGCGCAGGAGGCAGCTGCAGGCTGGTCGTGGCCCATCTGGCCAGGCAGGATCAACAGCAGCTCCTCCGTGGGCTCCTGCTTGCGTCACTTCTTCCACGGCTTTCTCAGGCTGGTGTTCAGAAGGAAAGCTGCGTGCCCGTTGCGCTGTCACCCCCGTGACCGTGTGCTCCACTCTGCACGAGAGGACAGCAGCAAAGAGGAGCGGGGATTCAGCCCTTCTGCCCCCTGCCAGGAGAACGGTGCCAGGGAGAGGCCCAGGAGCAGATCCCCGCACTGGGGCAAGGATCTCCGCAGCTGGGTTGTGGAGACTGGGGACCACGAACACTCAGACAGGAAGAGGGGGAGAACCAGTCCCCTGAGCTGTGACCCCACTCACAGGGACGAGGCAGCTCCAAGACCCTCCGATGGCAGCGCCCAGCCTGCACCAGCACCTCCAGTGTCCTCCAGCAACAGCTCCCAGTCTCTTCCTGCCACCAGAGCTGCTCAGGGGCAAACCCGGCCAAGGCGGAGAGATCGGAGCAGATCCCCGCGGCGGGACTATGATCTCCGCAGCCGGTTTCTGGAGATCACAGAGCAGCATCGCTCAGCAAGGAGGACGAGGAGCTGGAGAACAAGTCCTCCACGGTGTGACCGAGCCCTAAGGCATGATGCAGCTCCAGGGCCCTCCAGCGGCAGCTCCCGGTGTCGTTCTGCACCCACAGCTGCTCGGGGGCAGACCCAGCTGAGGCAGAGGGAGCGGAGCAGATCCCCGCGGCGCCGCTATGATCTCCACAGGCAGTTTGTGGAGATCACGGACTGTGACCCCTCAGCACAGAGGAGGAGGAGGAGCAGGAAGGCTTCAGTGCCCTGGAGAGGCAGATGAGGAAAGCGATTGGTGGTGACGGGGACAGATTGCAGCCTGGATGAGGGAGGACACAGCATCTGACGCCTGTGATGCTGGAGAGGAGGAAGAGGAGGAGGAAGAGTCCAGGAAGCAGCAAAGCTGCCCCAGCAGGGACCAAGCTGCCCCAAGTGCACCAGCAGCCAGTGCTGCCTGTGGCAGGAAGAGCTCAGAGAGCCCTTCCAGAGCCACGGGCAGCTCTGCCGGCCGGCCCGCCTGCCCACAGGCCCTGGAGGAAGAGCTGAACCTGCGTGCCACGGCTGGATCGTGCTCAGAAACACTCACTGGGCACCAGCGGGCAGAAAAGCCAAAGGCACCATTAAAAACAAACTCTTGTTGGCCTCGTGTGTGTCATTTATGGGATGTTTGCTTCTCTGTGGGTTTTGAGGCAATTGGAGAAATCCCCATTCTGAGAAGTCTCTGTGGTGGGTTTTGGGAGCTGTGTGTTGTGTGTGCCCATCTTGACGTCTCTTCTGTTTCAATGTGGAGTTGTAAGGAGCCATTGGAAGGGGGGATGTTGTTTTTGGAACTGACCCCAGCAGGGGAAGGACTCAGAGACATCAGCCTGCGAATCCATTTGAAATAATCCCGGAATCCAAACTGATTACTGTATCTAAAAAGTTAATCTAGGGGGAAGGGTAACCAAAGAGCCAGGAATCCATATTTTAAATAAATCAGTAAGGTTAGAGGGTTGTTAGAATTAGATGAATGAGACAGGTAGACTGAGGCAAGCAGTGGGTAGTCTGTAACCCTGCAGCACCAGCCGATGGGGAGCAGGGGAGGGGATGTGCAGCTGGGACCGGTGGATATGTAAGCGGGGGCTTTTTGTCCCATTCCATGTGCCTGTCTTTGGGTAGAACACCTGGTCTTGCCAAATGGTTTATAAAATACGCTTTGCTGAGAGATCCTGCCCGGGCTCTTCTCTTGGCAAGGCGATTGTTTCCTACAGCAGGATTTGCAGCAGAAGTTTGGCAGGACAAGAGGGCCCATGCGGTCAGAAAGCACAGCAGACACTGGAACGTGGGGTCACGGGCACCAAACCCAGCTCGGGTGGGAACCAACAGGGTGCCCTCATGGTCAGGGCCCAAAGCGCCATCTGTAGCATCTGCCCGTCCTTCTGAGTGCCCAGAGCCTCCTTCCTGGGGCCAAATCCTCATGTTTAGGGTCCCCACGTGTCTTTCATCACCCATGGCCTTTGCTCAGGGCCCACAGCCTCATTTTCAGGTGGAGCTCGCTGCCCGGCAACAACCGCCCGGAAGTCTGTGGCCAGTCAGTGGATGAAATGCAGCCAATCACATTTGAGGAGGTGGGGCAAGTCATGTGATTGAAATGTAAGCAGCCAATCAAGCTTTGAGACCTACAGGACAGTTGGCGACAGTGGGACGAACTGGGCAGTGATCAGGGGCAGGCTGTGCTGGCGCAACAATCACACCTGGTGGGAGTGCGGCACATGGATGATTGACAAACAGTCTGACCAATCATTTGGTGGGCAGAGCAAGTGGGAAATCCCAGACAGCCAATCAGAGGAAACAGTGCCTCAGGGAAGGCAGACACTATGGAGGGAGTGACCCCTCAGACAGCCAATCAGAGAGAGCATCGCCTCAGGGCAGGGTGGGCCCCAAACCAGGGCAGAGTCACAGCCCAGGCAGCCAATCAGCTGCAGGATCAGCTCAGGGGAGGAGACTGACAGCCCTCCCGACCAATGGTGGCGCAGCCCAGGCTGAGCAGGCGGTTGCTTTGCGGGCCACCAGGGTGAGTTTTGCCATGGCGCCCGTGGAGCTGCCCCAAGGCTGAGCAGCCCCGGCCCAGCCCTGGGGCCCTTTTTCCTCCCTCTGGGGCCCTGGGGCTGTTGTGCTGCCTCTGGCTCAGGTGTGCGTGGGCTGCTCTGGCCTTGTTCTCCTGGGCAGGGGAGGGGGCAGGGGGCACTTGCTGGAGAGGAGCTGCTGGGGCTGGAGCTGGAGAGAGCAGGAGAAGGGGAAGCAGCTGGAGGGTGAAGTGCAGGGGATCCCCACAGCTGCTGCTCCAGCTGCACAGAGACAGCTGCCCCTCTGGGCGAGGAAGAGTCCCTGTGAGCAGCCTCAGCAGAGCAGATCACAAACGTGCCCCGCAGGGTCTGTGTCAGTGAGGAAAATTACTGTACGGCCGTAGAGTGTGTGTGTGTGGTGTGTATCCCGGAAGCCTTGTGGTGTAAGAGCTGTCAGACACAGATGTGTTCTCTTAGGTGCAGGATGGGCAAGCGGCTGGGGCTACAGAATAGGAGGGGAGGAGAAGACAGACAGACAGAAGTGCCTGAACTCCACAGCTTGCCTGGCAGTGCAGAGAGCAGGAAGTGTGGTGACTCCTGGGCCCTTGGGGACATTTCACCCTGTTTTGTGTCCCAGTCCCTCCCTGCTCCCTCCTCTTTCCTGCTGTGTCCTTCTTCCTCTTCATCTCTTCTCCCTCTGTCCCTCTGCTGCTTCCTCACCTATTCCTCCACCCTTCTGAATCTCTGTGCAGGGTTTCTCGTATCTCCCTCTCCGTCTCCACCCCTCTGTGTTCTCACCATCCCTGGTTTCTCTTTGTCGTCATTCTGGTCTGTTGCTCTGTCCTGCTCTGTGCCCCATCATTTCTCACTGTATCCCTCTGTCCTGCTCCCTGCGCCTATTCCTGCCCCTCTTCTTTTTCACTCCCTCTCCATCTTGCTGCCCACCCCAGGATTTTTTCCCCAATCTCTATCCTGCCCCCAGCCCTTATTGTTGTTTGTCTCTCTCCTGCTCCTCTCTGTCTTTCTGCCTGTCTTCCCTTTCCCTGTTCTTCTTTCTCCATCTCTGTCCAGATTACTGCCCCTTTTCCTTCTTGATGTCTTTCTGTCCTGGTTTTCTTTCTGTCTTCCTTGCCTGTTCCCAGTCCCATCCTTTCTCACTATATCACCCCTGTCCAGCTGGCTCTGCCTTTTCTTTGTCTTCTCTTCCTCTTTCCTGCTCCTCAGCCCTCTTTTCCTCTTCCTCCAGCTCATTGGTGCATGTTTCCCTTTTCCAGTCTCTTCATTTTGATCCAAACTTTGCTTTATTTCTCAGACTTTCTTTTTGTCTCTCCATCTGTACATCCCCCTCGCTGTCTTTCTCTACCCCCTTCCTGCTTCTCCTCCTCCCCCCTCCCCATCCCTCTGTCCTGCTCCTCAGCCCTGCTGTTTCTTCCTCCCTGTCTCATCAGCTCCTTGTTCCTTTCTGCCTTGATCTCTCCATCTCTCCATCCTTTTCCCTGTGTGTTTCTTTCTCTCTCAGCTCCTCTGTCTTCTCTCTTGTCTGATTTGTCTCTTTCTAGTCCTGTGTCCTTCTCCGCAGCAGCTTCAACTGAATGACCAGGTGTCCCTGCACTCTGGTCTTTCCTCATCCCTGCCCTGGGGAAGATCTGTGTCTGTAGGGCTGGGGATCATTTAGGAGCTGGTCTCCTTCTGCAGACAGCAGAGCCGGGTGCAGCTACAGCAGAGGTTGTTCTCAGCTGCTGCTTATGCAGCTTGTTGGAAGAGCGGCTGTGGGGCTTCTTTGGAAGGGAGGTTTCTTGTTCTGTGCTTACTGCTCCTCGGGACCCTGCACAGGAGCGGTGTTGGGGTCTGCAGGGACGGGTGGGACCTGCTGTGATTCCTGGTGAATGTGAACTAAACTTGTCCTGATGTCCTCAAATGAAACCAGACTGACTGTAGATGGTTTTCTTGCCTGTTTCAGTTCCAAACTACACGTTTGGCACTGAAGAACATGAGACTTTGTGCTGTTTTCCAGATGTCAGTGGCTGCGAATCAGCTGAGAACATCACTGCCTTAGGTACCAGGGCAGGTGGTCTGTGATCAGGGTTGTGGACTTGCATGGCAGTGCTTTTATGAACATTTTATGGTGTTGCCACTTCAAAGCCCTTTATTTTCCTAGAAATTTTAAGATGATATTTCTTATTCAGAGGTTCAGACTCTGTTTGGACTTGATGTTGAATGGTCGATATAATGGGGTCCATAAAGTAAGAATCTCACTTCCTTGTTGATGTTTTCTTACACTGTCTGAATTTGGTAAGCAAGAGCAAGAGTGGTTGACAGTGTCTGCTTTTGAGAGTAACGTATTCCTGACTCTCCCTCTTTGTATGGTGAAGGTTTCTGCCTGCACTATGAGTTTGCTGGGCTGTGAGGCTGTGTTGGAGCAGCAGAGGTAAGAAGTGGTGGCTTTAAAGGCATTGAAGCTGTGGCAAAACTAGCAGGTAAAGCTAGTTTCTTCCTAGAGAGCTGCCTGACAAAAATAGTTACAAGTAAAGACCCTTGAAGTTGGCTTTTTTTTTTAATTTACTCTTAATATGGAGCTTTTGGTATTGATTGATTAATTGATTGATTGATTTCTGGGAAGCAAGAAGTGAGAGCCTGTGCACTCCCATAGGCAGCGCTGCCTCCCAAATAGGTGCACCCTTCTCCACTTCTGTTCCTTCCATGCTCATGTAGCACAAGGCCATGCAGTAGTGTGCAGATTTAGTGATTCCAATGTGACTATGAGGTCACAGCCCCACGGTGATGTGCTGTGCTGTGTCTTGGCAGCAGCAGCAGCATCATGGTGCGAGCGTGGGGGCCATGGTCCTCACCCTCCTCCTCCTCCTGGTGTCCCTGCCAGCCCGGGACGCCCAGGCTGCTCCAGCCGAGCGCAGGGAGCAGGTGGGCGGGCAGGGGCAGCACCAGCCCCGAGCAGCTCAGCAGGGCAGCAGTGGGGCCAGGGCTGGGGCCGGGGCCGGGAGAGCAGCCGGGCTGGGCCGGGCAGGGCGAGCCAGGCAGCACCAGGGTGTGGGCAGGGGGCAGACGCCCCGCAGGGAGGGGAGAGGGGCTGCGGCTGCTTCAGGGGCAAGTTCTGGGCAAGCAGGGGCTGGGAGTGGTGGCACAAGGGCAGAAACCAGCACTGAGTCCCTGTGGGGCCCTCCCTGCCCCCCAGCCTCGTGCCACACAGCCCCATCCCAGGGCACACTTTGAGCCTTTGGGCCTGTTTCAAATCAAAGCTGGGATTGCTTTGGTCCTTTGGGCCAATTTTGAGCTAAATCTGGGCACATTTGTGCCCTTTGGGGTCGTTTCTGCCTAGATCTGGGAGTTCTTTGTCTTTGCAGTCCAGTTTCTACCCTACTCTGGGGGTGTTTGGGCCACTTTTGGCTGTTTTTTCCTCAAATTTGGGCATACTTTGACTTTTTGGTCCAATTTCACCCCAAATCTGGGAATGTTATATCCCTTTTTGGCCAGTTTTGATCCAAATCTAGTGGTGCTTAGGTTTTTCTGGCTCTTTTTACCTGATATACTCAAGTGTTTTTGCCCATTTTTTCCCCTAATGGAGGCGCTGTGTTCCCAAATATGGGATGTTTTCACCTTTGCCAGCAGTTTTGCTCCCAAATGTGGAGGTTTTTGCCTCTTTTGGCCACTTTTTGCCCAAATACTCAGAATCTTTTGCCTGTATTGGCCAATTTAGCCCCCAAATATTTAGAATATTTAGTAATTTTTCCAGTTTTCTCCCAAAATAGGGCTATTTCTCTGCAATATATTGGCATTGTTGTCCTAAATATGTTGTGCTGTGTTTTGTTTTGTTTTTTCTCTCTTCTTTATGTCCTCTTTTACCCGAAATGCAGGAGTATTGCTCTGTGAGCCTGGAAACCTCTCTGATCTGTGCTTGACTCCAGGGCATGGCATTGGCAGAGGTGATCGAGCTTCTCAGATGGATCCTGGTTATGAGCCTTGGGCTGTCCCAGAGGTAAGTTGTCACTGTCTGTCTGCTTGAAGGAATAAACACTCAGGTTTTAATAGGTTATTCATGTGTGATTGTACCCAGGATCATCTCAGAGGCTTTTCAAAAGCTTTTTGTGCCTTGGTGGTGTTACACAGACAAGTAATGAATATTCATTTGCCTGCAAACCTGCTAGGTCTCAGCAAAAAGGTCACCCATGTTCCATTTCTAGCTGTGGGAACGTACACCTTTGTATGTGTCCTGTGTCATTACCTCACCCCCTCCCATCACTGCAGGTGACTGAGGAAGAAGGAGATCACAACATGCCATGGAAGCTCCTCACCTGTGTTTGACTCCCTGTTTGGTTCTTGCAGTCCATGGCGATCAAGCCTCTTGGTGTAATCCTGTTCCTGAGCGTGGGGGCAATCCCAGGGGTAAGTGTTCAGTCTTCATTGGTCACTGGCCTTTTGCATTTGCTAATATTTGGTTTATTATTTGTTAACATTTTCCTGCAATAGTTGCGCCTTGCAGTAGCCAGCAGGCTCTTTGCTAGAAGAAACATGGATGATCATTTTTTGCCCTGGTGCTCCATGCTCCCACCTTAGTTTGGGTTTCGTTTTGTGTGTGTGAGAGGTGTCCTGGTCAGAAGGCCCTGAGAGGCCCCATGTTTGTCCATCTGGTCCTTGAGGGGTGTTGCATGTAGCCTGGACACAGTAGTTTGGAAGCTGCCAGGTCCCAGCCAAGGGGTGTGCAGCCCCTCTGTAGCTTTGGAAATTTCAGCATGCGTCTGGGCCCCATGTTGTTGCCTGACCCCCGACCAGGCACTGCAGGTCACTGAGGACAAGGTAGATCACAACGTGAAATGGAAACGCTTTTCCTTTCTGCTTGTTTCCAGCTGTCCCTGTAGGCAGCGGCTACTTGACTTCTTGACTTGAGTCTGTCCGTGAGCCTCGGGGCAATCCCACAGGTACGACCTTGGAACCAATGAGCGTTTACATGTTCATTTTCTGTTCCTGTGAAATTTAGCTTGCTACTCTCTTGGCTGACGCTCGGTCACGCAGAGGGGAAGTGGGTCCGGCTCAGTGCTGTCCCCCAGAGGGCTCTGCCTTGCAAAGCTCTTTGCCAACTGCTCCATCTCTGCGCTGCTCGCAGTGCCGGCTGCCGAGCCAGCAGCAGGTTGGGGCTGAGTTTAGAGCTGGGTGAGCTCCAGGGAGTCCTTTCTCCTGACAGCTCCAGGCCTGGTTAGTGGCCACTGCAAGTGCTGGATAAATGTTGGCAAGATGCTCCTGACGGGAAGGGAGAGAGGAGCTGCCACTGGGATGGGTTTGGATCCTGAGGACACAGCGGTGGGTGACAGGGGTGGCCATTGCGGAGGGGCAGTGTGAGCTCTGGTGCTGCTGTCACCAGGTTGGATCACCAGACCCAGGCCACCATGCTGGTTCACCAGATCTTTGGCGGATCCCTGTGGTTCTGTGTTGAGCGCTGGCTGCCAGGTCCTGGGCCTGTGACTCTCAGGGCAGCGGTTTCCCTGAGAGCCTTGCAGTAAAAATCTTTTGGGAAAACTGCTGAGTGTATGTAGCTTACCTAGACGTGCAGCTGGTCAGTCTTGTGGTTCCTGTGGGTTGTGGCGTGTGTTGTAGTGATGAAAAAAGCTGTTGGCTGGGTGCCCCCAGCCCTTTGCCACCAGCTGAGGAACCCATGTTGGCAGTTATGTACCAGCACTTGCTGTCCCAGCACACAGTGGAATTGCACACTGTGAATCCTGGTGCCGACATCCCAGAGCCCAAAGCTGGAGAGGGGGAACACGGCAGCTGCCTGTGCTGTGCTGGGGTGGTGTTGGGTGCGGGTGTTGTGCCAGGGTGTGCTTACTGCTCTTGCTTTTGCAGTGAAGTTCTCAGTGTTCAAGAGCATCTGGGAGACCTCTGACCCTTTCCTGGACCTGGTGCTGGAGATCAGGTAGTGGGGCAGGGTGTGGGTGGAGGGAGCTCTGCTCTCACAGGGGATGTTCCTGCAGCTGCACCGTTACTGCTCTCCAGTCTGCTGAACTGCCAGTGTCAGGCAGGGTGCAGGCAAGAGGGAAGCAGCTTCTGTTGTTGTGCTGCCTCTGTCTGGCAGAGCAGAGCCTGTTGCCTGAGCATGAGCCACGACTCCTCCATTGAGGCTCCATGGGACTGGGGACAGTACAGCCGTCCCTCATGGCATGCTGGCCAGTGCCCGGCTGGGGTCAGGCTCAGGGGTTTGGTGCAGTCTGTGGCCCTGTGCTCATGCTCTGTTTTATCTCTTGGGGCCAGCGTCTCTGATCAGATGAAAAAAGCTGTGACCAACAGACCCATGTCTTCACCAGTGACAGGCCAGGTGAGTCCTGAAGGCTGTTCTGGGCCAGAGCTGCAGGGAGCTGCTGCCCCTCTGCCTGCTCTGCGAGGGCAGGTGTGCTGCAGCTTGGCAGGGAGGCAGGCGCTGCACCCAATGGACAGGTGTGAGGGAGGATGACTTGCAGGAAGGATCCTGCTCAGTTAAGAGTTGCTGTGTGAGCTTGGAGGGGATGGGATTGCAGTATCACCCTGTGTCCTTGGCACAGTGATTCCGCCTGGAGGCCCAAAAAGCTGCTCGCCCTCCTGCAGCTGCCTCCTGTGCCCAGAACAGTTCAGAGCTCCTGCAACACCAGCAGCACAAGTGGGGCCAAAGCAGAGCTGTCCTGGCAGAGCTCCTGGGAGAGCAAGCAGTCACCTACCTCACCCAAGCTACTGCTGGAGCCCATCCCCAGTCAGGAGCCCAGGGGCAGTGGGGAGAATGCTGAGACCCTGGAGAGGGACTCCTGCAGAAGCAGTGCTGCCAGCCCAGTGCACAGCACAGCAGGGATCTGCCCAAGGCGTCCCAGAAGGCCGAGGGTGGAACCAGGAGCTTTTGCACCTCTCTGGAATCAGGCTGTGGCATGGACCTCCCTACTATCTCCAGCACCAAGATGGCTGCACCCAAAGACTCCAAACTGGCAAAATTGAAATCCTCCCTGTTGGCCAGTGCTGCTTGGAGCTGAACATCACCATGTCACCACCACCAGCCATGAAGCTGGTACTTTCTCCCAAAAAGTGAGTCTGAGCTTCTGCCTGGAGTCTTCGACAGGTGCCTTGTGTCTTCTGAGCTGGAGATTGTGTTGGGGAGAGTGTAGACTGGATGCTGGGTGTCTTGCTAAGCTGGAGGCAGACAGGGAGAGCCCCTCAGCACCAGGGCTGCAGCAGTTGCTCTGGTTTGGGGTACAGGGCCAGGTCCCCGCTGTTGTTCCCATCCCTGATTAAGGCTGGAGACACACCTCCTGTCTTCTTGCTTAGGACAGAGGGGCGGCTGTGCCAGTCCCTGGAGCGGGGTGGCCTCACCAATCTTCTCTGAGTGTCTTGTCCCCTGGGGCGATGGGAGCAGGTGACTCCCCAGCTGGAGGCTGCAGAGTCTCCTCCTCCCCACACAGGGGCTGGGACCAGCCCTCTGGGCGCTGCTGTGCAACCAGGGCTCAGGACAGTGCGCTGGGGTTTCTGTTTAAATTTCCTTCCTTCCTTTTTTTCGTTTCTGCTTCTAAGAGAAAACACTTCTGATTTGTTGACCAACCCCACTTTCCTCTCCCCTTCTGTGTCATTACCCTTCCTTTTTCTCTGGGCTCACCTTCTTATTTTCTTCTCTTGGCTCATGGAAACCTCTTTTCTTTAGATCACTTAGCTTGTTTTTTTTTTTTCATGTCAATAACTGCAGGCAGCATCCTGTGGAAGGTGAGCAGAAGTGACCATTGCACACCACCTCATTCACAATTTGCCAACCACACCTACCCCATGGACACCACCCACCCCAACTCCTTGGCCTTTTGGCAAGTCGAGGTAAGTGGTGCCAGTCGCTCCCAGGCTCCTGCATGGCAGCAAGGCCAGTAGTCCACGAGGCAACTGTCTGACATGGCAGGTGGCCCGGGGGAGTGATTTCAGCAGCCACCTCTCCTGTTCTCTTGATTGGCTAAGATGGTAGCAGTTGGGTGCTGTGCTTGTGCACTGTGGAGTGTGGAGGAAGAGGGGGGCTCCTGCTCCTGACCTGGCCTTCAGATCATGTCAGCCTCTTTTCCTGTTCTGCAGGCTGTCCTCATCTGCTGTCCATTGGCCAAATCCTGAAAGCCGACCTTCAGCTTCATCCTCAGCTCAGCCCTTTGGCTCCCAGCCTCCCCGTGACCAGCTGTTCCACTGCCCACCCTTCGCACCACCTTCCTCCCTGCAGCAGTGAGAAGGAGCCCAGCCAGGTCACCCCTGGTTCCTCCAGAAAGTGTCAGTGTAAGCAGCACCATGGAGCAGACAGCAGCCCCTGTGCTCTGGCTGTGAAGGACAAGGATCAAGTCTCCAGCCCCCAAGGAAGAAGAAGAATCTCACACAGGAGGACTCAGTGTCCCCTGCGGGGAAGGAGGTGGCAGGCAAGGGTCCCAGAGGTGGCAGGGAGGCACCCAGCTGTCAGCACCGAAAGATCAGGACTGGTGCAAGTGTCAGGCCCCAGGACCTGTCTGGACACAGAGCCCATCTGCCCCCTCAAGAGGAAGAAAAAGAGGAGAATGGAGGAGACAGAAGAGTGCTGCTCACGTTCAGAATTAGGTTTAGCATTAGGGTTACAGAATGTGGGTAAGGGTTAGAATGAAGGCTTGGGTTTAGGTTTAGTGTTTAGGGTTTGAGTTAGTGATAGGGTTAAAGTTAGGTTTATGGGTTAGGATTAGGATTAGAGTTAGTTTGCCGTTAGGTGCTAGGGTTAGACTTGGGGTTAGTGAAGAGTATTATGGTAAGTAGTTAGGGTTAGGGGTAGGGACAGAGTTCAGGTTGGGTTTTGGTTAGAGGTAGGTTTATGGTTTAGGTTTAGAGTTAGTGGTTAGGATTAGGGTAGCGTTAGGGATGAAGAATTGGCATTGTAGTTAGTGGTATGGTTTGTGGATAAGGGAAATGGTTAGATTTTGGGTTTGGGGTTAGGATTAGGGGTCTGGTAGTGCTTGGAATAGTGGTTAGGGTTAAGAGTTAGTCTTAGAGCGATGGGTAGAGTAAGGGCTGGAATTTGGAGCAGAGCTGGGGTTAGCGGTTAGGACCAGGATCACAGTTTTGCTTAGGGTTATCATTTGTTGGTTATTGTTTCTTGGCTAGTGTGTATTAGTTAGGTTTAGAGTTAGCATTAGTGTTTAGGGTTAGGTTTCAGTGTTAGGGTTAGGGGCTAGGATTAGAGGATATGTTAGGTTGAGGATTAGTGCTACAGGTTAGAGTTAGGATTAGGTTTGTATTAGCATCAGAGGGGGCTAGTGTTTCGTCAGATGTAGGGATAGGGCTTTGGGTAAAGCACAGGGTCAGGATTAGAGTTACCAGTTAGGGATTAGGAGTAGTGTTAGGTTGAGATAAGTTGTATGGTGAGGCTTAGATAAGGGTTAGGGGTTTGGGTGTAGAGTTAGAGTTAGCATTAGGTAAGGTTTCAGGTTAGGTTTAGATGACAGGTAGGTTTAGGGGTTAGGGTTATAGTTAGGATTAGGGTTTGCGGTTAGGGTTAGTGGTTAGTTTTCGAGTTCTAATTAGAGATAGGGTTAGACTTAGCCTTAGGGAAAAGAATTAATTTTAGTTTTAGGGATAGGATTTGGGTTAGTGTTAAGGTGTAGGGGTTATTGTTAAAGTAAGTTGAGGTTTAGAATGAGGCTTGCAGGCTAGGGTTGGGGTTAAGGTTTAGGAGTTAGGTTTAGAATAAGTGTTAGGGGTTTGTTTTTGTGGTTAGAGTTAGAAGTAGAGTTAAGAACAGGGTTATAGTAAGCAGTTAGGACTCAGGGTTATGGTTATAGTTAGGCTTAGGGTTAGATTAGGGTTATTGTTAGGGTTTGGTGTTAGGGCTTTGGTTAGGGATAGAGTTAGCATTAGGTTTCAGGTTTAGACTTAGGGTTAGGATTTACAGTAAAGGTTAGAGTTAGGGTAAAAATTAAGGTTTAATTTAAGGGTTAAGTTAGGGTTAGATTGAGAGTTAGGGTTAGAATTTGGTTTATGTTTAGCATTTAGATGAGGGTTAGGTTTTAGATAAGGTTGAGGGTTAGTGTTAGATAAGGTTTTGGGTTAGGGGCTAGAGTTAGGGTTAGAGTTTGGGATAGGCTTAGGGAGCATGTTTAGGGTTAGTGTTTGGGGTTAGGGTTTTGAGTGAGGGTTATGGGTCAGGTTTTGGGTTAGAGTTAGTCTTAGAGCTGGGATTAAACTTTGGGGAAGAGCTTAGAGTATAGTGTTAAGGGTTAGGAGTTTGTGTTTGGGTTATATGAGGTTTACGTTAGGGTTACGTGGTAGGGTTAAGGTCTAGGGTTAGATTTAGGGTAAAGGTAAGTGTTAGGAGTTACAGTTAGGGTTAGGCTTAGGAATTAGGGGGTTGGGTTAGATTTTGGGGTTAGGGGTTTGAGCTAGGGTTAGGGGTAAGGGTTACATTTAGGGTTAGAAATAGGGTTAAATGTAGGCCAAGGGGTCAGAGTTAGGGTTAGAATTCCTGTGTTTGAGTTAGATGAGGTTTAGGATTAGGGTTATGTGTTAGAGTTAGGCTTCAGGGTTAGGAGTTACGGTTAATGCTAGAGTTAGGAGCTACGGATTAGTCTGAGAGGTAGGGTTTGAGGTTAGGGTATGTGTTTGCATTGGGCTTTGGGTTCAGTGTTCAAGTGTTAGGGGTAGGATTTGATTAGTGTTGGAGTTCGAGAGTAGTGTCAGTGGAAGTGGTTAGGGTTAGGGGTTAGTTTTAGGAGGTAGGGCTAGGGTTAGGGTTATGTTTAGAGTCAGGGTTAGGGTTAGAGTTAGGGGTTGGGTCAGGGTTTGATTAGGATTAGGGTTAGAATTAAGGTTAGGGCTTTTGGGTTTGGGTTAGGGGTAGAGTTTGGTTTTAGGTTGAGGCTTAGATTTGTGATTACAGTAAGAAGGCTAAGCATTAGGTTTAGAGTTGGAGTTAGGGTTAAGGGTTTGCATTAGCGTTCCATTAGGGTGAAGATAATTGGGTAGAATTTAGGGTTAGGCTTAGGGTTGAGGGAGTAGCATTAGTGGACATAGTTAGGAGTAGCTTAGGTGTAGGAGTTGGGGCTTGGGGTAAGATTTAGGGGTTGGGGTTAGAGGTAGGGATAGGAAATATAATTAGGATTAGGGTAAGGGTTAGATTAAAGTTTACGGGTTAGGCAGTAGTGTTGGCAAAGGTGGTTAGGGTTAGGTTTTAGAGTTCTGTTGGAGACAGGGATTCGGGTTCATGGTTAGGGAGTAATGTTATTGTAAATGGTTAAGATTAGCATAGGAGATTAGGTTTAGGGGTGAGGCTAGAGTTAGGGTTAGAGTTAGGGTTAGGATTCTGTTTAGAGGTCAGGTTAGGGTTAGATTTCATGTTAGGGTTAGTGTTGGGTTAGGTTGGCTTAAGGGTTGTGGTTAAAGTTAGGTTAGTGATAGGGTTATGGTTAGGTTCAGGTTAGGGTTTAGGTTTAGTGTTAGGACAAGGTTTCAAGTTAGGGTTAGAGTTAGTATTAGGGTTTAGGCTTACCATTAAGGTTTTAGTTAGTGTTAGGAGTTAGCATTAGAGTTATCATAAGTGTTCGGTTTGTGTTAGGGAGCAATGTTACAGTTAGTGGAACTGGTTAGGGTTAGGTAGAGTTAGTTTCAGGGTTTAGGGGTTATTGCTCGAGTAAGGGTGAGGTTTAGATTGATGGTTACTGGCTAGGGTTAGGGTTAAGGTTTAGGGCTGAAGTTTAGAGTCAGCTTTAGGGGGTTGGTGTTAGGCTTAGGTATTAGGGAGAAGAATTAGGATTAGATTGAAGGATAAGATTATGGCTAGGATAAGTGGTTAGGACTTAGGTTTAGGGTTATAGTTCCTTTTAGGGTTAGATTAGAGTCAGTTATTGGGTAGCGTTACCAGTTAGGGAGAAAGGTTAGAGTTAGGGCTTGATGTTAGCGTTAGATTTTGGGTTGGGGGTATTGTTAGGTTAGGGTTTGGATTTCTATTTATGTGATGTTAGTCTTAGGGTTAGAGTTAGGGGTTTGTCTTAAATTTTAGGATTAGATTTAGGATTAGTATTTAGGTTTACATTTAGGCTTAAATTTTAGGATTTGGTTTAGGGTAATGGTTGGATTAGGGTTACTGTTAGGAGTTCTGGAGTTGTCTTAGGGGTAGAGTTAAGTTTTGGGGTTAGATTTAGGGGTAGGGTTAGATTAAGGTTTAGGGTAAGAATCAGGGTTAGGGCATTGAATTAGTTTTAGAGTTAGGGCTAGAGGTTGGTCTTAGATTTAGCCTTTGCTTTAGGATTACAGTAAGTGATTGGACTAACATTAGAGGTTTAGATTTAGGGATAGGTGTTAGGGGTAGTGTTAGGGTTATTATTAGGGTTTGATTAGGATTAGGTTTAGGGTTTATGGGTAGGGATGTGGTTAGTGGTAAAGGTTAGTATTAGGGTTACTGTTAGGAGTAAGGATTAAGGTTAGGGGTTAGGGAATAGTGTTAGTATAAGCAGTTAGACTTTATGTTTCAGGGGAAAGGGTAGGAATATGGTTAAAGTTAGCACTATTTGTAAGTATTACAGTTATAGTTAGGTTTAGGTTGGGGTGAGTGTTAGGAGTTAGAGTTAGAATTAGGGTTAGGGTTAGGGTAAGGGTTAGAGGTCATCCTAGGGGTTACCATTATAATTTTCATTAGATTTAGGATTAGAATTAGGCTTAGATTTTAGACTTAGAGTTAAGATTTGAGTTAAAGATAAGGATTAGGATTAGGGTTGGGGTAAGGTTTGGATTAGAGTTAGATGTTGGGGTTAGGAGTTTTGTTATTTGGATGGTCAGGTTTAGGTTTTAGATTTATATTGAAGGGTTAGGGCTAGGACACTGGGTTAGGGTTTGAGGTAGTGTTAATGTTATTTTGGGGATAGGGGTTTAGGGTTAAAGTTTATCTTAGAATGATGGGTTAGGATTTAGCATTAGATTAGAGATAGGTTTAGGTTAGGCTTTACGGTTAGGCTTAGAGGTTGAGTTAATGGTTAGGGTTAGATATTAGGGTTGGGTTAGTGTTAATTTTAGTATAAGTGCTTACGGTTGGCGGCTGGGTTCAGGAGCTAGAGATAGAAATGGGGCTAGGATTAGATTAGGGTTATGTTTAGGTTTAAGGTTTCATTTAGAGTAAATTTAGGGGTTAGGCTTAGATTTCAGGTTAGAATTAGGGTTAGTGTTGGGTCTGGGTTAGGGTTAGGTTAGGTTAGGTTAGGTTAGTTTCAGCTTACCATTAAGGTTAGGTTAGTGATAGGGTTAGTGTTAGTTTAGGGTTATAGTTTAGGATTGGGGTTAGGGTTTAGGGTTGCTGTTAGGGTTAGAGTCAGGGTTAGGGTTCAGTTTTAGATTTATGGTTAGAGTTAGTGGTAGAGGTTAGGGGTAAGGTTAGGGTATGGGTTGGAATAGTGTTACGTTTCGGGGTTAGGGTGTAGTTTGGATTTACATTTTGGGTTTGGTTAGTGTTCAGGTTAGAGTTAGGGTTAGTGGTTAGTTTTAGATTTACATTTAGGATTAGGTTTAGGGGCCAGGGAGTTGTGTCAGTGGAAGTGGTTAAGTTTAGGGGTTAGTTTTAGGATTTAGGGTTTGAGTTAGGGTTAAGTTTCAGATTAGATTTAGGGTTAGATTACAGTTTGGGGATGGTGTTTACAGTTAGATTTATGGTTAGGGGTTTGGATGAGGTTTACATGGGTTAGAGGTGAATTTAGGGGTTAGGTGTAGATTTCAGGTTAGAATTAGGGTTAGGTTAGGTTAGGTTAGGTTAGGTTAGGTTAGGTTAGGTTAGTTACGGCTTAACATTAAGGTTAGGTTAGTGATAGTGTTAGGTTAGGCTTAGCGTTTAGTATTGGGGTTAGAGTTTAGGGTTACTGTTAGAGTCAGGGTTAGGGCTCAGTTTTAGATTTATGGTTAGAATTAGTGGTAGTTGTTAGGATTAAGGTTAGGGTAAGGGTTGGAATAGTGTTAGGTGTCGCGGTTAGGGTGTAGTGTTAGGGTCAGTTGAAGTGGTTAGGTTTATGGGTTAGGGACAGGGGTAGGGTTAGGGTTAAGTTTAGATTTAGATTTAGGTTTATGATTAAAGTTAGAGGTAGGGTTAGGGTTTGAGTTTAGGCTTAGACTCAGGCTTTGATTTAGGATTAGAGTGAGGGTATGGGTTAAGCATTATGGTTAGATTTTTTTAGGGATAGGTGTTAGGGGGCAGGCTTACAGTTAGGATTAGGTTGTGAATAGGGTTAGGGTTTGGGGATGGGGGTAGAGATTAGGTTAGGGTTAGAGTTATGGCTTAGAGGTTGGGATCAGGGTGGAGGTTTAGCAATGGATGTTCATATATGTGGTAATGGTTAGGGGTTAGTTTTATGGGTTAGGGGAAGGGTTAGTGATTAGGGAGATGAGTTAGTATTATAGCTAAGGATAGTGTTAGGGTCAGCAGTTATGACTTAGGGTTAGGGTTTCAGCTAGGGTTAGATGATGGTTAGGGTTAGAGTTGGCATTACCAGTTGGGGGAAGGGTTAGAGTCTGGTGTTACGGTTTTGGTTAGGGGTAGAGTTAGCGTTAGATGTTTAGGGTTAGACTTGGAGTTAGGTTTAAGAATTACAGTTAAGGTTAGTGTTAGGGTAAAAGTTAGGGCTTAGTTTAAGGGTTAAGTTAGGTTTAAGAGTTAGGATTGCATTTAGAGTTAGGGTTAGCACTAGGGTTATCATTTAGATAAGGGTTAGTGTTGGATAACGTTTAGGGTTAGGTTTAGATTAGGGTTAGGGAATAGAGTTAGAGTCACGGTCAGGATTAGAGTACAGGTTAGGTTTAGGGGTAAGGGCCTATGGTTAGTGCTTGTGGTTATGCATTTGAGTTAGGGATAGGGGTTAGTTTTCAGGTTAGGGTTAGGCTTACTGTTAGGGTTAGGCTTAGGTTTAGGAGTTAGGGTTAGGGTTGGAATTGGGGTAAGGGCTTGGGGTTACAGTTAGATTAGTTTTAGGTTAGTGTTAGGGTTGGTGGTAGGGGTTTATTTTGGGTTAGGGGTTAGGGAGTAGCGTTATTATAAGTGGTTAGGATTACCGTAAGGGGGTAGGGTTAGGAGTGGGGATAGGGTTAAGGTTAGATGACGGGTTAGAATTGCAGTTAGGGTTTGGGATTAGAGGTAGAGTTAGGTTTCGGGACAGGGGTTTGGGCTTCAGATTAGATTCAGGGTTAGGGTTTAGGATAAGGATTAGGCTTTTGGTAAGTGTTGGGTTAGTGTTACGGGTTGGGGTTACGGAGTAGTGGAAGTGGTTAGGAGTAGGTTTAGGTACTAGGGTTAGATTTCGGGTTAGGGTTTGGATTTACATTTTGGGTATGGTTAGTGTTCAGGTTAGAGTTAAGGTTAGTGGTTAGTTTTAGATTTACAGTTAGGGTTAGATTTAGGGGCCAGGGAGTTGTGTCAGTGGAAGTGGTTAAGGTTAGGGGTTAGTTTTAGGATTCAGGGTTTGAATTAGGGTTAAGTTTCAGATTAGATTTAGGGTTAGGGTTAGATTAGAGTTAGGGGATGGTGTTTCCAGTTAGACTTATGGTTAGGGCTTTGGATGAGGTTTACAATTAGGATTAGATTAGTGTTAGGATATAGTTAGTGTTAGGGCTAAGCATTAGGTTTCAGAGTTAGGGAATAGTGTAGGCGTAAGCAGTTAGAGTTAGGTTTTAATATTAGGGTGGAAGGGTAGGACTAGGGTTAGGGTTAGAGTTAGGATTATGGGTAAGTAATAGAGTTAGATTAGGTTTAGAACAGGGTTAGAATGTAGGGTTAGAGTTAGCGTTAGAGGTTAGTTTTATGTTTTGGGTTAGAGTTAGGATTACGTTTTAGCTTTAGATTTAGGTTAGAGTTAGGGATGGGGTTAGCATTAGGGTTAGGGTTAGTGTTAGGCAGTATTGTTAGTGGAATGGTCAGAGTGAGGTTTTAGATTAATATTGGAGATGGAGGTTGGGGTTGGCATTAAGGGTTGCAATTCTGGTTAGTGGTAGGGGGTAGTGTTGGTGTAAGTCGTTAGGATTAGTGTAAGGGGTTAGGTTTAGGGGTTAGGGGTCGGGATAGCTTTAGGTTTAGGATAATGGGTTAGGGTTTGAATTAGGGTTAGTTTAGGGTTAGAGTCAGTCGTAAGAGTTGCAGGTTAGGATTTAGGGTTAGGGCTTGGTTTAGGTTAGTGTTTGGTTTAAGGCTGGTGTTAGTATGATGGGTTAGGGTTACTTTTAGGGTTAGGCTAGGGTTATAGGTTAGGGTTAGAGGTAACATTAGGGTGATATTTCAGGTAAGAAGTAGGGGAAGGCTAGGGTTAGGGTTAGTTTTAGGGTTAGGCGGGGTTTGGTTTAGGTTAGATTTTGGGCTAAGAGGTAGGGTTAGGGTGGTGGTTGGGTTAATGTTAGGGTTAGTTTTAGGTGAATGATAGGTGTAGGGTAAGTTTTAAGAGCAGGGGTTAGGATTAGGGTTAGGGTAAGGGATGGATAAGTGTTAGGGTTAGGGCTTAGGGAGTGGTGTCAGTGGAAGTGGTTAGGGTTGGGGTTTAGCTCAGGGTCCCAGGGGGATTTTTCAGGTTCCAAGGCCTGGATGAAGAGCTCCCTTCTTGGTCGCATACATCCAAAAAGACAGGGACACGTCTGTGTCTTATCTGCCTGGCGCTGTCCCACCAGCAGTGGCAGATGCATCCTGGAGAGGAGTGGAGCTGCCAGGCACTGTCAGAGGATCTCCCTGAGGTGCCACTTGCTGCCCACCCAGACTCACACACTGTCCCTGGCTGTGACAGATACACCAGCTACGAGCTCTGGACACAGGACACAACAGTCCAACAGCAAAGACCATCTCTCCTGTCCTGAAAGACTCTTATGACCCCTGGAGCCCAAAGCCATGGACCACTCATTGGACATTTTAGAGGCGTGGCCTATAGACTGAGGAATGAGATCTGTGTGTATTTCCAGAGATAGGAAAAGTGCTGTTGATTACCTGGAATGTATTGGAGAGTGTGGGACCTGGGCACAACACAGATGGTACAGAATAAGGGGGGGGCACTGTCCTGGTTTCAGCTGGGAGAGAGTTAATTTTCTTCCTAGTAGCTGGTAGAGTGCGGTGTGTTGGATTTAATCTGAGAAGAATGTTGATAGCACAGGGGTGTTTTGGTTGTTGCTAAGCCATGTTTATACCAAACCAAGGACTTTTCATCAAGGAGGCTGGAGGTGCACAAGAAGGTGGGAGGGGCACAGGCAGGACAGCTGGCCCAAGTGGCCAAAGGGATATTCCACACCATATGATGTCATGCTTGGTATGTAAACTAGAGAAAAGTTATCTGGGGGACTGCTGTTTGGGATCTGGCTGGGTGTCACTCAATGGGTTGTGAGCAATTGCATTGTGCGTGACTTGGTTTATATCTCCTGTTATTATTATTACCATTTTTGCAATTACTACTATTACTACTGCCATCATTATTATTATAATTACTATTACTATAATTATTTTATTTATTATCATTATTATATTTATTGTAGCTGTTGTAGCTGTTGTAGCTATTGTAGCTATTGTAGCTGTTGTTGCTATTGTAGCTATTGTAGCTGTTGTTGCTATTGTAGCTGTTGTTGCTATTGTCATTGTTTTGCCTTTCTGTCTCATTAAACTGTCTTCATTTTAACCCAAGATGTTTATTTCTTTCCTGATTCCCTCTCCCATCCCCCTGGGCTGGAGGGAGTAAGGGAAGGGCTGTGTGTGATGTTCAGCTGCCTGCTGGGTTAAACAAAACAGTCCTGGTGAAAGGAGTGATCATGCAAGGTGTCCCAGAGGAAGAGGTGAACCTGAGGAGGGCACAGGGTAACAAGGGCCCTTCAGTGCCAGGACAGGCTGTGAGGAGCCAGGATGCCAAAAGATGTCAGACTGGAGAATGTTTCAGGACACCATCTTGGTTCAGCGCTCCCCTGACCTTTGTGCCATGAGAGACACCCCATGGTCCTGCCCAGCCTTGTCCTCGGCTCCTGAGACAGCTGGGAAGATGGAAAGGGCTCAGCAGCAGTGATCCTCATCCAGCTGGGTCTGTTTCCCAGCCCAACCAGTGTGGCCAGAGCAGAGTCACCCATGGCCCCAGGGCACCACAGCCCCTCGCTCTGCAGAGCAGCATCGCCA
Organism: Streptopelia decaocto; assembly: GCF_964273445.1. Lineage (NCBI taxonomy): Eukaryota > Metazoa > Chordata > Aves > Columbiformes > Columbidae > Streptopelia > Streptopelia decaocto. The sequence goes on along the minus strand of NW_028116450.1, from coordinate 101,584 downwards.
GCTCAGGGCCCTGTGGGGAGCACAGGGAGGGAACCAGGACCAGCCGGCCAGGCCAGGCTGGACACCCTCACCTGGGGAAAGGGATGTCCCTGGAGAAGAGCAAGGGAGCATTTCTGTGCCTGCAGGGAGGAATCCAGGAGGAAGAGAAATGTCTTTCTGCAGACACTCATTTGGGTCAGGCTGCTCTGTTGCTGGAGCAGGACTCTTGTTCTGGTCTGAGGAGAGGGGCTGGCACTGATGAACACAGGTCATCTGTGGTGGGGATCTGCTGGAGTTGAATCTGCTTTTCCTGTCTGTCCACACCTCCTCAGGAGACACTCTGCATCGGTATCCATGGGGGAATTATTCTATCACATTTTCAAAGTGCTCACTGCCAAAACAGTGTCATCCTTACCAACTTCTCTCTCATCCTCACTCACACAAGATAAATCAACCTGTTGCCCATGTCATTGAGCAGCTCCATATATCTGAGCTGATCCTTCACACAGGGGGATCCCTCTGTCCCCACCCTCCCTGAGACTCTCTCCAGCAGACCCTGTATCCTTCAACTGAAACACCACAGCTCAGCAAGCTGTCCCACCTCACCTCATATAATCCAAAAATGTCACAGTGCTTTGACAAGACATGGGGCACCTCCTGGCAGTGGATGTTCGGAAGCTTGTTCAGTGCTACACCACCTGGGTTTCCACCATGTAGAGGGACACAGATTGCCTCTGTGACACCCCTCTTGTAGAGCCAGACCTAATGAACAGCATTTTAAACAATACCTCAGAGACTGAGTGCATTTCTTTCTGGGTTCATACCAGGCCAGCATCAACTGGGGAAAAACACTCTCCCAGCACTCTTGGATGCAAACCCTCTGGTCCCAAGGGCTGGTAAGGCTGCAGTTTGCTCATGAAACCCCTGGCTTGATCCCCATCCACTACAGTTGTTGCCCTCCAGAGTCCTGCCTGAAAGCACAGAGGCCTGGAACACTTTGCTGGTGACAACTGATGCAAAGACACGGAGACATCTCAGGTCTACCTACACCTTGTCTTACTAAATTCAGTAGTAGTCTCACAGTACTTAGGATTTTCCTTTAGCTGTTTCTGAAGTAGCAACAGCTTATCTTGATGACCTTCAATTCCTTTTGGAGTTTTAATTATGTTTTGATGTGAACCATTGCTGTGCCTGAAGGACGTTGACTTGAAAACTAAATGTATCCAGGCATATTGTGAAAGTATTTGGTCTTTTTGTTGATTGTATCATCAAGAGACTGAGTGAAGATCCCTGTGTGATGTGCTGCTTGTCCATGCAATGCCTGCAGCTGTTGGGTAGAGAAGAGACCAACCTTGCTTTTCTGATGACATCTGGTGACTGATGTCCCTGGGAAAGTAATGGAACAGCTTATCCTTGGTGCCATCTCAAGCCATATCAAGGATAAGAGGGCAAAAGAGAGCAAGCCAGTCCACGTGCTCTGCTTTTATATGCAGGAAATTGTGAAAGGGATGGAATACCCCTATTGGTCAGTTCGTGGCCACATGACTTGGGCCAGTTCCTTCCATTGCTCCCCCCTCTGCTTCAGCCCAAAACGGGGCTGGGGCGGGGCGGGGGGGGGGGGTGCGGTTCACAACACCAGGACAGTTTTCAACATGATCGGCATGAGTTTTCTTAAGTAGCTATGAGCCTCCTTTGAAGAAAAAGGGCTGAAGCCACATTCACAAAACCACACAGTCCGTTTTCAGCAATAGAAGCTACCGTTTCCCCCTTTTGGGACAACCAGGGTTCTCTCAAAGTGCGCTTTTACAGTACTTCTGAGCTGTTCAGTGACTCACTTGCTAAAGGAGGTGGCCTCATCCAACTCCCAGTTTTAGCCTGCCAGCTGTCCTATGCATTGCCTCTGCCACCTTCCTTCTACCGGGCCCAAAGTGCATTCTACTGCCTGGTTAGGGAGATGCACGTGCCACCGGTCCCAAAGCATCACTCTGGGGACCCATCATAGCTGGCCATTACCTCTCAACTGCTGCACCAGCCAAACCTTTCTGGAACAGCAAACTCTCAGAATCTGCTCCAGGTCTGTAAGAGTCGGTCCAAAACCAGGATCTGCCTGAACATCGCCACCAAGAACAGACTGACAGTGACTTAGACAGAGGCCTGAGGAGAAGCACTGTGTTGCACAGGTGTCTTCAGCCTGGAAGGCTGCTGCTAACAATGGCTGCTGCGTGGAGTTTGCCTGCTGCTTCAGCCAAGCTAGCCCCCACCTCCTAAAAGGGATTGTTAGATGGGTCTCTCTAACCCAGGGACAATCGCTGCCGTCCAGAAGATGGATTCTTACCTGCAGCCTCAGTCACACCTTGTCCCCCACCCGCTCCCTCGAACAAAGGAGAACAAAAAAGAGCATGCCCAGAAGCTGGCCAAGGGTCCTGAGGTCACCCAATGGACCAGAGAGATACCCCTGAATGCAGGTCATGCAGGCGCAGACAAGCGCTGGCAAGAGAGGCGAAGACTTTTCGAGCCTGCGCAGTTAAGCCCGGATTGAGAAACAAAGGTGGAGATTGGCCTGAAACAACGGGAGTGAGGGGGGGTGAAGAAGTATAAAGATGGTTCCTGACTGGACGCCATTGAGATCTCCCCACCAGAGGATCCCAAACCACCATGGAGGACCGGCAAGACTCCATGGGACTGGACACCAGAGGGATGCCTTTGGAACTCATCTGCTGGTAAACCAGTCCTCATTCCCATCTTTGCCTTCTTCTTTCCCTGTTTCTTTTTCCTTTCCCGTTTTCTTACTCTCTCGCTATCACATGCCGCTTTACGGGAAAATAATAAAGTAACACTGCTTGATTGCACTCTAAGCCCTTGGCATTTCAGATGCCTTAATTTTGTGCTTCGAGAAGAACATAAATGAACCATCACGAGTCCATCACTGAGTGGACCCTAACAAGGTCCTTGCAAGCTCACAATCTCCTTTTGCTCCCCTAGCACACTTCTTCCCCCCTCCATGCCATTTGATTTCAGCCTAGGGAGCAGACAAATCCTTGGAAAAAGTAGGCATTCTTTTCATGTCCTATGTCAGCATGGGAAAAGAAGAAAATCCCAAAGTCTCAACATCTACACCGCCCTAAGTGGAAGGCCAGCGTGTCCCCACCATCCACCAGCATGATGTGCCACTAGTTCATATATGACTCAGTGATTTTGAGAGAGGTAGAAGAAAACATGCACCAAAAATTAGAAAAAAAGTCTGAAAGCTTAAGATGAAACAGCACTTCTTTAGAAGGAGATGATTGGAAGCCGCTCTGACCTGCACTGCTAACAACTTGTCCTGGTTTTGTTAAAAACAAGTTTATCTTTTAGTGAATTTGCCTGTCAGCTAAAGTGTTCGTATTAGCTGCATTTTCCTGGAGAACCAGACACATGTTTTGGTAAACATAGCAATGGAATGCAAACTTATTAATAAGCACGGATGGACATCTCGCGAGAGGGGCGACGAGAGACAAGTGACCAAGAAACTGACCAACTGTGTATAACATTCCATTCACGTGAATACTTCATATAAAAATGGGAGATCACGAGGATCTCGTCCCTTTTTTTGCCTTTTCCTTTCTGCTTATGGCCGACATTAGGAGAGGACCTTGCTAGTCGTCCCTGCAAACTGAGGCCTAGTGACAGACTGAATCCAGCTCCGGTTGGCTGCAGAGTCTAATCCAGGACTTTGGTTGCCGGCTCTGCAGTTGCTGAGACTTTCAAGATTGGGTTTGTATATTTTGTATTACTGAAGTGATTGAGCAGCTCTGGAACTTTGAGGACAGCCTTGGTGGTTCTCTACGGGCTTGTGTCTCTGCTGTGGAGAAACTGTGTGAAAAATCTGATGACTGGTTTGAAAAGCTATTGCAAGAAATCAAAGAACTCAGAGAAGACACATACCATTCACGACCTGCACAAACCTGTGTTTCAGCTATTAGGAAAAGGCGTTTCCAGTCTCGAGAGAGAGGACAGAGGCAGCCCACAAAAAGAGGTTCACTGTGGTTCTTCCTACATGAGCAGGGAGAAAACATGAACAAGTGGCATGGAAGACCTACCTCAGAACTTCAAGAACGAGTATGTGAGATCAAAGGAAAAACTCCTAGGAAGGTGGCTGCTCCAGTTTACAAAAGGAGCACAAGAGATTCTGATGCTCTTGAAGGAACCTCTAATTCACACCCAGAGACTGTGCAAAACAGAAATTAGAGGTGCCCTGCCTCCAACCAGGTGGAGGAAAGGGATAACAGAGTTTATTGGACTGTACAAATACGATGGCCTGGTACAACACACCCCCAGGAGTACAAAGCTTTAGTGGACACTGGTGCTCAGTGCACGATAATTCCTTCTAATTATAACGGAACGCAATCCATCAATATTGTTGGACTGACTGGGGGATCCCAGGAACTGACTGTTGTAGAGACTGAAATGAGCCTAACTGGAAAAAACTGGCAAAAGCATCCCATTGTGACTGGTCCAGATGCTCCGTGCATCCTTGGCATAGACTACCTCAAGAGAGGGTATTTTAAGGACCCAAAAGTGTATAGGTGGGCATTTGGTATAGCAGCTGTGGACACTGAGAAAATTGAACAGCTGTCTGATTTGCCTGGTCTTTCAGATGACCCTTCTGTTGTAGGACTGCTGATGGTTGATGATCAGCAGGTGCCAATTGCTACCACAACGGTGCATCGTCGGCAATATCGCACCAATCGAGACTCTTTGATTCCTATCCAGAAGTTGATCCGTCAACTGGAAAGCCAGGGTGTGATCAGTAAGACTCGCTCACCTTTTAACAGCCCAATCTGGCCAGTGCGTAAGTCTAGTGACGAGTGGAGACTAACTGTAGACTATCGTGGCCTGAATGAAGTTACGCCACCACTGAGTGCTGCTGTGCCTGACATGCTAGAACTGCAATTTGAACTGGAGTCAAAGGCAGCTAAGTGGTATGCTACAATTGACATTGCTAACAATACATCTGCCAGGGTTTTATTGTCACCCCACAATCTAAACCCTCGACACATTGCTACACAACTACGAATTTACCTTTGGGAAAGGGGTGGTGTTTTTCTCCAGGTTTGCAAACACTGTCATTCTGCTGCTAAAATATTATATAGATGAGAAACACAAGGAAACACTTGACTGGTAAAGGGTCTGGATATGGATTTGCCGCTGAAGTCGAATACTATGTGTCTCTTACATGCTCTTTATATTTTCTCTTTATTTTGATGTAAATTGCATTTATTGTATTCCAACTAATTCAGATGGGTTTTTATTTCATGAAAACAGCTATTTTTCTCTTTTTTTAATAACATGTGTAGTAACACAAAGTCTGTCTTCATAAACACACTTTATTTGGTTTTTTTCCATGTTTCTGTATGTATTTCAAAGCAGAACTTAGTGTGGTAGGAATAAATCGCTGGAAAGCTCGCCCATGATTGTGGAACAGTAAGGCGACAACATCTGAATTCGTTACAGCTGTTTTGTGCTGCTGTCCCACTCTTACTACGCTCTGTCTTGAATGTATGATTGAATACGTGTTTAATTTTTTGTGAACAGCTCGATGACTCTCCTGCACCTCTTTCTCTGGCACAGCTTATTAAGGTATTACAATAGAATATAAGGTATATATTCCTGTCAAATACTTTAATACTTTCTGGAAGAGAAAACAAACAAACCAAACAAATCTGAGAGGAAAAAAACTGGGGAGAGTGACTACTTTGAAATAATGTCATTACTTTTCTGTGTTGTGCTTTCTTAAGGTTCAAGTCTCCCTGTAGTGCTTTGTCTTACCCTAGAAGTTCATACACCCACTGCAAGTCACAATCAGGCTCTTCCTGCACTCGCTCCGATTCTCGATCACGGAGTTGTTTCCGTTCCTACTCGCCATTGCTGCCATCTCCAAGAAGAGGCAAAGGGAGGAGTCCTAACTATCGTTCTAGGTCAAGGTCACGTGGTGATCACCACTCATGGTCAAGGTGTTCTTAAAAATCTTGAAGTGAGAAGAAGCCAGTGCCAGCGCTGAGCAACTGGCAAAAGAGCTCCGGCCCCTCTTTGATTCTGTCAGACCCTGTCAGGCTCTTGCAGGCTTTTTCACACTCTGTCAGGTCCTGTTGGGCTCTGTCAGCCGCTGTCAGACCCTGTCAGGCTTTGTCGAGCCTTGTCAGGCTCTCTCAGTCTTTGATGGGTTCTATTGGGCTCTGCCAAGCATTGTCGGGCTCTGTCAGGCTCTGTAGGTCTGTGTCAGTCTTTATTGGTTATGGTCAGGCTTAGTCAGCCTCTGTCAAGCCCTGTCAGGCTCTTTTGGGCTCTGTGGGGCTTTGTCAGGCTTTATTGGACTTTGTCAGGATCTGTCCATCCCTGTCAGACTTTGTCAAGCCCTGTCAGGCACTGTTGGGCTCTGACAGGCTTTGTCAGGTCCTGTCAGGCTCTGTTGGGCACTGTCGGGGTTCATTGGTCTTTGTCGGGTTCTATCAGCCTTTGACGGGCTCTGTTGGGCTTTACTGGGCTTTGGCAGGCCCTGTCAGGCTGTTGGGCTTTACTGGGCTTTGGCAGGCCCTGTCAGGCACTATCAGGCTCTATCAGGCCCTGTCGTGCTCTGTCCAGCCCTGTCAGATTTTGTCTGGCTCTGTCAGGCTCTGTCGGGGTCTATTGGGATCTGCTGGGTTTTTTCCAAGCTCTGTCGGGGTCTGCTGTGCTCTGTTTGGCTTTCTTAGCCTTTATTGGGCTCTGTCTGGTTTTCCTGGGCTTTGTTAGGCTCTGTCCGGCCCTGTCAGTCTTTGTCTGCCTCTGTTAGGCTTTGTTGGGCTCTGTTGTGCTCTGTTGGGCTTTGTCAGGCTCTGTCGGGCTCCGTCAGACTTTTCTGGGCTCTGTCACGCTCTATAGGTCTTTGTCGGGCTTTGTCAGGCTCTATTGGGCTCTGTCGGGCTCTGTTGGGCTTTGTTGGTCTCTTTCAAGGTTTGTTGTGCTATGTTGCGCTTTGCTGAAAGAGACTGACAGAGCCCCACAGGGCCTGACAAAGCCCAATAAAGCCTGACAAAGACATATAGAGCCCAGCAGAGCCCAGAAAAAGTCTGACAGAGCTCGACAGGGGCCGACAGAGCCCAACAAAGCCTGAAAGAGACCAACAAAGCCTGACAGAGGCAGACAAAGCCTGACAGGGCCTGTACAAAGTCTGACAGAGCCCAAGAGGGCCTGACAAAACCTGACAGAGCCTGACAGGGCCCAACAGAGCCTGATAAAGCCTGACAGAGCATGACAGAGACTGAGAGAGCCCGACAAAGCCTGAAAGAGTCTGAAAGACCCCAATAGAGTCCAACAGATGATAGAGTCCAATAGAGCCACAAAGATGATTAAGGGAGTGGATCATCTCCCTTATGAGGAAAGGCTGAGGGAGCTTGGTCTCTTTAGCCTGGAGAAGAGGAGACTGAGAGGTGACCTTATTAATGGCTAAAAATATATAAAGGTTGAGGGTCACGAGGATGGAGCCAGGCTCTTCTCGGTAGGACAAGGGGTAATGGGTTCAAACGGGAACACAAGAGGTTCCACTTAAATTTGAGAAGAAACTTCTTCTCAGTGAGGGTGACAGAACACTGGAACAGGCTGCCCAGGGGGTTTGTGGAGTCTCCTTCTCTGTAGACATTCAAACTCGTGGGGACACCTTCCTGTGTAACCTCATCTGGGTGTTCCTGCTCCGGCGGGGTGATTGCACTGGATGGGCTTTTCAGGTCCCTTCCAACCCCTGACACTCTGGGATTCTGTGATTCTCTGAACAGGGCATGAAAAAACTGACAGAGCTTGACAGAGTCCGACAGGGCCAAACAGAGCCTGACAGAGTTTCACAGAGCCTGACAGGGCCCAATGAACCTGATCGTAACTTGCAGTGGGTATATGAACTTCTAGGGTAAGACAAAGCACTACAGGGAGACCTGGACCTTGAAAAAACACAACACAGAAAGATAATTGCATTATTTCAAAGCAGGCACTCTCCCCAGTTTTTTTCCTCTCAGATTTGGTTTGGTTGGGTTTTTTTCTCTTCCAGACAGCGAGTCCTAAGGGCTACAGTGCAGTATCAAATAGCAAGAAAACATGATTTAGCCTGCAGACAGTCACGCTCGATTTTAAAATGCCAGTCTAGTCTATTTACCTTCACTGCCTTTTTGGCAATTTGTAGAGGATGCAAAGCACTTGTACTGCAATCCTATATACTATTTAATCCTATGTACTATTTAATCCTCCATACTGTTTAAACAACACTTCCAGCAGATGTCCTAGCAAAATCTTGCACCTACCTTGATTTCCGACCAGGAACAGTGACCACATGTTGATCAATTCATCTCTAAAAGCTTCTAAACTCAGTTTCTAGAAATATGACTGATCCTGGCACCATGACTAAGTCACACATCACAGTCACAAAACCATAGTCACAGTCAGTGAGTCACAGAATCACAGTGTCACAGTGTCAGTGTCACACAGAGTCAGTGTTACAGAATCACAGAATCACAGAGTCAGAGTAAGAGAGTCACAAGCACAGTGTCACAGTGTCACAAAGAGTCACAGAGTCACAGAGGCAAAGTCACAGAGTCACAGTGTCACAGAGTCAGAGTCACAAGGTCACAGAGTCACAATCACTGTGTCACAGTGTCACAAAGTCACAGAGTCAGAGGCACAGAGTCACAATCACAGAGTAACAGAGTCACAGAGTGACAGTCACATAATCACAGAGTCACAGAGTCATAGAGTCACAGGGTCTGAGTAACAGAGTCATAGTCACAGTGTCACAGTGTCACAGAGTCATAGAGTCACAGAGTCAGAGTCACAGAGTGACCTTTACAGTCACTTATTCACAGAGAAACAGTGTCACAGAGTCACAGGGTCACATAGTCACAGAGTCTAGGTGTCACAGTCAAAGAGTCTCAGCACAGTCACAGTGTCACAGAGTCACACATTCACATTCACAGTCACAGACTCACTGAGTCAGAGTAACAGAGTCACAGTTACAGTGTCACAGAGTCACAGAGTCAGTGTCACAGAGTCACAGAGTCAGAGTCACAGTCATGGAGTCAGAGTCACAGTCACAGAGTCAAAGCCGTAGTGTCTAGGTCATAGTTACATAGTCACAGAGTCACAGTCACAGACTCACAAAGACACAGAGTCACAGTATCACAGTGTCAGAGTCACAGAGTCACAGTCACTGTGTCACAGTGTCACAGAGTCATAGAGACACAGTGTCAGAGTCAGTCTCAGTCACAGTCACAGTGTCACATAGAGTCACAGAATCAGAGTCACAGAGTCATAGAGTCAGAGAGTCAGAGTCACTCAGTCATAATCACAGATTAACAGAGTCACAGAGTCACAGTCACATAATCACAGAGTCACAGAGTCAGGGGGTCACAGTAACAGAGTCAGAGTCACAGTTTCACAGAGTCACAGTGTCACTATGTCACAGAGTCTCAGTGTGACAGTCAAAGAGTCTTAGTCACAGTCACAGCGTCACAAAGTCACAGAGTCACAGAGTCACAGAGTCACAGAGTCACAGAGTCACAGAGTCGCAGATTCACAGAGTGAAAGTCACAGAGTCACAGTGTCACAGAGTCACACAGTCAGAGTCACAAGGTCACAGACTCACAATCACTGTGTCACAGTGTCCCAAAGTCACAGAGTCAGAGTCACAGAGTCATAGAGTCACAGTGTCACAGAGTCACAGAGTCAGAGTCACAATGTCACAGAGTCACAATCACTGTGTCACATTGTCACAAAGTCACAGAGTCCCAGTCACAGTGTCACGTTGTCACAGAGTCATAGAGTCACAGAGTCACAGAGTGACCTTTACAGTCACTTAGTCACAGAGTCTCAGTGTCACAGTCAAAGAGTCTCAGTACAGTCACAGAGTCACAGAGTCAAAGTCACAGAGTCACAGTGTCACAGAGTCACAGGGTCACAGGGTCACATATTCACAGAGTCTAGGTGTCACAGTCAAAGAGTCTCAGCACAGTCACAGTGTCACAAAGTCAGAGTCACAGATTCACATTCACAGTCACAGACTCACTGAGTCAGAGTAACAGAGTCACAGTTACAGTGTCACAGAGTCACAGAGTCAGTGTCACAGAGTCACAGAGTCAGAGTTACAGAGTCATGGAGTCAGAGTCACAGTCACAGAGTCAAAGCCGTAGTGTCTAGGTCATAGTTACATAGTCACAGAGTCACAGTCACAGACTCACAAAGACACAGAGTCACAGTGTCACAGTGTCAGAGTCACAGAGTAATAGTCACAGTGTCACAAAGTCACAGTGTCACAGAGTCACAGGGTCACTGTGCCACAGAGTTACAGTGTGACAGTCAAAGGGTCTCAGTCATAGTCACAGCATCACAAAGTCACAGACTCACAGAGTCAGTCACATATACACTTAGACACAGAGTCAGAGTCACAGTCACAGAGTCGCAGTAACAGTCACAGAGTGACAGTCACTGTGTCACAGTGTCACAGAGTCATAGACAGACAATGTCACAGTGACAGTCTCGTTCACAGTCACAGTGTCACAGGGTCACTGTGTCAAAGAGTGAGAGTCACAGAATCATAGAGTCACAGAGTCAGAGTAACAGAGTCACAGTGTCACTGAATGACAGAGTCACAGTGTCACAGAGTCACAGTCTCAGTCACTGAGTCACAGATTCTCAGTCACAGAGTCTCAGTCATAGAGTCAAAGTCACAGTCACAGTGTCATGGAGTCACAGAATCACAGTGACAGTCACAGAGTTACAGAGTCACATTAACAGTCACAGCGTCACAGTTACAGAGTCACAGGGTCACTGTGTCACGGAGTCTCAGTGTCACAGTCAAAGAGTCTCAGTCACAGTCACAGTATTCACAAAGTCACAGACTCAAAGATTCAAAGAGTCACATTTACAGTCACTTAGGCAATGAGTCAGAGTCACAGTCACAGAGTCGCAGTAACAGTCACAGAGTCACAGTCACAGACTCACAAAGACACAGAGTCACAGAGTCACAGTGTCACAGAGTCACAGAGTCATAGAGAGACAGTGTTACAGCGACAGTCTCATTCACAGTCACAGAGTCACAGGGTCACTGTGTCACAGAGTGACAGTCACAGAATCACAGTGTGACAGAGTCAGAGTAACAGTGTCACAGTGTCACTGAGTGACAGAGTCACAGTGTCACAGAGTGACAGAGTCTCAGTCACTGAGTCACAGATTCTCAGTCACAGAGTCTCAGTCAGTCACAGTTCACAAAATCAGAGTCACAGAATCAGAGTCACAGTCACAGAGTCACAGAGTCACATTCAGAGTCACATAGTCACAGCATCACAGTCACAGAGTCACAGAGTCAGAGTAACAGAGTCACAGTCAGAGTGTTAAAGTGTCACAGTCACCGTCACTGTGTCACAGTGTCACAGAGTCATAGAGACACAGTGTCAGAGTCAGTCTCAGTCACAGTCACAGTGTCACATAGAGTCACAGAATCAGAGTCACAGAGTCATAGAGTCACAGAGTCAGAGTCACTCAGTCATAGTCACAGATTAACAGAGTCACAGAGTCACATAATCACAGTTTCACAATCACAGGGTCACTATGTCACAGAGTCTCAGTGTGACAGTCAAAAAGTCTCAGTCACAGTCACAGCGTCACAAAGTCACAGAGTCACAGAGTCACACTCACAGAGTCACAGTAACAGCTACAGAGTCACAGTCATAGAGTCTGATTTATAGTTACAGAGCCACAGAATCACAGTGACAGTCACATATTCACAGACTCACAGTCACAGTGTCACAGAGTCACAGAATTACAGTGACAGTCACAGAGTCACAGTCAAAGTGTCAGAGTCACAGAATTGAAGTATCACAGTCACAGAATCATATTCACAGTCACAGAGTCAGAGTCACAGAATCACAGAGTCACAGAGTCACAGTCACAAAGTTACAGAGTCACAGGGTCACAGGGTCACAGGGTCACAATGTCACAGATTCTCATTGTCACAGAGTCACTGAGTCACAGAATCACAGAGTCACATTAACAGTCAAAGTCACAGTCAGAGAGTCTCAGTCATAGTTATATAGTCACCATCACAATAACAGTCACAGAGTCACAGTCACAGACTGACAAAGACACAGAGTCACAGAGTCACAGTCACTGTGTCACAGTGTCACAGAGTCATAGAGACACAGTGTCACAGTCAAATTGTCTCAGTCACAATCACAGTGTCACAAAGTCACAGAGTCACAGTCACAGAATCACAAAGACACAGAGTCACAGAGTCACAGTCACTGTGTCACAGTGTCACAGAGAGACAGTGTCACAGTGACAGTCTCGTTCACAGCTACAGAGTCAAAGGGTCACTGTGTCACAGAGTGACAGTCACAGAATCACAGAGTCACAGAGTCACAGAGTCAGAGAAACAGTCACAGTGTCACTGAATGACAGAGTCACAGTGTCACAGAGTGAAAGAGTCTCAGTCACTGAGTCACATATTCTCAGTCACAGAGTCTCAGTCACAGTCACAGTGTTTACAAAGTCATAGAATCACAGAGTCAGAGTCACCTAGTCAGAGTCACAGTAACAGAATCAGAGTCACAGTCACAGAGTCTCAGTCACAGAGACAGAGTCACAGTCACAGTTTGATAGTGTCACGGAGTCAGAGAAACAGAGTCACAGTGTCACAGAGTGACAGAGTCAGAGTGTCACAGAATGACAGAGTCTCAGTCACTGAGTCACAGATTCTCAGTCACAGAGTCTCAGTCATAGAGTCTCAGTCCAGTCACAGTGTCGCAAAATCAGAATCACACAATCAGAGTCACCGCATCAGTCACAGAGTCACAGAGTTAGAGTTACAGAGTCACAGAGTCACAGTTTCACAGGCACAGAGTCACAGGGCCACAGTGTCACAGAGTCTCAGTTTCACAGTCCAAGAGGCTCAGTCACAGTCATAGTGTTACAAAGTCACAGTGTCAGAGTCACAGAGGCACATTCACAGTCACAGAGTCACAGTCATAGATTCTCAGTCATAGTTACATAGTCACAGAGTCACAATAACAGTCACAGAGTCACAGTCAGAGACACACAAAGACACAGAGTCACAGAGTCACAATCACTGTGTCACAGTGTCAGAGTCATAGAGACACAGTGTTACAGTCAAAGTGTCTCAGTCACAGTGTCACAAAGTCACAGAGTCATAAAGTCACAGAGTTACAGTGTCACAGTGTCTCAGGCTCACAGTGTCACAGTCATAGAGACCCAATATCACAGTAAAAGAATCTCAGTCACAGTCACAGTGTCGCGAAGTCACAGAGTCAGAGTCACAGTCAAAGAGTCTCAGTCACAGAGTCACAGAGTCACAGTCACAGTTTCATAGTGTCACAGAATCAGAGTAACAGAGTCACAGTGTCACAGAGTGACGGAGTCTCAGTCACTGAGTCACAGATTCTCAGTCATAGAGTCTCAGTCACAGTCACAGTGTCACAAAATCGGAGTCACAGAATCGGAGTCACATAGTCACAGAGTCACAGAGACACAGTCACTGTGTCACAGAGTCACAGAGACACAGTGTCATAGTCGCAGTCACATTCACAGTCACAGAGTCACAGAGTCACAGAATCACTGTCACAGTCAGAATCACAGTCACAGAGTCAAAATAACAGACACAGATTCTCAGTCACTGAGTCAGCGCAAGATACCATCTGAATGCCACTGTAAACTCATATCCATCAAAAAGTTTAAACCACCCTGAAACGCCTCACAAAGAATACAAAGCCCAAGGAATACTTACAAAATTTTGTTTTTTGCCGGGAGGTTTAACTACTCCAACTGCGATTCTTGCAAGAGTTCCTGGTGAGTTCTTAGGGACTGGGGCATTGTCATCTGTGTGCTCTGAAAACAACAGAAATACAGAAAAGAAAAATTCATGAGTGTATACGAATATGAGAATCCCTTTACAGATACAAATGCAAAATTTTGTACGTAACATCGCACTTCTATTGTCTCCACACACCAACGAGACATTTTGAGAATGCACAAGCAGCAATATACTTTTCGCAGAAGAGTAAAAAACAACCCAACTACTTGGGAAACTTAGACTGAGCCTAAAATACCAAGATCCCTTCACGAGGATGGTTTTTCTATTTATATTTACAGCACATTCTTCTTTAGACAAGGAGGAAAGCCATCAGACCTTTTAGATTAGGCCTAAACAAAAACCCCATCTACTTGAGACACTTAGACGAAGCCTAAAATGCAAAGATCTCTCCATAAAGATGGTTTTTATACTGCACTTTCTCAATCTGCTGGCAGAACAAAAAAATAGCTGCAGATCTAGTTAGGCTCTGTCATGGTGGTTTGGTGCAGAGATCATTCATATCATGGGAATATTTCACCAGTTCTCCTCTGTTTTTCAGCGTATTACACCAAAACACCCACCTGATGACATCATTTCAACAGCAAAGGCAGCAATTTGCAGAATTCAGCTTCTTTGGGGAACTGAGAAATTGCTGAGCTGACACCAAGTCCTGCAGTGTCCCTGTCACCTGCAGAGTCACCGCATCCTCGCCACGGTAGCGGGCATTGTGACAAAGGTTCTATGTCAGCTGGGTGTGGCAGCCGAGCGCCCCCTAGGGGAGGGGGAGCCTGTCAGCCCAGCCTGTCACTGTCACCTCACATTCCATTGCTGTGTCTACCAATACATGGATCTGGCTTTTCAGGAAATCAGCTAATATGAAGCGTTAGCTGACAGGCAAATCCATTAAAAGAGAAACGTGTTTTTAACAAAACCAGGACATTCCACCTCTTATAACATGCCATTCACGGCATACTTAGACCTTATCGATACAATTTCATGAATACATTCTATCAATACAATCTAATTAATCACTACTTACATATATATATATATATATATACATATGTACATATATACACAGGAGTAAATCATCATTCTCTTAATCCCTTGACCATCGTTTGAAAAAGTTCATTAAGTTCATTTGTCACAACAGTCTCCCAGGGCAGGAAAAATGGTACATCTAGTGCATCTCATGACCACTGTTTGTGGGTTGAAAGACTCTATCAACTTTGAAGAAGTTGTCAGGCGCCACTCGAAGAAGCGAGCGCTGGTTTCATCATCACTGTCTTGATCTGAAAGACACTTATTAAACACTGTTAGTGTGGCAATTCACATCATGCAGTTCAGTATTGAATATTTTCACCTAGAATCAAATCCCCTTGAGGTACACACCGAACTTTTCCATCCTTAAGGGTCACCCACCAGGTGCTGCCAGGTCCTTGGGCAAAAACAATCCCAGTAATGGGCTTGCCTTTGCCTGAGGCAGGAGGAACCCAGACTGCCTTTCCTAACATGTTTATCATGTGTACTACAGGCACTTTATCTCCTTCTACAATACGTAGAATTTCTGATTGGGCAGGCCCAGCTCCATTAGTTGATCCTCTAGTGTTGACCAACCAAGTGGCTTTTGCTAAATGTGACTCCCAGTTTCAAAAGGTTCCACCACCCAATGCCTTTAGTGTAGTTTTTAACAAACCATTGTACTTTTCAATTTTCCCAGAGGCTGGTGCATGATATGGAATACGTCTGCAGAGAGGAGCACAGGGAGTGACCTGGAGGTGCCTGAGCCTGCTGGCTCCCCTCCCAAGTCCCCCTGCCATGGTCACGGCCATGGCTGCATCCAGCACCAGGGTGCCGGCCACCTGGGGCTGTTCCTGGGCTGTCCCTGCCCTGCTGCCCTGCTGCCATGTCCAGGGTTGGGAGGAAAGGCCGCTGGGCTCTGCAAATCTTACTGGTGCTTGGCGATGCCCGAGGTGTCACTGAAGAGGAGGAGGTCCCTCTTCCTCGTTGCATGGCCCTGGCTTACCCGCACACGCTGCCGGAGCAGTGGCTCACCTGATGCCGGGATGGGCACGCACGGCTGCTCGGGCTCAGGCTTGTCCCAGCAGAGCAGATGGCGTCGGGCAGGAGAAAATCGGCTGCTGCACGGTCTGGCTGCTCTGGGCTGTCTCCCGGCCGTGCATGGGGGAGCCTACCTGTTAAAAACAACGAGTTTATCCCCATTAGGATCATAGGGAAGATCCCAATTAAGGAAATTCACACTAATAAAAATGCCATGTTTATCCCCATTAAGCAGCAGCAAAGTCCAGCCCAGAGGGCAGTGAAACCCCCGTTATTTTGCATTTGAGAAGAGCCCGGGATGTCCATCCCAGTTTGAGAAACTAAAACGGGGCAAAATGGGGATTTTGCTGCAAACGCGAGAACTTGAGTGTCCGGGTGTTTCATCCGAGGGTCGCTCGGGGGGAATAAAACACTTGAGGCCCAAAGGGATTCACGGGAAACTGGCGACGGGCGTTTCAACTCCAATTGGGTATTGGGGGAAGTGTTGGACTCCATGATCTTAAAGGTCATTTCCAATGCAAGTTATCTGGGGATTCTAAAACCGGAGGAAACTGGGGGGTAAATTGTGGTGCAGGGGGGAAAAGTGGGGGACGTGTCCCCCCCGTGATCCTCATGTCCCTTCCAGGTCCGCTTTGACACCCCACCCCCATGTCACCCCCCACATCCGCTCTATGCCCCCTGTGTCCCCCCATCCCGTGTGTCACAGAGGCACCCCAAAAGTTAGTTTTAGGCAGACAACAGTGTTCAAAACAAACTTTTATTCTGGTCAAAAAGGTGCAGCAGATTAACCGGTAAAGAACGGGGTTTTAGCTCTCCAAGAACATAAATACAGGTTTGAGTATCAGTTGAGGAAATTATTGGGGTGCAGCAAATAATAACAATGGAGATCCATAGTGTGCACGCACGTGGCTCACCAAATACAACGCCAGAGCCCTCCCTGACTCCGGGAAAAGTACACACTTGCCTGAATCTGGCAAGGAATTACTAAAGAAAATACACGTGCTTATATTTCAACACAGAATACACTCACTTTGCCTAAGTGAGGAAAAATAAACAGAGACCCGTGATCCTGCGAGGAATTATTTCACTCACCCACACGGGGAGATGAGGGAATCCCGGTCCCCGGAGATTCCCTCAGGCAGCCATCCTGCCTAAGGTGGGGCTCTCGGCGGCAGCATTTGGCCCATGCTCCGAGATGTCCACAGAGCAGGCAGCCTGTGTCTGAACATGTTTCTGAAAGAGCATGTAGATTTATTCTAGTCAGTAATGTAGAAAAATTTCTCTGTATATCTATTTTGACAACAGAGCCAAGAAGACTTGGAAGGGCAAAAAAACCCAAGAACCATACGTAGAGCGGAGAATGGGATGAAGCGAGTACTTCAAATTAATATGTACAGAGATGAAAAAATCTCTAATCAGAGTGCTCCCCCAATTTATTTCACAGAGATTTTCATGTATAACAGAAGTTTGAATGTATGTGTACCGGGAATAAATAAATCGTTTTTGGATTTCAGTAAAGCTTTGATAGTGTCTCTCACAGCATTCTCCTGGACAAGATGTCCAGCACACAGCCGGATAAACACACAGTGCAGTGGGTGAGCAATTGGCTGACGGGCCGGGCTCAAAACGTTCTGGTAAATGGGGCCATGTTGGGTTGGACACCAGTCACTGGTGGGTTCCACAAGCATCCATCTTAGTGCCAGCAGCCCTGGCTGTACATACAGACTGGGGCACGAGATGCTGGAGAGCAGCTCTGCAGAGGGATCTGGGGTTTCTGGGTGCAGTTCTGGGCGCCACAGGATAAAAAGGAGACAAAGCTATTGGAGGGTGTCCAGAAGAGGTTGGTGAAGAGTTTGGAGAAGAAGCCATATGAGGAGCAGTTAAAGTCACTTGGTTTGTTCAGCCTGGAGAAGAGAAGACTAAGAGGAGACCTCATCACGGTTTGCAGCCTCCTCACAAGGGGAGGAGGAAGGGCAGGCACTGATCTGTCTGGCAACCAATGACAGAACCCAGGGAATGGCAGAATATGTGCCAGGAGAGGTTTGGGTTGGACATGAGGAAAAGAGAGAAGAGGAGAGGAGAGAGAGGAGAGGAGAGGAGAGGAGAGGAGAGGAGAGGAGAGGAGAGGAGAGGAGAGGAGAGGAGAGGAGAGGAGAGGAGAGGAGAGGAGAGGAGAGGAGAGGAGAGGAGAGGAGAGGAGAAGAAACATTGCCCCAGGTGCCAGACACAAGGCACCTTCGTGGAATCGAATGGGAGGTAGTCACGGGCAGTATCGCTACTGGAAGGAAGGCTGGACCGGCAACAAATCCGCACTGTATTTTTGCCAAAAAGGGACACGATTAGGTTGATTAGTCCCCTATCTCGTAGGCACGGGGACTGATCCGGGGCCCCCCATCACCCCAAAGGCTTCTTCCAAAGGGTGCTGGGCGCAGGGGCGGCGGGCGGGGCTGCACACGAAGGCTCTGTCACCCCCATGTCACAATGCCAGCACCTGGCAATGCTGAGGTCACAATGCCCCGGGCAGGATAAAAAGGAGCAGCCCCCCGTGTCCACTGCCAGAGCTGGCCCGGGGGCAGCCCAAACACATCCCAGACGAAGCACTTGGGGAGCTGGCTGGTGGAATCCCAGGGCAGCGGCTGAGGGAGGAAGACCTTGGATGAAGCTACGGGAGGTTCTCCACTGCAAGACAATCTCCTGGCAGGGCCACTTCCCAAACTCATCTGATGCCTGGAAATCCTTTTCCACTGGGTAGCAGTGGCAGGACCAAGGGAAGTCCTTCTTGAGGAGCACTGCAGAGCTCACCATCATCATGCCCTGCAGAGCCAGGGGCAGTAGCTCTAAGAAGTGGGATGCCCAGATGTTGCAAGGGGGCCTAGGGCTCTCACCCGCATCAGAAGCTACGTGCCTCCTTGCCACAAGGTGACGGAGCAAGTGCCGAAGACGGGGCACGCTTCAGGTTATTCAGTGCCTTCTGTTAGTGCAGGGATGGGAAGCAACGAGATCCGAAATTTCCTCAGCATCTGCTACTGTTAGGGAAAGGAGGAGGTAGGAACAAAAGGAGAGGAGAGAAGACTTCAGCTGGAAGGGACCTACAGTCATCATCTAGTCCAAAGGCCTGACCACTTCGGGGCTGGCCAAAAGTTGAAACATGGTATTAAGGGCATCGTCCAAATGCCTCTTCAACACTGACAGGCATGGGGCATCGCCCACCTGGGCTCCGGGAGCCCTGTTCCACCCTGTTTGACCACCCTCTTGGGAAAGAAAACTTTCCTCTTGTCAAGTCCAAAGCTCCCCTGAGGGATGGATGCCGCTTTGAGCCTTCTGCTATTGGCTGCCGGGAAGAAGGGATCAGCAGCTCCCTCTCCATTTTCCCTCCGCGGAAGCTGTAGAGAGCAACGAGGTCGCCTCTCAGCCTCCATCTCTCCAAACTAGACACATCCCAGGTCCTCAGCATCCATGAACCAGAAGAAGCTCTTCTCTCACAGTGGAGTTCTACAGCCCCCACACTCCCTCCCAGCTGAAGCTCTGACACAGGAGAAACCCCCTACATCAAGAAAGCCCGCCTGAAGGTCTACAGCCTAGAAATAGGGAATACAGCGTCACGTGGAGCACCAGGAGTTTCCGGCACTGCTTGCACACAGCAGAGTAGGAAAATGCTCCTGCAGGCACAAGTAGGTCACAGCCCGACTGCGAGCCACAAATGTGATACAGGCAAATGCATTCTGGTGTGTCAGACAAGGCATTGCCAGAGGAAAGGCAAGCCTGGTGCAAAGCCCCGCTGAGAACTCGCCTGGACGACTACGGACATTTCTCATTCCTCGGCTTCAGGAAAGATCAAGTCCAGCTGGGATGAAAGCAAACCAAGGCTACGTAGTTGGTTAGGATCACGGAGGGCCTACAGAAGAAGACAACAGCTGCAAGGAGCAAGACCAAGCCTGAGAGGGCTGGCATGACCCTCAAGCAAGATATCAAGGATGAAAGCCAAAGGAGGAAAAGAGCCATCGAGTGCAAGCAAAGATAGGGTCAACAGCACAAAACCATTCAAGACTTCTTCCCAAGCAGACAACCTCACCATCAACGACAGCGTAGCATCACGTATCACTTGCTGCATTGGGAAGGAATGGCACAGGGACTGCCAGGGCCACCTTCCAAGCTTATGTGATGGCTGGCGGGCTGGCTGGCTGGCTGGCAAGGCTCTTCAGGTGCATAGCAGTGGGACAAGACAAAGGGAATGCCTTCTTGAAGAGCACTGCAGAGCTCACATTCTTCATCCCATGCGCAGACAGGCTCAGGAGCCATCAGAAATAGGATACAGAGGGCTTGCAAGGGGTTGCAGTGCTTTGGAGCACCCACTGGTGTCCCACCAGGCACAGGAAGGATTCTCGCCCCCAAGGTCCATCAGGTCAGAGGCATTTGGGCACTCTGGGAAGTCCCCGAGATGGCTCCAGCTCAAGGGAGGATAGGGCTTGCGCAGCTCCTGGGAGGCGTGAGCAGCTTGTGGGACAAGGAGCCCGGTCTGGCTCACATGCTCAGGGAACAGCCGATAGCCAGCACTGGGGTCAGGAAGGAATTTTTTCTCCCGGGGCAGATTGGCACTGGTCCCCGGGGGTTTTTTGCCTTCCTCTGCAGCACTGAGCATGACCACTTTTCAGAGCTCCTCTGGGCCCTTTTGGCTCGCTTCCTACCTGCTGCTCAAGCACCAGGAAGATGGCCTCTCGTGCCCTGCAGCTGGGGGGAGGAAGGCTTTTTTTTCCCCCCATGTGGGACACCAAGTGTCTCTGGGGGTTTTTTGCCTTCCTCTGCAGCACTGAGCATGGCCCACTTGCCGCGGCTTCTTTGGGCCATTTGGGCTGGGTGCCTGCTGCTCCACGAGGTGGCCCTAACCTTAGCTAGGACAGCCTACCTAAACCAGCATAGAACAACTAACCTAAGCCAACCTTAAACAGCTGAAAACAACCAACCTTCGAGAACCTAAACCAATCTCAATCTGCCTTCAAAAACGTCAAACAATCAGCCAACAACAACCTAAAAAGCACCTGAAACCATCTACAACAAATTACCTCAACCAACCTGAACCAAACCAAATAAAGCAACCTCAACACCCTCAAACAAACCTACCTAAAACAAATGACCTAAAAAATCCTACCGAAAACAACCTCAAACTACATAAATCAGCGTTCCTCAAACACCCTTCGGCAACCCTGATCTAAACAAGCTGAAGACATCTAAACAGACCCACCTTAATCAACCTAAAGCAACAATCTCAAACAACTTCAAAACCACCTCATAATGCCTAAAACCGCCTGAAACAACCAAGCTAAAATAACCACCTAGACTAAACAACTTAAACCAACCCCCAAAATAGGAAACCAAACAACATAAGCAACCTGAACAAAATGACCTAAAGCAAATCACCTAAGCCGAAATAGAACCACAAAACCCAACCTAAAACAACTAAGCTAAAAACCAGTCTCAACCAGCCAACACTTCAACAAACAAGCTAAAACACCCCAAAAAGCCTACATGACCAAAAACACCCAACCAACCCAAACCCCGCCTGACCTCATGCAGTGCCTCACTTGGATGTGTCTGCAGTCTTGGAAGCTCCGCTACCCCAGCCAGGTTCTCCTACAAATGCACTTTGAGCTTCTTTGGAGCTTCTAGAAGGGGAGTGCAGCTGCTCTATACTCTTGACCCATGAATGGTACTCCTCCAACTGGGAAGCTCATCCTCTTGGACTGACCACCTAGCTTCGGGAAGGACACGCAGGGAGCAGGGAGGGAGGAAGGGGACACCTGCCTAGCCGGCCAGATCAGCCCAATCAACCCTGGCCGATCAATGGGGTGACACGGGTCGCAGACAAATTGCTCTCACATCCAAACCAACCAAATACAATCTAAAACCAACCAAAACCACCCTCAACCAAACCTCAACCGACCAGCCTAAACAACCCCACCTAAACCAAGCAGCCAACCTGCAACTGTCAGCCTACCTACCATCAAACAAAAATGAACAACAAAATAAAACTACATTAAAGAAACAAAACCCTGGTCCCACTTTTTTTCTTTGTGTTTTGCGTCCTTGAAAGTCTTCTTGGAGCCAAAACCCCCCTGGCATTTCTGGGAAACAGTAGTCTCATCGTTGCTCGATTCATGGTGAGCAAACAGAACAGAAAAGTTCTGCTCTCTTGGGAGCCTGGACTTCTGCAGGGCAAGCCCTGACCGAGCCCTGAGGGCTCCATCCAGGAGAGCAGCTCTCTGCAGGGCGCAGACGGGCACACACACCTACACCATGGCTCAGGCAGGGACCCAAGGCCCCATGTTGAGCTGGGCCCTTGGCAGGAGACGGTGGCTGTGGGTGGGGGTCCCAGGGGAGGCCGGTCCCAGCCGCTGAGGCCTAGGAGCACCCCCAGGACCCTGGCAGAAGTAGACTTCCAAACACTTCCTTCCGTGCCTTCAAAATAGGTGCTCGCTTAGGGATTGTCAACAGCACTTGTGGCTACATCCACGGCCCTGCTGTGCTTGCTCACCATACCAAGTGCAGGCTCCCTGGAGGAACGGTTGCTTTCTCCTCTTTGCACTGAGGAAAAGGAGATGTTCCAGGAGGCAGCAGACGTGCCCGCAGCAGCCGGGTCCCTGAGCGCCGCGAGATGCGGCTGAGCTGCCGGGGATTCCGGGTTCTCCAAGGTCCAGCCCAGATGGGAGCTCTGCCAGGGCTCTCTCCTACACGCAGCCACCTCACCTCAGAAAACTTCCCCAGCTTTGGCACCTCTTGGCTCTTGCCTCCTCTCGTGCACTAACAGTGGACAAGGCACAGAGTGAAAAGGTGGCCATGAGGGGGACTGCCCAACCTGCTGGCACAGAGACGGGTGGGATCGCACGCACACACGGGCCTCTTCTCATCAGCCTCGCTCCTGCACAAGTCACACTAAACCCAACGCAATCAAGCTTCACCTTTTTATTCAAGATGCCACCTGCAATTCGCAGGAAAAGCAGCAAGATAGCAACATTGTGTCCATTAGAAAACTCTCTGTGTCTGTCCAGGGCAGACGGTTTCTTAACTATCCAGTCATTAGCGGCTACTTCCAGCAAAAGCAAGCCTTCCAAAGCACGATCTAGAGAGAGCGCAATGGTGGTTTACAAGCCCTATCATGGTTGTAAACAAAATGCGTCACTGGACGGCATGCGTGAAAAAGATTGCACTTTTACCTTCTCCCCATCACATACTGTCCAGAGCTGCACGAGAAGGGCTGATTTGCAAACTGGCCCAGAGCCAACACTTCGCTGTGGAAGCCACGGTCAGAGGGCACGGGTAGGAAGGTCCCAGTGTTAAACAGCCAAGGAGAGAAAACCTGCTGGGTCCCCAAGCCCATCGGTGCCAAAACACCCACTGAGGCGGGAGCTGTCTAAGGAAGAGAAAGTCAAAACAGAGCGAGACATTGCCCCAGGTGCCAGACACAAGGCACCTTCGTGGAATCGAACGGGAGGTGGTCACGGGCAGTATCGCTACTGGAAGGAAGGCTGGGCCGGCAACAAATCCGCACTGTATTTTTGCCAAAAAGGGACACGATTAGGTTGATTAGTCCCCTATCTCGTAGGCACGGGGACTGATCCGGGGCCCCCCATCACCCCAAAGGCTTCTTCCAAAGGGCGCTGGGCGCAGGGGCGGCGGGCGGGGCTGCACACGGGGGCTCTGTCACCCCCATGTCACAATGCCAGCACCCGGCAACGCTGAGGTCACAATGCCCCGGGCAGGATAAAAAGGAGCAGCCCCCCGTGTCCACTGCCAGAGCTGGCCCGGGGGCAGCCCAAACACATCCTAGACGAAGCACTTGGGGAGCTGGCTGGCGGAATCCCAGGGCAGCGGCTGAGGGAGGAAGACCTTGGATGAAGCTACGGGAGGTTCTCCACTGCAAGACAATCTCCTGGCAGGGCCACTTCCCAAACTGATCTGATGCCTGGAAATCCTTTTCCACTGGGTAGCAGTGGCAGGACCAAGGGAAGTCCTTCTTGAGGAGCACTGCAGAGCTCACCATCATCATGCCCTGCAGAGCCAGGGGCAGTAGCTCTAAGAAGTGGGATGCCCAGATGTTGCAAGGGGGCCTAGGGCTCTCACCCGCATCAGAAGCTACGTGCCTCCTTGCCACAAGGTGACGGAGCAAGTGCCGAAGATGGGGCACGCTTCAGGTTATTCAGTGCCTTCTGTTAGTGCAGGGATGGGAAGCAACGAGATCCGAAATTTCCTCAGCGTCTGCTACTGCTAGGGAAAGGAGGAGGTAGGAACAGAAGGAGAGGAGAGAAGACTTCAGCTGGAAGGGACCTACAGTCATCATCTAGTCCAAAGGCCTGACCACTTCGGGGCTGGCCAAAAGTTGAAACATGGTATTAAGGGCATCGTCCAAATGCCTCTTCAACACTGACAGGCATGGGGCATCGCCCACCTGGGCTCCGGGAGCCCTGTTCCACCCTGTTTGACCACCCTCTTGGGAAAGAAAACTTTCCTCTTGTCAAGTCCAAAGCTCCCCTGAGGGATGGATGCCGCTTTGAGCCTTCTGCTATTGGCTGCCGGGAAGAAGGGATCAGCAGCTCCCTCTCCATTTTCCCTCCGCGGAAGCTGTAGAGAGCAACGAGGTCGCCTCTCAGCCTCCATCTCTCCAAACTAGACACATCCCAGGTCCTCAGCATCCATGAACCAGAAGAAGCTCTTCTCTCACAGTGGAGTTCTACAGCCCCCACACTCCCTCCCAGCTGAAGCTCTGACACAGGAGAAACCCCCTACATCAAGAAAGCCCGCCTGAAGGTCTACAGCCTAGAAATAGGGAATACAGCGTCACGTGGAGCACCAGGAGTTTCCGGCACTGCTTGCACACAGCAGAGTAGGAAAATGCTCCTGCAGGCACAAGTAGGTCACAGCCCGACTGCGAGCCACAAATGTGATACAGGCAAATGCATTCTGGTGTGTCAGACAAGGCATTGCCAGAGGAAAGGCAAGCCTGGTGCAAAGCCCCGCTGAGAACTCGCCTGGACGACTACGGACATTCCTCATTCCTCGGCTTCAGGAAAGATCAAGTCCAGCTGGGATGAAAGCAAACCAAGGCTACGTAGTTGGTTAGGATCACGGAGGGCCTACAGAAGAAGACAACAGCTGCAAGGAGCAAGACCAAGCCTGAGAGGGCTGGCATGACCCTCAAGCAAGATATCAAGGATGAAAGCCAAAGGAGGAAAAGAGCCATCGAGTGCAAGCAAAGATAGGGTCAACAGCACAAAACCATTCAAGACTTCTTCCCAAGCAGACAACCTCACCATCAGCGACAGCGTAGCATCACGTATCACTTGCTGCATTGGGAAGGAATGGCACAGGGACTGCCAGGGCCACCTTCCAAGCTTATGTGATGGCTGGCGGGCTGGCTGGCTGGCTGGCAAGGCTCTTCAGGTGCATAGCAGTGGGACAAGACAAAGGGAATGCCTTCTTGAAGAGCACTGCAGAGCTCACATTCTTCATCCCATGCGCAGACAGGCTCAGGAGCCATCAGAAATAGGATACAGAGGGCTTGCAAGGGGTTGCAGTGCTTTGGAGCACCCACTGGTGTCCCACCAGGCACAGGAAGGATTCTCGCCCCCAAGGTCCATCAGGTCAGAGGCATTTGGGCACTCTGGGAAGTCCCCGAGATGGCTCCAGCTCAAGGGAGGATAGGGCTTGCGCAGCTCCTGGGAGGCGTGAGCAGCTTGTGGGACAAGGAGCCCGGTCTGGCTCACATGCTCAGGGAACAGCCGATCGCCAGCACTGGGGTCAGGAAGGAATTTTTTCTCCCGGGGCAGATTGGCACTGGTCCCCGGGGGTTTTTTGCCTTCCTCTGCAGCACTGAGCATGACCACTTTTCAGAGCTCCTCTGGGCCCTTTTGGCTCACTTCCTACCTGCTGCTCAAGCACCAGGAAGATGGCCTCTCGTGCCCTGCAGCTGGGGGGAGGAAGGCTTTTTTTTCCCCCCATGTGGGACACCAAGTGTCTCTGGGGGTTTTTTGCCTTCCTCTGCAGCACTGAGCATGGCCCACTTGCCGCGGCTTCTTTGGGCCATTTGGGCTGGGTGCCTGCTGCTCCACGAGGTGGCCCTAACCTTAGCTAGGACAGCCTACCTAAACCAGCATAGAACAATTAACCTAAGCCAACCTTAAACAGCTGAAAACAACCAACCTTCGAGAACCTAAACCAATCTCAATCTGCCTTCAAAAACGTCAAACAATCAGCCAACAACAACCTAAAAAGCACCTGAAACCATCTACAACAAATTACCTCAACCAACCTGAACCAAACCAAATAAAGCAACCTCAACACCCTCAAACAAACCTACCTAAAACAAATGACCTAAAAAATCCTACCGAAAACAACCTCAAACTACATAAATCAGCGTTCCTCAAACACCCTTCGGCAACCCTGATCTAAACAAGCTGAAGACATCTAAACAGACCCACCTTAATCAACCTAAAGCAACAATCTCAAACTACTTCAAAACCACCTCATAAAGCCTAAAACCGCCTGAAACAACCAAGCTAAAATAACCACCTAGACTAAACAACTTAAACCAACCCCCAAAATAGGAAACCAAACAACATAAGCAACCTGAACAAAATGACCTAAAGCAAATCACCTAAGCCGAAATAGAACCACAAAACCCAACCTAAAACAACTAAGCTAAAAACCAGTCTCAACCAGCCAACACTTCAACAAACAAGCTGAAACACCCCAAAAAGCCTACATGACCAAAAACACCCAACCAACCCAAACCCCGCCTGACCTCATGCAGTGCCTCACTTGGATGTGTCTGCAGTCTTGGAAGCTCCGCTACCCCAGCCAGGTTCTCCTACAAATGCACTTTGAGCTTCTTTGGAGCTTCTAGAAGGGGAGTGCAGCTGCTCTATACTCTTGACCCATGAATGGTACTCCTCCAACTGGGAAGCTCATCCTCTTGGACTGACCACCTAGCTTCGGGAAGGACACGCAGGGAGCAGGGAGGGAGGAAGGGGACACCTGCCTAGCCGGCCAGATCAGCCCAATCAACCCTGGCCGATCAATGGGGTGACACAGGTCGCAGACAAATTGCTCTCACATCCAAACCAACCAAATACAATCTAAAACCAACCAAAACCACCCTCAACCAAACCTCAACCGACCAGCCTAAACAACCCCGCCGAAACCAAGCAGCCAACCTGCAACCGTCAGCCTACCTACCATCAAACAAAAATGAACAACAAAATAAAACTACATTAAAGAAACAAAACCCTGGTCCCACTTTTTTTCTTTGTGTTTTGCGTCCTTGAAAGTCTTCTTGGAGCCAAAACCCCCCTGGCATTTCTGGGAAACAGTAGTCTCATCGTTGCTCGATTCATGGTGAGCAAACAGAACAGAAAAGTTCTGCTCTCTTGGGAGCCTGGACTTCTGCAGGGCAAGCCCTGACCGAGCCCTGAGGGCTCCATCCAGGAGAGCAGCTCTCTGCAGGGCGCAGACAGGCACACACACCTACACCATGGCTCAGGCAGGGACCCAAGGCCCCATGTTGAGCTGGGCCCTTGGCAGGAGATGGTGGCTGTGGGTTGGGGTCCCAGGGGAGGCCGGTCCCAGCCGCTGAGGCCTAGGAGCACCCCCAGGACCCTGGCAGAAGTAGACTTCCAAACACTTCCTTCCGTGCCTTCAAAATAGGTGCTCGCTTAGGGATTGTCAACAGCACTTGTGGCTACATCCACGGCCCTGCTGTGCTTGCTCACCATACCAAGTGCAGGCTCCCTGGAGGAACGGTTGCTTTCTCCTCTTTGCACTGAGGAAAAGGAGATGTTCCAGGAGGCAGCAGACGTGCCCGCAGCAGCCGGGTCCCTGAGCGCCGCGAGATGCGGCTGAGCTGCCGGGGATTCCGGGTTCTCCAAGGTCCAGCCCAGATGGGAGCTCTGCCAGGGCTCTCTCCTACACGCAGCCACCTCACCTCAGAAAACTTCCCCAGCTTTGGCACCTCTTGGCTCTTGCCTCCTCTCGTGCACTAACAGTGGACAAGGCACAGAGTGAAAAGGTGGCCATGAGGGGGACTGCCCAACCTGCCGGCACAGAGACGGGTGGGATCGCACGCACACACGGGCCTCTTCTCATCAGCCTCGCTCCTGCACAAGTCACACTAAACCCAACGCAATCAAGCTTCACCTTTTTATTCAAGATGCCACCTGCAATTCGCAGGAAAAGCAGCAAGATAGCAACATTGTGTCCATTAGAAAACTCTCTGTGTCTGTCCAGGGCAGACGGTTTCTTAACTATCCAGTCATTAGCGGCTACTTCCAGCAAAAGCAAGCCTTCCAAAGCACGATCTAGAGAGAGCGCAATGGTGGTTTACAAGCCCTATCATGGTTGTAAACAAAATGCGTCACTGGACGGCATGCGTGAAAAAGATTGCACTGTTACCTTCTCCCCATCACATACTGTCCAGAGCTGCACGAGAAGGGCTGATTTGCAAACTGGCCCAGAGCCAACACTTCGCTGTGGAAGCCACGGTCAGAGGGCACGGGTAGGAAGGTCCCAGTGTTAAAGAGCCGAGGAGAGAAAACCTGCTGGGTCCCCAAACCCATCGGTGCCAAAACACCCACTGAGGCGGGAGCTGTCTAAGGAAGAGAAAGTCAAAACAGAGCGAGACATTGCCCCAGGTGCCAGACACAAGGCACCTTCGTGGAATCGAACGGGAGGTGGTCACGGGCAGTATCGCTACTGGAAGGAAGGCTGGGCCGGCAACAAATCCGCACTGTATTTTTGCCAAAAAGGGACACGATTAGGTTGATTAGTCCCCTATCTCGTAGGCACGGGGACTGATCCGGGGCCCCCCATCACCCCAAAGGCTTCTTCCAAAGGGCGCTGGGCGCAGGGGCGGCGGGCGGGGCTGCACACGGGGGCTCTGTCACCCCCATGTCACAATGCCAGCACCCGGCAACGCTGAGGTCACAATGCCCCGGGCAGGATAAAAAGGAGCAGCCCCCCGTGTCCACTGCCAGAGCTGGCCCGGGGGCAGCCCAAACACATCCCAGACGAAGCACTTGGGGAGCTGGCTGGCGGAATCCCAGGGCAGCGGCTGAGGGAGGAAGACCTTGGATGAAGCTACGGGAGGTTCTCCACTGCAAGACAATCTCCTGGCAGGGCCACTTCCCAAACTGATCTGATGCCTGGAAATCCTTTTCCACTGGGTAGCAGTGGCAGGACCAAGGGAAGTCCTTCTTGAGGAGCACTGCAGAGCTCACCATCATCATGCCCTGCAGAGCCAGGGGCAGTAGCTCTAAGAAGTGGGATGCCCAGACGTTGCAAGGGGGCCTAGGGCTCTCACCCGCATCAGAAGCTACGTGCCTCCTTGCCACAAGGTGACGGAGCAAGTGCCGAAGATGGGGCACGCTTCAGGTTATTCAGTGCCTTCTGTTAGTGCAGGGATGGGAAGCAACGAGATCCGAAATTTCCTCAGCGTCTGCTACTGCTAGGGAAAGGAGGAGGTAGGAACAGAAGGAGAGGAGAGAAGACTTCAGCTGGAAGGGACCTACAGTCATCATCTAGTCCAAAGGCCTGACCACTTCGGGGCTGGCCAAAAGTTGAAACATGGTATTAAGGGCATCGTCCAAATGCCTCTTCAACACTGACAGGCAGGGGGCATCGCCCACCTGGGCTCCAGGAGCCCTGTTCCACCCTGTTTGACCACCCTCTTGGGAAAGAAAACTTTCCTCTTGTCAAGTCCAAAGCTCCCCTGAGGGATGGATGCCGCTTTGAGCCTTCTGCTATTGGCTGCCGGGAAGAAGGGATCAGCAGCTCCCTCTCCATTTTCCCTCCGCGGAAGCTGTAGAGAGCAACGAGGTCGCCTCTCAGCCTCCATCTCTCCAAACTAGACACATCCCAGGTCCTCAGCATCCATGAACCAGAAGAAGCTCTTCTCTCACAGTGGAGTTCTACAGCCCCCACACTCCCTCCCAGCTGAAGCTCTGACACAGGAGAAACCCCCTACATCAAGAAAGCCCGCCTGAAGGTCTACAGCCTAGAAATAGGGAATACAGCGTCACGTGGAGCACCAGGAGTTTCCGGCACTGCTTGCACACAGCAGAGTAGGAAAATGCTCCTGCAGGCACAAGTAGGTCACAGCCCGACTGCGAGCCACAAATGTGATACAGGCAAATGCATTCTGGTGTGTCAGACAAGGCATTGCCAGAGGAAAGGCAAGCCTGGTGCAAAGCCCCGCTGAGAACTCGCCTGGACGACTACGGACATTTCTCATTCCTCGGCTTCAGGAAAGATCAAGTCCAGCTGGGATGAAAGCAAACCAAGGCTACGTAGTTGGTTAGGATCACGGAGGGCCTACAGAAGAAGACAACAGCTGCAAGGAGCAAGACCAAGCCTGAGAGGGCTGGCATGACCCTCAAGCAAGATATCAAGGATGAAAGCCAAAGGAGGAAAAGAGCCATCGAGTGCAAGCAAAGATAGGGTCAACAGCACAAAACCATTCAAGACTTCTTCCCAAGCAGACAACCTCACCATCAACGACAGCGTAGCATCACGTATCACTTGCTGCATTGGGAAGGAATGGCACAGGGACTGCCAGGGCCACCTTCCAAGCTTATGTGATGGCTGGCGGGCTGGCTGGCTGGCTGGCAAGGCTCTTCAGGTGCATAGCAGTGGGACAAGACAAAGGGAATGCCTTCTTGAAGAGCACTGCAGAGCTCACATTCTTCATCCCATGCGCAGACAGGCTCAGGAGCCATCAGAAATAGGATACAGAGGGCTTGCAAGGGGTTGCAGTGCTTTGGAGCACCCACTGGTGTCCCACCAGGCACAGGAAGGATTCTCGCCCCCAAGGTCCATCAGGTCAGAGGCATTTGGGCACTCTGGGAAGTCCCCGAGATGGCTCCAGCTCAAGGGAGGATAGGGCTTGCGCAGCTCCTGGGAGGCGTGAGCAGCTTGTGGGACAAGGAGCCCGGTCTGGCTCACATGCTCAGGGAACAGCCGATCGCCAGCACTGGGGTCAGGAAGGAATTTTTTCTCCCGGGGCAGATTGGCACTGGTCCCCGGGGGTTTTTTGCCTTCCTCTGCAGCACTGAGCATGACCACTTTTCAGAGCTCCTCTGGGCCCTTTTGGCTCACTTCCTACCTGCTGCTCAAGCACCAGGAAGATGGCCTCTCGTGCCCTGCAGCTGGGGGGAGGAAGGCTTTTTTTTCCCCCCATGTGGGACACCAAGTGTCTCTGGGGGTTTTTTGCCTTCCTCTGCAGCACTGAGCATGGCCCACTTGCCGCGGCTTCTTTGGGCCATTTGGGCTGGGTGCCTGCTGCTCCACGAGGTGGCCCTAACCTTAGCTAGGACAGCCTACCTAAACCAGCATAGAACAATTAACCTAAGCCAACCTTAAACAGCTGAAAACAACCAACCTTCGAGAACCTAAACCAATCTCAATCTGCCTTCAAAAACGTCAAACAATCAGCCAACAACAACCTAAAAAGCACCTGAAACCATCTACAACAAATTACCTCAACCAACCTGAACCAAACCAAATAAAGCAACCTCAACACCCTCAAACAAACCTACCTAAAACAAATGACCTAAAAAATCCTACCGAAAACAACCTCAAACTACATAAATCAGCGTTCCTCAAACACCCTTCGGCAACCCTGATCTAAACAAGCTGAAGACATCTAAACAGACCCACCTTAATCAACCTAAAGCAACAATCTCAAACTACTTCAAAACCACCTCATAAAGCCTAAAACCGCCTGAAACAACCAAGCTAAAATAACCACCTAGACTAAACAACTTAAACCAACCCCCAAAATAGGAAACCAAACAACATAAGCAACCTGAACAAAATGACCTAAAGCAAATCACCTAAGCCGAAATAGAACCACAAAACCCAACCTAAAACAACTAAGCTAAAAACCAGTCTCAACCAGCCAACACTTCAACAAACAAGCTGAAACACCCCAAAAAGCCTACATGACCAAAAACACCCAACCAACCCAAACCCCGCCTGACCTCATGCAGTGCCTCACTTGGATGTGTCTGCAGTCTTGGAAGCTCCGCTACCCCAGCCAGGTTCTCCTACAAATGCACTTTGAGCTTCTTTGGAGCTTCTAGAAGGGGAGTGCAGCTGCTCTATACTCTTGACCCATGAATGGTACTCCTCCAACTGGGAAGCTCATCCTCTTGGACTGACCACCTAGCTTCGGGAAGGACACGCAGGGAGCAGGGAGGGAGGAAGGGGACACCTGCCTAGCCGGCCAGATCAGCCCAATCAACCCTGGCCGATCAATGGGGTGACACGGGTCGCAGACAAATTGCTCTCACATCCAAACCAACCAAATACAATCTAAAACCAACCAAAACCACCCTCAACCAAACCTCAACCGACCAGCCTAAACAACCCCGCCGAAACCAAGCAGCCAACCTGCAACCGTCAGCCTACCTACCATCAAACAAAAATGAACAACAAAATAAAACTACATTAAAGAAACAAAACCCTGGTCCCACTTTTTTTCTTTGTGTTTTGCGTCCTTGAAAGTCTTCTTGGAGCCAAAACCCCCCTGGCATTTCTGGGAAACAGTAGTCTCATCGTTGCTCGATTCATGGTGAGCAAACAGAACAGAAAAGTTCTGCTCTCTTGGGAGCCTGGACTTCTGCAGGGCAAGCCCTGACCGAGCCCTGAGGGCTCCATCCAGGAGAGCAGCTCTCTGCAGGGCGCAGACGGGCACACACACCTACACCATGGCTCAGGCAGGGACCCAAGGCCCCATGTTGAGCTGGGCCCTTGGCAGGAGACGGTGGCTGTGGGTGGGGGTCCCAGGGGAGGCCGGTCCCAGCCGCTGAGGCCTAGGAGCACCCCCAGGACCCTGGCAGAAGTAGACTTCCAAACACTTCCTTCCGTGCCTTCAAAATAGGTGCTCGCTTAGGGATTGTCAACAGCACTTGTGGCTACATCCACGGCCCTGCTGTGCTTGCTCACCATACCAAGTGCAGGCTCCCTGGAGGAACGGTTGCTTTCTCCTCTTTGCACTGAGGAAAAGGAGATGTTCCAGGAGGCAGCAGACGTGCCCGCAGCAGCCGGGTCCCTGAGCGCCGCGAGATGCGGCTGAGCTGCCGGGGATTCCGGGTTCTCCAAGGTCCAGCCCAGATGGGAGCTCTGCCAGGGCTCTCTCCTACACGCAGCCACCTCACCTCAGAAAACTTCCCCAGCTTTGGCACCTCTTGGCTCTTGCCTCCTCTCGTGCACTAACAGTGGACAAGGCACAGAGTGAAAAGGTGGCCATGAGGGGGACTGCCCAACCTGCTGGCACAGAGACGGGTGGGATCGCACGCACACACGGGCCTCTTCTCATCAGCCTCGCTCCTGCACAAGTCACACTAAACCCAACGCAATCAAGCTTCACCTTTTTATTCAAGATGCCACCTGCAATTCGCAGGAAAAGCAGCAAGATAGCAACATTGTGTCCATTAGAAAACTCTCTGTGTCTGTCCAGGGCAGACGGTTTCTTAACTATCCAGTCATTAGCGGCTACTTCCAGCAAAAGCAAGCCTTCCAAAGCACGATCTAGAGAGAGCGCAATGGTGGTTTACAAGCCCTATCATGGTTGTAAACAAAATGCGTCACTGGACGGCATGCGTGAAAAAGATTGCACTATTACCTTCTCCCCATCACATACTGTCCAGAGCTGCACGAGAAGGGCTGATTTGCAAACTGGCCCAGAGCCAACACTTCGCTGTGGAAGCCACGGTCAGAGGGCACGGGTAGGAAGGTCCCAGTGTTAAACAGCCAAGGAGAGAAAACCTGCTGGGTCCCCAAACCCATCGGTGCCAAAACACCCACTGAGGCGGGAGCTGTCTAAGGAAGAGAAAGTCAAAACAGAGCGAGACATTGCCCCAGGTGCCAGACACAAGGCACCTTCGTGGAATCGAACGGGAGGTGGTCACGGGCAGTATCGCTACTGGAAGGAAGGCTGGGCCGGCAACAAATCCGCACTGTATTTTTGCCAAAAAGGGACACGATTAGGTTGATTAGTCCCCTATCTCGTAGGCACGGGGACTGATCCGGGGCCCCCCATCACCCCAAAGGCTTCTTCCAAAGGGCGCTGGGCGCAGGGGCGGCGGGCGGGGCTGCACACGGGGGCTCTGTCACCCCCATGTCACAATGCCAGCACCCGGCAACGCTGAGGTCACAATGCCCCGGGCAGGATAAAAAGGAGCAGCCCCCCATGTCCACTGCCAGAGCTGGCCCGGGGGCAGCCCAAACACATCCCAGACGAAGCACTTGGGGAGCTGGCTGGCGGAATCCCAGGGCAGCGGCTGAGGGAGGAAGACCTTGGATGAAGCTACGGGAGGTTCTCCACTGCAAGACAATCTCCTGGCAGGGCCACTTCCCAAACTGATCTGATGCCTGGAAATCCTTTTCCACTGGGTAGCAGTGGCAGGACCAAGGGAAGTCCTTCTTGAGGAGCACTGCAGAGCTCACCATCATCATGCCCTGCAGAGCCAGGGGCAGTAGCTCTAAGAAGTGGGATGCCCAGATGTTGCAAGGGGGCCTAGGGCTCTCACCCGCATCAGAAGCTACGTGCCTCCTTGCCACAAGGTGACGGAGCAAGTGCCGAAGATGGGGCACGCTTCAGGTTATTCAGTGCCTTCTGTTAGTGCAGGGATGGGAAGCAACGAGATCCGAAATTTCCTCAGCGTCTGCTACTGCTAGGGAAAGGAGGAGGTAGGAACAGAAGGAGAGGAGAGAAGACTTCAGCTGGAAGGGACCTACAGTCATCATCTAGTCCAAAGGCCTGACCACTTCGGGGCTGGCCAAAAGTTGAAACATGGTATTAAGGGCATCGTCCAAATGCCTCTTCAACACTGACAGGCATGGGGCATCGCCCACCTGGGCTCCGGGAGCCCTGTTCCACCCTGTTTGACCACCCTCTTGGGAAAGAAAACTTTCCTCTTGTCAAGTCCAAAGCTCCCCTGAGGGATGGATGCCGCTTTGAGCCTTCTGCTATTGGCTGCCGGGAAGAAGGGATCAGCAGCTCCCTCTCCATTTTCCCTCCGCGGAAGCTGTAGAGAGCAACGAGGTCGCCTCTCAGCCTCCATCTCTCCAAACTAGACACATCCCAGGTCCTCAGCATCCATGAACCAGAAGAAGCTCTTCTCTCACAGTGGAGTTCTACAGCCCCCACACTCCCTCCCAGCTGAAGCTCTGACACAGGACAAACCCCCTACATCAAGAAAGCCCGCCTGAAGGTCTACAGCCTAGAAATAGGGAATACAGCGTCACGTGGAGCACCAGGAGTTTCCGGCACTGTTTGCACACAGCAGAGTAGGAAAATGCTCCTGCAGGCACAAGTAGGTCACAGCCCGACTGCGAGCCACAAATGTGATACAGGCAAATGCATTCTGGTGTGTCAGACAAGGCATTGCCAGAGGAAAGGCAAGCCTGGTGCAAAGCCCCGCTGAGAACTCGCCTGGACGACTACGGACATTCCTCATTCCTCGGCTTCAGGAAAGATCAAGTCCAGCTGGGATGAAAGCAAACCAAGGCTACGTAGTTGGTTAGGATCACGGAGGGCCTACAGAAGAAGACAACAGCTGCAAGGAGCAAGACCAAGCCTGAGAGGGCTGGCATGACCCTCAAGCAAGATATCAAGGATGAAAGCCAAAGGAGGAAAAGAGCCATCGAGTGCAAGCAAAGATAGGGTCAACAGCACAAAACCATTCAAGACTTCTTCCCAAGCAGACAACCTCACCATCAACGACAGCGTAGCATCACGTATCACTTGCTGCATTGGGAAGGAATGGCACAGGGACTGCCAGGGCCACCTTCCAAGCTTATGTGATGGCTGGCGGGCTGGCTGGCTGGCTGGCAAGCCTCTTCAGGTGCATAGCAGTGGGACAAGACAAAGGGAATGCCTTCTTGAAGAGCACTGCAGAGCTCACCATCTTCATCCCATGCGCAGACAGGCTCAGGAGCCATCAGAAATAGGATACAGAGGGCTTGCAAGGGGTTGCAGTGCTTTGGAGCACCCACTGGTGTCCCACCAGGCACAGGAAGGATTCTCGCCCCCAGGGTCCATCAGGTCAGAGGCATTTGGGCACTCTGGGAAGTCCCCGAGATGGCTCCAGCTCAAGGGAGGATAGGGCTTGCGCAGCTCCTGGGAGGCGTGAGCAGCTTGTGGGACAAGGAGCCCGGTCTGGCTCACATGCTCAGGGAACAGCCGATCGCCAGCACTGGGGTCAGGAAGGAATTTTTTCTCCCGGGGCAGATTGGCACTGGTCCCCAGGGGCTTTTTGCCTTCCTCTGCAGCACTGAGCATGACCACTTTTCAGAGCTCCTCTGGGCCCTTTTGGCTCGCTTCCTACCTGCTGCTCAAGCACCAGGAAGATGGCCTCTCGTGCCCTGCAGCTGGGGGGAGGAAGGCTTTTTTTTCCCCCCATGTGGGACACCAAGTGTCTCTGGGGGTTTTTTGCCTTCCTCTGCAGCACTGAGCATGGCCCACTTGCCGCGGCTTCTTTGGGCCATTTGGGCTGGGTGCCTGCTGCTCCACGAGGTGGCCCTAACCTTAGCTAGGACAGCCTACCTAAACCAGCATAGAACAACTAACCTAAGCCAACCTTAAACAGCTGAAAACAACCAACCTTCGAGAACCTAAACCAATCTCAATCTGCCTTCAAAAACGTCAAACAATCAGCCAACAACAACCTAAAAAGCACCTGAAACCATCTACAACAAATTACCTCAACCAACCTGAACCAAACCAAATAAAGCAACCTCAACACCCTCAAACAAACCTACCTAAAACAAATGACCTAAAAAATCCTACCGAAAACAACCTCAAACTACATAAATCAGCGTTCCTCAAACACCCTTCGGCAACCCTGATCTAAACAAGCTGAAGACATCTAAACAGACCCACCTTAATCAACCTAAAGCAACAATCTCAAACAACTTCAAAACCACCTCATAAAGCCTAAAACCACCTGAAACAACCAAGCTAAAATAACCACCTAGACTAAACAACTTAAACCAACCCCCAAAATAGGAAACCAAACAACATAAGCAACCTGAACAAAATGACCTAAAGCAAATCACCTAAGCCGAAATAGAACCACAAAACCCAACCTAAAACAACTAAGCTAAAAACCAGTCTCAACCAGCCAACACTTCAACAAACAAGCTGAAACACCCCAAAAAGCCTACATGACCAAAAACACCCAACCAACCCAAACCCCGCCTGACCTCATGCAGTGCCTCACTTGGATGTGTCTGCAGTCTTGGAAGCTCCGCTACCCCAGCCAGGTTCTCCTACAAATGCACTTTGAGCTTCTTTGGAGCTTCTAGAAGGGGAGTGCAGCTGCTCTATACTCTTGACCCATGAATGGTACTCCTCCAACTGGGAAGCTCATCCTCTTGGACTGACCACCTAGCTTCGGGAAGGACACGCAGGGAGCAGGGAGGGAGGAAGGGGACACCTGCCTAGCCGGCCAGATCAGCCCAATCAACCCTGGCCGATCAATGGGGTGACACAGGTCGCAGACAAATTGCTCTCACATCCAAACCAACCAAATACAATCTAAAACCAACCAAAACCACCCTCAACCAAACCTCAACCGACCAGCCTAAACAACCCCGCCGAAACCAAGCAGCCAACCTGCAACCGTCAGCCTACCTACCATCAAACAAAAATGAACAACAAAATAAAACTACATTAAAGAAACAAAACCCTGGTCCCACTTTTTTTCTTTGTGTTTTGCGTCCTTGAAAGTCTTCTTGGAGCCAAACCCCCCCTGGCATTTCTGGGAAACAGTAGTCTCATCGTTGCTCGATTCATGGTGAGCAAACAGAACAGAAAAGTTCTGCTCTCTTGGGAGCCTGGACTTCTGCAGGGCAAGCCCTGACCGAGCCCTGAGGGCTCCATCCAGCAGAGCAGCTCTCTGCAGGGCGCAGACGGGCACACACACCTACACCATGGCTCAGGCAGGGACCCAAGGCCCCATGTTGAGCTGGGCCCTTGGCAGGAGACGGTGGCTGTGGGTGGGGGTCCCAGGGGAGGCCGGTCCCAGCCGCTGAGGCCTAGGAGCACCCCCAGGACCCTGGCAGAAGTAGACTTCCAAACACTTCCTTCCGTGCCTTCAAAATAGGTGCTCGCTTAGGGATTGTCAACAGCACTTGTGGCTACATCCACGGCCCCGCTGTGCTTGCTCACCATACCAAGTGCAGGCTCCCTGGAGGAACGGTTGCTTTCTCCTCTTTGCACTGAGGAAAAGGAGATGTTCCAGGAGGCAGCAGACGTGCCCGCAGCAGCCGGGTCCCTGAGCGCCGCGAGATGCGGCTGAGCTGCCGGGGATTCCGGGTTCTCCAAGGTCCAGCCCAGATGGGAGCTCTGCCAGGGCTCTCTCCTACACGCAGCCACCTCACCTCAGAAAACTTCCCCAGCTTTGGCACCTCTTGGCTCTTGCCTCCTCTCGTGCACTAACAGTGGACAAGGCACAGAGTGAAAAGGTGGCCATGAGGGGGACTGCCCAACCTGCCGACACAGAGACGGGTGGGATCGCACGCACACGGGCCTCTTCTCATCAGCCTCGCTCCTGCACAAGTCACACTAAACCCAACGCAATCAAGCTTCACCTTTTTATTCAAGATGCCACCTGCAATTCGCAGGAAAAGCAGCAAGATAGCAACATTGTGTCCATTAGAAAACTCTCTGTGTCTGTCCAGGGCAGACCGTTTCTTAACTATCCAGTCATTAGCGGCTACTTCCAGCAAAAGCAAGCCTTCCAAAGCACGATCTAGAGAGAGCGCAATGGTGGTTTACAAGCCCTATCATGGTTGTAAACAAAATGCGTCACTGGACGGCATGCGTGAAAAAGATTGCACTGTTACCTTCTCCCCATCACATACTGTCCAGAGCTGCACGAGAAGGGCTGATTTGCAAACTGGCCCAGAGCCAACACTTCGCTGTGGAAGCCACGGTCAGAGGGCACGGGTAGGAAGGTCCCAGTGTTAAACAGCCAAGGAGAGAAAACCTGCTGGGTCCCCAAACCCATCGGTGCCAAAACACCCACTGAGGCGGGAGCTGTCTAAGGAAGAGAAAGTCAAAACAGAGCGAGACATTGCCCCAGGTGCCAGACACAAGGCACCTTCGTGGAATCGAACGGGAGGTGGTCACGGGCAGTATCGCTACTGGAAGGAAGGCTGGACTGGCAACAAATCCGCACTGTATTTTTGCCAAAAAGGGACACGATTAGGTTGATTAGTCCCCTATCTCGTAGGCACGGGGACTGATCCGGGGCCCCCCATCACCCCAAAGGCTTCTTCCAAA
Source organism: Streptopelia decaocto (assembly GCF_964273445.1). Taxonomy (NCBI): domain Eukaryota; kingdom Metazoa; phylum Chordata; class Aves; order Columbiformes; family Columbidae; genus Streptopelia; species Streptopelia decaocto. The sequence goes on along the minus strand of NW_028116450.1, from coordinate 62,348 downwards.
GGGCGCTGGGCGCAGGGGCGGCGGGCGGGGCTGCACACGGGGGCTCTGTCACCCCCATGTCACAATGCCAGCACCCGGCAACGCTGAGGTCACAATGCCCCGGGCAGGATAAAAAGGAGCAGCCCCCCGTGTCCACTGCCAGAGCTGGCCCAGGGGCAGCCCAAACACATCCCAGACGAAGCACTTGGGGAGCTGGCTGGCGGAATCCCAGGGCAGCGGCTGAGGGAGGAAGACCTTGGATGAAGCTACGGGAGGTTCTCCACTGCAAGACAATCTCCTGGCAGGGCCACTTCCCAAACTCATCTGATGCCTGGAAATCCTTTTCCACTGGGTAGCAGTGGCAGGACCAAGGGAAGTCCTTCTTGAGGAGCACTGCAGAGCTCACCATCATCATGCCCTGCAGAGCCAGGGGCAGTAGCTCTAAGAAGTGGGATGCCCAGATGTTGCAAGGGGGCCTAGGGCTCTCACCCGCATCAGAAGCTACGTGCCTCCTTGCCACAAGGTGACGGAGCAAGTGCCGAAGATGGGGCACGCTTCAGGTTATTCAATGCCTTCTGTTAGTGCAGGGATGGGAAGCAACGACATCCGAAATTTCCTCAGCGTCTGCTACTGCTAGGGAAAGGAGGAGGTAGGAACAGAAGGAGAGGAGAGAAGACTTCAGCTGGAAGGGACCTACAGTCATCATCTAGTCCAAAGGCCTGACCACTTCGGGGCTGGCCAAAAGTTGAAACATGGTATTAAGGGCATCATCCAAATGCCTCTTCAACACTGACAGGCATGGGGCATTGCCCACCTGGGCTCCGGGAGCCCTGTTCCACCCTGTTTGACCACCCTCTTGGGAAAGAAAACTTTCCTCTTGTCAAGTCCAAAGCTCCCCTGAGGGATGGATGCCGCTTTGAGCCTTCTGCTATTGGCTGCCGGGAAGAAGGGATCAGCAGCTCCCTCTCCATTTTCCCTCCGCGGAAGCTGTAGAGAGCAACGAGGTCGCCTCTCAGCCTCCATCTCTCCAAACTAGACACATCCCAGGTCCTCAGCATCCATGAACCAGAAGAAGCTCTTCTCTCACAGTGGAGTTCTACAGCCCCCACACTCCCTCCCAGCTGAAGCTCTGACACAGGAGCTCCTGCTGAGCTTCCATTGCGATGGCCTTCGCTGGCAACATTGCAAACCAAGTCGCTGCAGACACAGCGCGGATTTCTGGAGGAATGGGATTTAATACTGAATGTCTTGTAGAAAAACTAACAAGATATGCGAAAATCTACCAGGTAAGTAAACGAGGGAGTGTGATCTATTAAGCAATGCATACATTGTTCGTAAAATAATCCAACCACTACTTATTTGAAACCATGATGTACATGTATTCTAAAAAGTTTTGAGGATGAGAGAAATAATCCTTGAATTTAAGGAAAGGGTACTCAAATCAGGCAAATTTTTGCACAAAAACCTCTTTGCATTGGAACAAAAACTAAAGCTGCAGCAGAGAGATGAATTCAGTGGTGTGGTTTTGTTTTTCTGATGTGGGAACTCCTTCGAATTCTTGCCCTAATAGTTTTGGAGCTTTTGAACTCTTAGGAAAAATCCCTGTAGCAAACAGAGATCAAACCCCAAGGCTGGCTTTGGTGTTCTGTAAGCAGATGGTTCCTGTGTAACGCTGCTCTCTTGGTCACCTCTTGCTGGGCTCTAATCCTCCTGCCTGACACTTTGGTGCCACCAGCTGGGCAGACACTTCCACCGCAATATCACCAGCACTGAGTATCACACATTGAATATCTTGCAGATCTTGTACTGACACAATTGTGGCACAGTCTGGAGTGATTCACCTTTTTTTTTTTTTTAATTTCAGAAAGAACAAAACACGCTGATATTTACTCATGTTTAGCCCACAGTCACCCACAATCCCCAGACCATTTCTGCAGTGTTGTTACCAATAGCTCCTCTCTCAGCATATACTACGCTATAGTTCTTTATTTGGCAAAAATGATGTAATTCTGTCCAGCACAACCCATCATCTTTATCTTTCCACCTCTTTCTGGCATTAATAATGACCAGATAAAACCGATCAGAACAGATATTGAGAAACTCACGTGGCCCATGGTCTGTCACGTTCGTTAGAGCTGCTGCTGTTTTGAGATTCCAGGAAGCGGAAACTTCTCTTCAGCCAACTTTAAAATGGAACGTGTTCTCAGCAGCCAAGACTTTTCCTCTGTGACAGGACAGAACACTCCAGGTGTGGAATCCACAGGCCCTTAGTGCTACTGCAGCCAGCGAGTGAGGCGACGAAGGAATGAGGACACCATGTCCCAATCGCTGGACGTGTCACGATCACTGGCTGTGTTGATAGAGGGAAATAACACCTAAAGGGTTAAACACGTAGCAAGTGCCTAGCTTAGAGCTTTGCCTGTTGTATTAGAAACAGGGCCTTACTGAAGAGAGCAAACACCGCAAAGATAAGAGGCTCTGCAGCGTCTAGCAGCATCCTTGAGTGGACAAGGTAACGAGATTCTTCAGCACAGAAAGCTCCGTGTGGAGCTTTGCAGACTGTCATAGATTTCTGGTGAGAGGTTGAATTCAGCCATCAGCAGTGTGAGGGCTTTGGAGAAGACGGACAAGTGCAGCCCAGAGACAAGGACGGAGGTTCTCATCGGAGAAGACCCACAGAGGCTCCTACCAGAGAACCAGGTTCTCCCACTACCACGGTGATGGAGCTGGGCCACACATCCCTGGGGGATTCTCTGCAGTGTCTGAGGCCCCAACATGCCTTCCTAGTCTGTGACGACATGTACTCCAGAGAAGGGTGTGTGTTGGGGTCCAGGAAGGCACTAGGCCCCAGCATGGGGCTCTGACATGTCCTGTGAGCCCAGAAGTGCTGAGCCCATTGTCCAGGGAACAACCACCCCTCCCCGAGCCGGGCAGAGGACCCCGGGGTCCATGCTGTCTGTCCGTGCTCCTCTCCTGCCCCAACATCAAACTGTGTTCCTTGGGGGATGGTTCTCACCAGAGCCCCACAAAGAATCTGTTTCCTGTGGTGCCTCCAAAACACAATGTACCCCAAGGGCTGGCACCATCTGCCCTTCCCCTCCTGCAGCCTCATGGGGGAACACTCCACTTTCCCCTAATCTGCCCATATCTGGGGGCATGCAGCAGGTGGGAAGCAGGTGTCCTTTACAGTGACACCCCGGGTGTCCAGGCTCCCTCAGACACTCTGCTCATGGCCATGGCGTAGCCAGAGAAGACGCAAGTGCACAGGTGCTGGCACAGCAGTGGCAACATGGACATGGACACACACACACAGAGCTTCCCTGTCATAGAATTATCAAATCACAGAATAGTTTGAGTTGGGAGGGACCTTCAAAGCTCATCTAGTCCAATACCATCCAGGTATCACAAGTTCTGTGGGCCACAAACCCTAAGAACTCCTTTCAAGTGACATTTCTACCCCTATTTTTAGTCACTACAGTATTTGTAACATATTTTGTATCTCAGCACTTTCATGGCTAAACATGGTAGATATCTGAACACGGCACTTGAGCTTCCACAACTAAACACTGTTCTAAACATTTCTTGGTTATTTCTTTGTCAGAGCACTAATGTGCACGTTGAAGTGTCTAGACTGTCACTGTTTTTTCCTAGGAACTCAAGTACTGTGGCTTCTTTTGTTTGGCCCCAGAGCCCCTGGCCAGGGCCGTTAGGAGAAGGGAGCACCGAGGCACCAGGGAGCCGCTGGGCACCCGCGGCCAGTGTGGGGGATGTTTGGAAGCTTCAGGGGCACCCCACAGCCAGTGTGGGTGTGCAGAGAAGCTTCTGGAATGCCTACAGTCAGATCTGATCTCGTCGAAACTCTGCCCATTGTCACGGTTCTCTTGGAGCACGAGCGAGATGCTGCCACCGAGAGCCCAACTGCCCGCCCCCCCCACCCAGGATGGAGACTCCGCTTGCCTTGCCGCCACAGGTGTGAGTAAAATTTCTCCTCGCAGGATTGCGAGTATATTTATACTTTCCGTGCACATATACATGCGTACTTTCCGTGCTCAATATGAGCAAGTGTAAAATTAATCCTCGCATAATCATGGGTGTATTTTCTCTCCCATGCTTCCACATAAGCACGTGTAGCTTTCCATGCACATTTGCACGCGTACTTTCCGTGCTCAATACAAGCACGTGTATAAATTAACCCTCGCAGAATCACGAGTGTATTTTCCTCCCATGCTTCCACATAAGCACGTGTAATATTCCGTGCACATTTGCACGTGTATTTCTCCTCGCAGGATTGCAAGTGTGTTATAAATTGACCCTTGCAGAATCACGAGTGTACACTTTCCATACTCACTACGAGTACGTGTATCCCTTTAAAATATTCCCACACTGTGTTCAGGCAAGTGTGTGCTCTTCCCGGACTCGGGGCAGCTCCAGCATTGTTTTTGGTGAAGCCATGCGCATGCACTCTGTGGACCGCCTGCTGTATTAGTTGCTGCCCCTTAATAATTTTCCTCAACTGCTATCGGAACCTGTATTCAAGTCACTTTTGCAGTGCTAAAACCCTGTTTCTCACCAGTTAATGAAAGTTGTTTTGGACCCTCTTGTCCCTTAAACTAACCTCGGGTGCCTCCGTGACAACACTACACTGAATTCTAAACAATGTAGCTGTGTATTAATTTTCCAAACATTAACATAATGTATTTTCCAGTAAAACATAGGCTGTGTTGTAAATCCAAAGTGAGTAATGCCATGGTTTGCACAGTTCTGATGTGAATATTGGTGCTTGTGCCCAGCAACACATTGTATTTCATATTGAATGTGCCAGAATACTTCCGGTATGACTTTGTGTTGTACAGATAATGTCAGATAGTTTTTAGATCATGCGGGTTCAAGGTTTGCACAGCTGAACGTGCTGCCATGGGCTGCATCTGTCTGTCTAGAGCCGGTAACATGTATGTTTGTATAGCTTGCTGTGTGATTTCTGTTTCTTGCAATAAAAATTGTTTGGAGTGTAGTTTTTGCCATTTTCACATTGTGTCACTCAGCTCTTGTTTTTCAATGCTTTTTTTTTGCCTAATGGTTTTTGAAAAAGTTATCAAAAACCACTGAGAAACCGTTATTGTTAAACTTGGTGCTGTTTCTTACTTCTGACTTGGGGGTTCAAAGAAATACCCAAACCAATACATCCCATATGTTTGGAGGCCACTTCTGTGCAGCTAAAAGATTCCTTTTCTTGCCATTAAATATTTGGGTATTTGTTCCTAAAGCTGTGTAACAGAAGTGATATTGTTGGGGCACCTATGAGTATATGTTTGTCTTGAATAGATGCCATGGATTTAGACACTGTTGCTCCACAAAGTGATATTCCGAAGATCTGCATTTGATCTTTCCACTTCATCTGATGAAGTAGTGGAGTTTAATAGTTTGTCTGTAAATGAAACTGCCTAAAAGGCAGTGTACAGGGAACCTGCAGCAGGGAGCTCCTGATTCCCACCTGACTCCTCCAAAGGTCTCTCTTAAAAGTGAACAAAAGTCAACAAAAGCTGCAGCCCCACCCTCCTGGGGCACTGCGGTGGGCGCCCCCCCTGGGACCACAGGAAGGTCCAGGATCCTTGTCCTGAGTGGTCAGGGCATCGCTGGCAGGTGGGCATTGAAATGGAGATAGGCTGGGGACGCAGAGACTGGCTGAGACATGGAGATGGACTGGGACACCGAGGTGGGCTAGGACACAGAGATAAGCTGGGACATAGATGGCCTGGGTCACAGAGACTGGCTGGGACATGGAGGTGGGCTGGGTCATGTGAACGAGTCAGACCCAGCACAGGAGCAGGGAGGTTGGAGCAGCTCCATCCCTGGAGACATGTGCTTGTCCTGGACATGCCAGCCATAGGATACATGCCCCCAGCATAGACACGTACCCATGGGACACACAACTGGCCCACAGGGACACCAGAAACACACGTACGCCTTGTGCCATCATGCCAGTTTTATTGGTGGAGCCGTGGTGGTGCACTGGTGTGGCGATGGTGGTGGCCAAGGCTCTGCCGGTTCCGCAGACGCCAGTGCTGAGGTTGGCTCAGCGGCCCTGGCGCCGTGTCCCCCGCCGGCGGCGGCTCCTCCTGTACCACCGGCGTCGGCTCTGCCCATAGCGGTGGCGAGAGCGGCTCCGGTAGCAGCGCTGGCCACGGCGGTGGCTGCGGCTCCTGCTTTGCCGGTACTGGGCCATGGTGGGGTGGCCGCCGCCCTGTCCTGCCAGAGGATGCAGCTCTGCAACCCGGCCCCGCTTTTATAGGGGTGCCTGGGCAGGGGCCCTTCGTGACATCACCAGTGACGTCACAATGTCCCACTGTGGCAGTTGCACATCCCCCCATGATCCGGAGCCTTCAACGGGGCAGCTGATGGCTCCTTAGAACCTTTTGTGTCCCACTGTGCCTGTCCCCACGTATACACCAAGGGTGGTACCAAGGCGCTCACAGTCACGTCCTCCCCTACCCCGGGCAGGGTGACTTCACCTCCACCAGCTGGGGGGACAGGAGGGGTGGGACCCTTTGTCGGTGACAGGGTTCTCAGCAAAGAAGGTGCCCAGAGAAGCTGAGAAGCTTCTGGACCATGTTGAAATGCCCACAGCCACATCTGACCAGACTATAAAGTGGGGCCCGCACCGAAGAGCCCCTTGGAGTGGTCTTCTCAGAGCAGTGGGTCTGTGAACTGGAGCCCTCCCCTTAGACTGGGACGCTGTCTAAGGAGACTGCCTGGGACTGAGAGCGCCTCACCTTCTCCTGTGCTGGGTGGTTATTTTTCTCTACTGGATATATCCTGGAATGAGTCCTTGCCGACCCCAGGCAAGTGAGAGCCCTCGCCCAGCCCAGGTGAGTGATTGTTTCTTCGGGGCACCCACGAGTGAGAGGCCTCTAGTTTTATTTCTTGTGAGTGAATGCAGGCACATTGTTGATCCTTGTTGTTCTTATGTTGTCGTACCCAAATAATCTCCTCATCTGATATCCAAAGCTGAATTTTATGTTGTTGGAGTGCTAAATAATTGTATAAACCCTGTTTCTAGTTTATTTGCTATGCTTTTCAACCTAGAATAAAGTCTGTTTTGGAACTTGTTGTCTGCCTAAAACTGCCTTTTGTGGTGCCTCCGTGACCCCCACAGTGCTACCCGGGCTCCATGGCTACCGGCCATCCCACTGCAGCACCGGCCCCAGGTCACCACCACCATGTGCTGGCCGGTCCCTGGTCACTGTCGCGGTGCAGGAGATGCAGGAGGAGCCCCTGGGCTGGCCGGAGCCCCAGGGGTGCGGCAGGAGGAGGCACCACAGGGACAGAGGTGCCGGTTGCAGTGCCAGTGGCAGTGCCAGTGGTGCCAGTGTCAGTTTGCTTGTGTACGTGGCTTTTACTTTCCTGATTAAACAGTCAGCCAGTGAGTTTTATCACTTTAAGTCTTGTGTTTCTCTCCCCCATCCTGCTGGATATAAAGATAAATATCTCAAAAAGCTATGTTTTCATACCAGATGGAGTATCGGTGAATTCCCAAGGCCGTTCCGTAATATTTAGGACCTGTGATTTATTATATTTCTGCCACTGCTTGGTGTCGAGGGTTAAGATTGCGTGGTGACAATAAAACCCTGGCAGATGTATTGTTAACCTCCTCTCCCCCCCACTTCCCTCTTTTTGCCCCTCTCTCTCCCCCCTTCCCACTCAGGACAGGCGATCAGGAGGGAAAGAAGGACAGAGGGAAGAGAGTTGGAAAAATTAACCATGTTTTACTAATGCTACTAATAAGAATAGAGAAAATAATACAAAATATACAAAACCAATCTTGAAAGTATCAGCAACTGCAGAGCCGGCCCCCCAAAGTCCTGGATTAGACTCTGCAGCCAACGGGAGCTGGATTCAGTCTCTCACTAGGCCTCAGTTCGCAGGGACAATTAGCAAGGTCCTCTCCTAATGTCGGCCATAAGCAGAAGGGAAAAAGCAAAGGCAAAAGGGCAAAAAGGGACGAGATCCTCGTGATCTCCCACTTTTATTTGAACTATTCACGTGAATGGAATGTTATACACAGTTGGTCAGTTTCTTGGTCACTTGTTTCTCGTCGCCCCTCTCACGAGATGTCCATCCATGCTTATCAATAAGTTTGCATTCCATTGCTAGGTTTACCAAAACATGTGTCTGGTTCTCCAGGAAAATGCAGTTAATAAGAAGGCTTTAGCTGACAGGCAAAATTCACTGAAAGAGAAACTTGTTTTTAACAAAACCAGGACACCTCTCTTCTTTCCTTTTCTCTCACTCCCCTGCTTCCTGCCTCTTTTCTTTCAAATCCTCCATTTCAGTCCTGCAGCCCAACACTACTTTTTATTCTTCCTTCCCTTTCTCCTGCTCCCTTCGCTTTCTCCCTCTGTCCCATATCTTTCTTCCCAACTTGTCTCTTGGAGACTTTGGGCCACTTTTTCCCCAACTCTGGGCATGGTTTGGCCAGTTTTCAGAGGCCTGGCTGGTGACAGCAGGGACAGCAGGCAGTGACAGGCCCGGGGCTGACAGGCTCCCCCTCCCCTGGGGGGTGCTCGGCTGCCACACCCAGCTGACATAGAACCTTGGTCACAATGCCCGCTACCGTGGCGAGGATGCGGTGACTCTGCAGGTGACAGGGACACTGCAGGACTTGGTGTCAGCTCAGCAATTTCTCAGTTCCCCAAAGAAGCTGAATTCTGCAAATTGCTGCCTTTGCTGTTGAAATGATGTCATCAGGTGGGTGTTTTGGTGTAATACACTGAAAACCAGAGCAGAAATGGTGAAATATTCCCATGATATGCATGATCCCTGCACCAAACCACCATGACTCAGCCTAAGGAGATCTGCAGCTGATTTTTTTGTACTGCCAGCAGATTGTGGAAGTACAGTAGAAAAAACATCTTTATGGAGAGATCTTTGCATTTTAGGCTTAGTCTGTCTCAAGTACCTGGGGGTTTTGTTTGGGCCTAATCCATAAGGTCTGATGGCTTTCCTCCTCCTCTGAAGGTGGATGTGGTAGAAAATATAAAGGAAATAAACGTCCTGCAGCCTAGCCTTTCCTTGCCTTGCCTTGCAGCCCGTATGTTTGGCAAAAGGAGAGGATTAAAAGCTTTTGCTAGTTAAAGTAATCAGTGAAATGTCATTGCAAGTGTGGGTCTTACGGTGAGAGATGTCTGGATTTCTGTTCGTAACAGCACAAATCTTTTTAGCCTGTTCCCAGGAATTGATGGAATAGGAAAGGAGTCCAAAGGAGCATACGTATTAATTTTCCAAGTAACTGCTTTATATATCTGTAATGGAGAAGAAGATTGTCTAGAAGAAGCCAGAGGAGTTCCATTGCACATCTCTGTCATTGGGTGGATTGGATGACTTCAGGGTTTGCAGTGACAGGAGTTTCCTGTGTGATTTACAGCTCAAATATGGTCAGAGAAACTGTCCTCATTTCATTTTTAATTTCTCTCACATGGATACCCAGCGAGATTTTAACATGGACTGCAGACTGGTGACTTCCACTAGTCTTTTGCTGACATGGTTAACTTAGGAATTAAAACATCAGACTTGTTTGTAAAGAAATTTTCAATTGGTGAAGGACATTTAGAGGAGGAATGATGCTAATGAACATATGTGGAATAATGTGAAATGACTCTTCAAAAAATAATAAAGGGAAAGCTTGTGAAAAAAAAAAAAAATAAAATAAAAGAATCAGGGCAGCTGATGTTTTCTACCCCCCAAATCCCTTGGGCAGGAGTCTGCAGAGCTCTCTATTAGTCATGGTGCCAGGATCTGTCATGTTTCTAGAAACTGAGTTTAGAAGCTTTTAGAGGTGATTTGATCAACATGTGGTCACTGTTCCTGGTCAGAGCTCAAAGTATGTGCAAAATTTTGCAGGGACATCTGGCTGGAAGTTTTGATTAAACAGTACGGAGGATTAAATAGTACAGAGGATTAAATAGTATATATGATTGCAGTACAAGTGCTTTGCATCCTCTACAAATTGCCAAATAAGTAGTAAAGTTAAATAGACTAGACTAGCATTTTAAAATCAGGAGTGACTGTCTGCAGGCTAAATCATATTTTCTTGCTATTTGATACTGCACTATAGCCCTTGGGACATGCTGTCTGGAAGAGAAAAAAAAACCCTAACCAAACCAAATCTGAGAGGAAAAAAATCTGGGGAGAGTGTCTGCTTTGAAATAATGTAATTATTTTTTCTGTGTTGTGTTTTTTCAAGGTCCAGGTCTCCCTGTAGTGCTTTGTCTTACCCTAGAAGTTCATATACCCACTGCAAGTCACGATCAGGTTCTTTGTGCCCTGTCAGGCTCTGTGAAACTCTGTCAGGCTCTGTTGGGTTCTATTGGGCCCTGTCAGACTCTGTCAAGCTCTGTCGGGCTTTTTCCCATGTCCTCTTGGACTCTGTTGGGGTCTTCCAGGTGCTTTCAGGCTTTGTCGGGTGCTTTCAGGATTTGTTGGGCTCTGTCAGGCCCTGTTTGGCCCTGTCAGGCTTTGTCGGGCTTTGTTAGGCCCCGTTGGGGTCTGTCAGGCTTTGTCAGGCCTTGTTGAGCTCTCTTGAGCTCTATCAGGCACTGTTGGGCCCTGTCAGGCTCTGTCAGGATTTTTCAAGCTCTGTCAGGCTCCATGGGGCTTTGTGGGGCTTTCTGAAGCTTTGTCAGGCCCTGTTGTGCTTTGTCAGGCTCTCTCGGTCTTTACTGGGCTTTGTCGGGCTCTGTCCGGTCCTGTCAGACTTTGCCTGGCTGTCAGGCTCTGATGGTCTCTTTGGGGCTTTGTTGGGCTTTGTTGGGCTCTGTTGGGCTCTGTCGGCTTCTGTCAGCCTCTGTCAGGCTCTGTTGGTCTTGTTTGAGCTTTGTTGGTCTCTACTGGGCTTTGTTGGTCTCTGTTGGTCTCTGCTAGGCTTTGTCGGGCTCTGTCGGGCTTTAAGGGGCTTGGTCAAGACCTGTCAAGCTCTGTCAGACTTTTTTGGGCTCTGTAAGACTCTATAGGTCTTTGTCAGGCTTTATTGGGCTCTGTTGGGTTTTGTCGGGCTGTGTCGGGCTCTGTCAGTCTCTTTCAAGGTTTGTTGGGCTGTGTTGAGCTTTGCCGAAAGAGATTGACAGGGCCTGACAAAGACTGACAAAGCCCAATAAAGCCCGACAAAGACCTGTAGAGCCCAACAGAGCCCAGAAAAATCTGACAAAGCCCAACAGAGCCTGACAGAGCCCGACAGGGCCTGGTAAAGCCGAACAGAGCTGAAGAAAGCCCAATAAAACCTGAAAGAGACCAACAGGGCCTGACAGAGCTAGAAAAAGTCTGATAGAGCCAGACAGAGCCTGACAAAGCCCAATAAAGACCGACAGAGACTGACAAAGCCCAGCAGAGCCCAACAAATCCCAACAATGACTGACAGAGCCCAATAAAGCCCAACAGCGACTGACAAAGCCCAACAAAACCTAACAAAGCCCAACAGAGCTTGTAAAAAAACCCGACAGAGCTTTAGAAAACCCAACAGAGCCCAACAAAGACCAACAAAGCCCAACAGAGCCTGACTAAGCCAGACAAAGTCTGACAGGGCTGGACAGAGCCCGACAAAACCCCATAGCGCCTGACAGGGCCCAAAAAAGCCCAAGAGGATTCAACAGAGCCTGACAGGGCTCGACAGAGCCTGATAGAGCCTGAGAGAGCCTGACAACACCTGACAAAGCCTGGCGGGGCCTGTACAAAGCCTCAAACCTGGACAGGGCCCAACAAAGCCGACAGAGCCTGACACAGCCTGACAGAGCCCGACAGAGCCCGACATAGCTTGACAGAGCCCGACATAGCTTGACAGAGCCCGACAGAGCCTGACAAGGTTTGACAGATCCTGACTAAGCCCAACAGGGCCTGAAAGAGCCAGACAGTGCTCGACAGAGCCTGATAGAGCCCAACAAAGACCGAGAGAGCCTGACAAGGCTTGACAGAGCCCAGCAGGGCCCGACAGAGCCTGACAGGTCCTTTCAAAGCCTGACAGAGTCCAACAGAGACCAACAGAGCCCAACCAGACCTGACAGAGCATGAAAAAGCCTGAAAGAGCCTGACAGGGTCTGACAGAGTCAAATAGGGGCCGGAGATCTTTTACCAGTTCCTCAGCGATGGGGCTGGCCTCATCTCGCTTCATGTCCTTTAAGAACACCTTGACCATGAGTGGTGATCACCACGCAACCTTGACCTAGAACGATAGCTAGATTTGCGTCTTCTTGGAGATGGCAGCAATGGCGAGTAAGAATGGGAACGGGAACGACTCCGTGATCAAGAGCTGGAGCGAGCACAGGAAGAACCTGATCGTGACTTGCAGTGGGTATACGAACTTCTAGGGTAAGACAAAGCACTACAGGGAGACTTGGACCTTAAGAAAGCACAACACAGAAAAATAATTACATTATTTCAAAGCTGTCACTCTCCCCAGTTTTTTCCTCTCAGATTTGGTTTGATTGTTTTTTTTTCCTTTTCTCTTCCAGAAAGTATTAAAGTATTTGACAAGAATTTATACCTTATATTCTATAGTAATACCTTAATAAGGTGTGCCAGAGAAAGAGATGCAGGAGAGACATTGATCTGTTCACAAAAAATTAGACACATGTTCAACTGCACATTCAAGACAGAGCGTAGTAACAGTGGGACAGCGGGACAGCAGCACAACAAATCTGTAACAAATTCAAATGTTGTTGTCTTACTGTTCCACAATTATGGATGAACTTTCCAGTGATTTATTCTTATCGGACTAACTTCTGGTTTGAAATACATACAGAAACATGGAAAAAAGCCAAATAAACTGTATTTATGAAGACTGATTTTGTGTTGATACACATGCTAGTAAAAAAAAAAAAAAAAGAGAGAGAGAAAAATAACTGTTTTCAAGAAATAAAAACTCATCTCTTTTAGTTGCAATACAATACATGCAATTTACGTTAAAATAAAGACAAAATATAAAAACCAAGTGAGCGACACATAGTATTTGACAAAAGCGGCAAATCCAGATCCAGATCCAAACCAGTCAAGTGTTTCCTTGTGTTTCTCATCTATACAATATTTTAGTAGCAGAAAAACAGTGTTTGCAAACCTGAAGAAAAACACCACCCCTTTCCCAAAGGTAAATTCATAGTTGTGTAGCAATGATATTTAAATTCACAGCAATCTATTAAAAACATTTTTTTACTCAGAGGGGCCCCAACAAAATCACTGCAATTACACAGTTTTAGGAACAAATCCCCAAGTACTTAAGGGCACAACAAGGAAGCACGGAGCTGCACAGAGCTGTCCCCACAACAATGGCGTGACTCACTTTTTACCTTGTTGAGTCCAATATTTTAAACATTTACTGCAAAATACATTATGTTAATGCTTGGAAAATTCATACGAGGCTGCGCTGGTTAAAATTCAGCACGGTGTGTAGGAAAAAGGGTGAGATTATGTTTTTACATACTGCTTTTGATGTTCCACTCACTGGCTCCTTTTGACTTCTAGAAGGAGAAATAAAGGTGATCAGAACTTAAATAAAGCATCCGGAACCAACAACAAGCAGTGAAACCTGATTCTAAAGCTTGAACATCAAACTTTATGTTCTGATTGCCTAAGGAATGTGGAAATTTATTCTTATGCATAAACTCTTCTCTCCAGGTGCCTTCAGTGCAACTGAAAAATAAACCACACCAAAATTACATTTGTATTTGGTGACTAATCACTCTAATTAGTCATCTGAGGAAAACACAACTAAAATCTCTTTAGAAGAATGTTTCTTTGTGGAAGCCCAAGCACTGTGATCAAGTCTTTGCCATGTTTAGCCACGAAATCACCAAAATACATAATATGTCATAAAATATATGCCGTATTGACTGAAAATAGCAGTAGAAATGTCATTTGAAAGCAGTTACAAGGGTTTTGTGTTATTTTGGAGCCCGGCAACAGATCAAAAAGAAACCAAATAAAAGGTCTTAATTACCAGAAACTGCATTAAGTGCTTTAAAGTAATCTTGAAAGCACTGCGATATTTTAGGAAATACTTACGACACTTGAAAACTTGTTGAGATTCCACATACTCATTGAACTGCCACTTCGTTCTTTCATATTTATTTGGTCTTAATCTTTAGTGTGCAAAAAACCTCAGATTTGAGGCCTACGAATATCTGCTATATCCCCCCCCTCACCCAAATGATAGACACAGTCAAACACTGAGAATGAGACTCTACCCAGATAAGAACAAATTCCAAGTTTATGCTACAATGTCTTTACTATAAAAGCAAAAACATAAACCAAGGAATCTCTCCGTGTTCAGGAAATGGGATCTAGAACTTGGGTCTCAGAACAACCAGCCCCAAGAACAAACCCAGTTGAATCATCTGAAGAGTCACTGCTGTTTGAACCTCACCTTCTAAAAAAGTAGGCCTGAAAAAGTAGGCCTAAAAATGTAGGCTTATAAAATGTAAGCCTAAAAACGTACAGATCACATAGTCACAGTCAGAGAGTCACAGTCACAAAGTCACATAGTCACACAGACACAGTCACTGTGTCACAGAGTCACAGAGGCACAATGTCATAGTCAATGACTCACTGAGTCATAAAGACACAGTGCCACAGTCAAAGAGTCTCAGTCACAGTCACAGTGTCACAAAGTCACAGTGTCACAAAGTCACAGAGTCACAGTCACAGATTCACAGACTCACAGTGTCACAGAGTCTCAGTGTGACAGTCAAAGAGTCTCAGTCACAGTAACAGCGTGACAAAGTCACAGAGTCACAGAATCAGAGTCACAGAGTCGTATTAGCAGTCACAGAGTCACAGAGTCAGAGTCACAGAGTCACAGTCACAGAATCACAGAGTCACAATCATAGAGTCTCAGTCATAGCTACGTAGTCACAGAGTCACAATAACAGTCACAGAGTCACAGTCACAGACTCAGAAAGACACAGAGACAGTGTCACAAAGTCACAGAGTCACAGAGTCAGAGAGACAGTGTAACAGTCAAGTCTCAGTCACAGTCACAGTGTCACAAAGTCACAGGGTCACAGAGTCAGAGTCACAGAGTCACATTAACAGTCACAGAGTCACAGAGTAACAGAGCCACAGATTCACGGTCACATAATCAGAGTCACAGAGTCAGAGTAACAGAGTCATATTCACAGTGTCACAGTGTCACAGAGTCACAGGCTCACTGTGTCAAAGAGTCTCAGTGTGACAGTCAAAGGGTCTCAGTCACAGTCACAGCGTCACAGAGTAAGAATCACAGTCACAGAGTCTCAGTAATAGATTCATAGAGACACAGAGTCAGAGTCACAGAGTCACACAATTGCAGAATCACAGAGATAGAGAGTCACATTAATACTCACAGAGTCAAAGAGTCAGAGTCACAGTCACAGAGTCACAGTCAATATGTCACAGGTTCACAGTCACAGAGTCACAGTCAAGGAGTCTGAGTACAGTCACAGTGTCACAAAATCAGAGGCACAGAGTCACAGATACACATTAACAGTCACAGGGTCACAGAGTCAGAGTCACAGAGTCACGGAGTCACAGTCATAGAGTCAGAGAGTCACAGGCTCATAGATACACAGTGTCACAGTCAAAGTGTCTCAGTCACAGACAGAGTGTCACAGTGTCACAGAGTCACAGAGTCAGAGTCACAGTCACAGTGTCACAGTGTCACAGAGTCACAGGGTCACAGTGTCACAGAGTCTCAGTGTCACAGTCGAAGAGTCTCAGTCACAGTCACAGTGTCACGATATCAGAGTCACAGAGTCACAGTCAGAGTCAAATTCACAGTCACAGTGTCAGAGTCACAGAGTCACAGAGTCACAGGCTCACTGTGTCACAGTGTCACAGTCATAGACACACAGTGTCACAGTCAGTGTCTCAGCCACAGTCCATGTCACAAAGTCACAGAGTCACAGAGTTAGAGTCACAGTCACAGAGTCACAGAGTCATATTCACAGTCACAGTGTCACATTCATAAAGTCTTAGTCATGGTTGCTTAGTACACAGAGTCACATCACAGTCACAGAGTCACAGACTCACAAAGAAACAGTCACAGAGTAACAGTCACTGTGCCACAGTGTCAGAGTCACAGAGTCACAGAGTAATAGTCACAGAGTCACAGATTCACAGAGTCACAGGGTCACTGTGTCACAGAGTCTCAGTGTGACAGTCAAAGGGTTTCAGTCACAGTCACAGTGTCACAAAGTCACAGACTCACAGAGTCAGAGTCAGAGTCAGATTTACAGTCACTTAGTCACAGAGTCAGAGTCACAGTCACAGAGTCGCAGTAACAGTCACAGAGTCACAGTCACAGAGTCACAGGGTCACAGAGTCACAGTCACTGTGTCACAGTGTCAGAGTCACAGAATCACAGAGTCACAGAGTAATAGTCACAGAGTCACAGAGTCACAGGGTCACAGAGTCATAGTCACTGTGTCACAGTGTCATAGAGTCATAGAGGCACAGCGTCACAGTCAAAGAGTCTCAGTCACAGTCACAGTGTCACATAGTCACAGAGTCACAGAGTCACAGAGTCATAGAGCAAAATTCACAGTCACAGAGTCACAGTCATAGTGTCACAGTGTCACAGAGTCATAGAGACACAGTGTCACAGTCAAAGTCTCTCAGTCACAGTCACAGTGTCACAAAGTCACAGAGGCAAAGTCATATTCATGGTCACAGTGTCACAGTCATAGAGTCTTAGTCATAGTTGCTTAGTCACAGAGTCACAATAACAGTCACAGCGTCACAGTCACAGACTCACAAAGACGTAGAGTCAGAGTCACAGAGTCACTGTGTCACAGTGTCACAGAGTCATAGAGAGACAGTGTTACAATGACAGTCTCATTCACAATCACAGAGTCACAGGGTCACTGTGTCAGAGTGACAGTCACAGAATCAGAGAGTCACGGAGTCAGAGTAACAGAATCACAGTGTCACTGAATGACAGAGACACAGTGTCACAGAGTGACAGAGTCACAGTGTCACAGTCACAGGGTCATAGAGCCACAGAATCAAAGTAACAAAGTCATAGTCACAATGTCACAGTGTCACACAGTCACAGAATCAGAGTCACAGAGTCACAGAGTCAGAGTAACAGAGTCACAGTGTCACTGAGTGACAGAGTCTCAGTCACTGAGTCACAGATTCTCAGTCAGAGAGTCTCAGTCACGGTCACAGTGTCACAAAATCAGAGTCACAGTCACAGAGTAACAGAGTCAGACTAACAGAGTCACAGTTACAGTGTCAGAGAGTCACGGAGTCACAGCGTCACAGTCACAGAGTCACAGAGTCAGAGTAACAGAGTCACAGTCAGAGTGTCAAAGTGTCAGAGATTCACAGTGTGTCACAGTGTCATAGAGACACAGTGTCAGAGTCAAAGAGTCTCAGTCACAGTCACAGTGTCACATAGTCACAGAGTCACAGAATCAGAGTCACAGAGTCAGAGTCACTCAGCCATAATCTCAGAGTAACAGAGTCACAGAGTCACAGTCACATAATCACAGAGTCACAGAGTCACAGGGTCAGAGTAACAGAGTCATAGCCACAGTGTCACGGTGTCACAGAGTCACAGTGTTAGAGTCACAGAGTCACAGTGTCACAGAGTCATAGAGACACAGTGTCACAGTCAAAGTGTCTCAGTCACAGTCACAGTGTCACAAAGGCACAGAGGCAAAGTCATATTCATGGTCACAGTGTCACAGTCATAGAGTCTTAGTCATAGTTGCTTAGTCACAGAGTCACAATAACAGTCACAGCGTCACAGTCACAGACTCACAAAGATGTAGAGTCAGAGTCACAGAGTCACTGTGTCACAGTGTCACAGAGTCATAGAGAGACAGTGTTACAGTGACAGTCTCATTCACAATCACAGAGTCACAGGGTCACTGTGTCAGAGTGACAGTCACAGAATCAGAGAGTCACGGAGTCAGAGTAACAGAGTCACAGTGTCACTGAATGACAGAGACACAGTGTCACAGAGTGACAGAGTCACAGTGTCACAGTCACAGGGTCATAGAGCCACAGAATCAAAGTAACAAAGTCATAGTCACAATGTCACAGTGTCACACAGTCACAGAATCAGAGTCACAGAGTCACAGAGTCAGAGTAACAGAGTCACAGGCATAGTGTCACAGTGTCGCAGAATCGCAGAGTCACAGAGTCAGAATCACAGAATCAGAGAGTCACAGAGTCAGAGTCACAGTGTCACAGAGTCACAAAATCACAGTGACAGTCACAGAGTCACAGACTGACAATAACAGTCACAGCATCACAGTCACAGAGTCACAGGGTCACTGTGTCACAGAGTCTCAGTGTCATAGTCAAAGAGTCTCAGTCACAGTCACAGTGTTTTACAAAGTCACAGACTCACAGATTAAGAGTCAAAGAGTCACATTTACAGTCACTTAGTCACAGAGTCGCAGTAACAGATTCACAAAGACAGAGTCACAGAGTCACAGTCACTGTGTCACAGTGTCACAGTGTCACAGTGACAGTCTTGTTCACAGTCACAGAGTCACAGGGTCACTGTGTCCCAGAGTGACAGTCACAGAATCACAGAGTCACAGGGTCACTGTGTCCCAGAGTGACAGTCACAGAATCGCAGAGTCACAGAGTCAGAGTAACAGAGTCACAGTGTCACTGAGTGACAGAGTCTCAGTCACTGAGTCACAGATTCTCAGTCAGAGAGTCTCAGTCACGGTCACAGTGTCACAAAATCAGAGTCACAGTCACAGAGTAACAGAGTCAGACTAACAGAGTCACAGTTACAGTGTCAGAGAGTCACGGAGTCACAGCGTCACAGTCACAGAGTAACAGAGTCAGAGTAACAGAGTCACAGTCAGAGTGTCAAAGTGTCAGAGATTCACAATGTGTCACAGTGTCATAGAGACACAGTGTCAGAGTCAAAGAGTCTCAGTCACAGTCACAGTGTCACATAGTCACAGAGTCACAGAATCAGAGTCACAGAGTCAGAGTCACTCAGCCATAATCTCAGAGTAACAGAGTCACAGAGTCACAGTCACATAATCACAGAGTCACAGAGTCACAGGGTCAGAGTAACAGAGTCATAGCCACAGTGTCACGGTGTCACAGAGTCACAGTGTTAGAGTCACAGAGTCACAGTCACAGAGTCACAGAGTCACAGTTTCACAGAGTCACAGTGCCACTATGTCATAGAGTCTCAGTGTGACAGTCAAATAGTCTCAGTCAGAGTCCAGGTCAATGGAGGAGTTTGCTTTAGTCGATGAGGACTGGGTTAGGGAGCAATTAAATAGTCTAGACATCCATGAATCCATGGGTCCAGATGGGATGCATCTGCGGGTGCTGAGGAAGCTGGCTGAAGTCATTGCTGGACTGCTCTCCATCATCTTTGCCAAGTCTTGGGAAACGGGAGAGGTGCCCGAGGATTGGAGGAAAGCAAATGTCACTCCAATCTTCAAAAAGGGCAAGAAGGAGGACCCGGGTAATTATAGACCGGTCAGCTTCACCTCTGTCCCTGGGAAAGTAATGGAACAGCTTGTCCTTGGTGCCATCTCAAGGCATATCAAGGATAAGAGGGTTATTAGGGGCAGTCAGCATGGCTTTACCAAGGGTAAGTCATGCTTGACCAACCTCATAGCCTTTTATGAGAATGTAACAAGGTGGATGGATGATGGCAAAGCGGTGGATGTGGTCTACCTTGACTTCAGTAAAGCCTTTGACACAGTCTCCCACAGCATCCTCACAGCTAAACTGAGGGCGTGCGGTCTAGACAATAGAGTTGTGCGGTGGGTTGCAAACTGGCTTAAGGAGAGAAGCCAGAGAGTGGTAGTCAATGGTGCGGAGTCTAGTTGGAGGCCAGTATCTAGTGGAGTGCCTCAGGGGTCAGTGCTGGGGCCAATATTATTCAATATATTCATTAACGATTTAGACGAGGGAATAGAGTGTACTATCAGCAAGTTTGCTGATGACACTAAGCTGGGAGGAGTGGCTGACACGCCAGAAGGCTGTGCTGCCATCCAGCGAGACCTGGACAGGCTGGAAAGTTGGGCGGGGAATAACCTAATGAAATTTAACGAGGGAAAGTGTAGAGTCCTGCATCTTGGCAGGAACAACCCCAGGTTCCAGTATAGGTTGGGAAATTACATATTAGAGAGCAGTGTAGAGGAAAGGGACCTGGGGGTCCTGGTGGACAACAGGATGACCATGAGCCAGCACTGGGCCCTTGTGGCCAGGAAGGCCAATGGCATCCTGGGGTGGATTAGAAGGGGGGTGGTTAGTAGATCGAGAGAGGTCCTCCTTCCCCTCTACTCCACCCTGGTGAGACCACATCTGGAATATTGTGTCCAGTTCTGGGCCCCTCAGTTCAAGAAGGACAAGGAACTGCTGGAGAGGGTCCAGCATAGGGCAACAAAGACGATTAAGGGAGTGGAGCACCTCCCTTATGAAGAAAGGCTGAGGGAGCTGGGTCTCTTTAGTTTGGAGGAGACTGAGGGGTGACCTTATTAACGTTTATAAATATATAAAGGGTGAGTGCCATGAGGATGGAGCCAGGATCTTCTCGGTGGCAAACAATGATAGGACAAGGGGTAATGGGATCAAGCTGGAACACAAGAGGTTCCACTTAAATTTGAGAAAAAACTACTTCTCAGTGAGGGTGACAGAGCACTGGACCAGGCTGCCCAGGGAGGTTGTGGAGTCTCCTTCACTGGAGACATTCAAAACCCGCCTGGATATGTTCCTGTGCGACCTCACCTGGGCATTTCTGCTCCAGCAGGGGGATAGGACTAGTGTTGGAGAATGGCTAAGAGAGAAAGGGCATGAGACCCTCTCTACGAGGAGGATCTTTTCTAGTTAGCATAAGTAGGCCTCAGTTAGCATGAGCTGAGGGTAAGTGAGAAGGTACTGCCTGAGAAAGGCCTGGATAAACAAGTCTCAGGAGGCAGCTCCTGAGAAAGGCCTGGATAAACAAGTCTCAGGAGGCAGCTCCGAGATAACGAGGGAATTCACATACCAGGGGGGCCACAGAAGGGGATGGACTCATTATGTATGTTGGGATGGGCTCATTGCGTATGCTATCAAATCGGTGTTTGACGAGTAGGCATAACTAATAGAACCACTATAAAAGTCTGTGCTCTGTATCAATAAAGGGAAGAAGTATGCTTATCATTCACATTGAATTGGCCGCATTTCTTCCTCCGTCGCCGCAGGCCAGAAACTATGCCGGGGTCTCGATCCCCGACATTTGGCGCCCGAACAGGGACCTGAAGGACTAACGAGGACTTACAAGGATTAACGGGGACTTACAAGAACTAGCAAAGACCGCGGAGCCTGAGTGATGGACAGAGAACAGAGCGCCGGGAGCAGCGACCGGCAGGCAAAGAGCGACCGAACACTGTGCTGTGGTGTTTCATCTCCGACGCCTGAACCGATTGAAGTTCGCTTCTGCAGGGCTACAAGGCTGAAGGGCTGCAAGGATATCGTTTTTACAAGGAGGAGGAGGAGGAGGAGGAGGAACGGAGGTATTGTAATCCGTCATAATGAATAATAGAGGCATGGATTTAGAAGTAGCCCTAAATCTTTTACGGAGCTTTTTAGAAAAGCAGGGGGTTGATAATAGTTGCATTAAACAGCTAGCTGGTCTAGTAGCAACAGGGAACTGAAGGGTGTTTTCAGGATCCTGATTTATTGTTTGATGAGGGAGAGTGGAGAAAACTAGGAGATGTGTTATGGGATACGGTTATAGATGATGATAAATCAACGGAGAACCTCAAAGGACTATTAACTTGGTGCAGAGGCAATGGGTATCCTGCTGACCTGTCAGGAGTTTTTCAAATAGGGACTTGGAAAAAAAAATGGGAACTGTGTTGTGGAAGGCAATAAGTCACCGTGAAAAATATATTCTCGGCCTTGTAACCGCCTGGAAACTGATAATTACTACAGTGAAGCAATTAAAACCTGAAAAGACTGTTACGAGCATTAGTGACTCAAAACTTGAACTTTGGGACAATATAGAGCAGGAAAAATGGGATAGAGTCAGCAATGGAAATCATGGGACTGTCTTAAAAGACCTTAAGGCTGAACAATCTGCTGCTGCCGGAATTTTTGCAGCGTTGCAGTCCGGGGCGGGGGGAGGAAAAATGCCGAGCGGGTGGCCTCCTGTACCATCATCTAACCCTAGTGAGAGCAGCAAGTCCAGAGGATTGGAGTCAGACAACTTACTCAAAGACCCTGTGAAAGAGGAGAATGCTAAAGTCGTAAACAAGTGTACTGTCAGTCCTTTTACCAATTTTACCAATCTGCTTTTACTGTCTTTTAACCCTCTAACTCCTACGAAAGAGCAGAAGGAGTCGCCGGATGAGAACTGGGCAAAAGAACTCTGTGAAAGGTAACAGCTATAGATCATTTAGGACAGAACTATGCAGATTCGTTGAAAGGGGCAGGTATCCCACAACTCCTGGAAGAGACACTAACTGACACGCCACAACTACAGGCACGATTAGTTCCGAAATCCTGAGGCAGTCAACAGATTTTGCATATAAAGCTATGAGAGAGGTGCCTGAAACCAACAAAGCAGCCAAATAATTTGCAACTGTTAATCAGGGTCCTAATGAGAATTACATGCAATTTATTGACTATCTTCAAGAGGCCATCAGTAAGCAGGGTGAAAACTTAGAAGCTGAGGAAGCACGAGTGTTGAGATTAGCAGTAGAGAATGCTAATGTTTGCTATCAACATGTTATTTGTGAGTTTTACAGTACATATTATGTGCTCCGCGTATTGCGCCTCTGAAAATCAAGCAGCTTGTCAGGAATGTGAGTTAATTGTTTTCAAGCAGACAGAGATAGGAACCCAAATAGGCCCCTTGTATTCCAGGAGGAAATAGTTGGTGATTTACTGAGCCATCTGGATCCTCACAAGTCAATGGGACCAGATGGGATCCAACCTAGGGTGATGAGGGAGCTAGCAGAAGAACTTGCCAAGCCTCTCTCCATCATCTTCCAACAGTCCTGGCTCACTGGGGAGGTCCCATATGATTGGAAATTGGCCAATGTTACCCCAGTCCACAAAAAGGGCTGCAAAGCTGACCCTGGCAACTACAGGCCTGTCAGCCTGACCTCAGTGCCTGGCAGGGTTATGGAGCAGATCATCCTGAATGGAATCACACAGCGCCTTCAGGATGGACAAGGGATCAGACCCAGCCAGCATGGGTTTAGGAGAGGCAGGTCCTGTCTGACCAACCTGATCTCCTTTTATGATCAGGTAACTCACCTGGTGGATGAGGGGAAAGCCGTGGATGTGGTCTATCTGGACTTCAGCAAGGCCTTTGACACTATCTCCCATAATATACTCCTGCAAAAGCTGGTAGCCCATGGCTTGGACAAGTGTACTCTACGCTGGGTTAAGAACTGGCTGGAGGGCCGGGCCCAGAGAGTGCTGGTGAATGGGGCTGCATCTAGCTGGCGGCCGGTCACTAGTGGTGTTCCCCAGGGGTCGGTGTTGGGTCCAGTCCTATTTAACATCTTTATTGATGATTTGGATGAAGGGATTGAGACCATCATCAGCAAGTTTGCTGATGACACCAAGTTGGGAGGGAGTGTCGACCTGCTGGAAGGCAGGAGGGCTCTGCAGAGGGATCTGGACAGACTGGAAAAATGGGCTGATTCCAATGGGATGAAGTTCAATAAGGCCAAGTGCCGGGTGCTGCACTTTGGTCACAACAACCCCCTGCAGCGCTACAGGCTGGGCGCAGAGTGGCTGGAGAGCAGTCAGACAGAAAGGGACCTGGGGGTACTAATTGACAGGAAGCTCAACATGAGCCATCAGTGTGCCCAGGTGGCCAAGAAGGCCAATGGTATCCTGTCCTGTATCAAAAATAGCGTGGTCAGCAGGACAAGGGAAGTGATCCTTCCCCTGTACTCTGCATTGGGGAGGCCACACCTGGAGTATTGTGTTCAGTTCTGGGCCCCTCAGTTCAGGAAAGACATTGAAGTGCTGGAGCGGGTCCAGAGAAGAGCAACAAGACTGGTGAAGGGACTTGAGCATAAGACCTATGGGGAGAGGCTGAGGGAGCTGGGGTTGTTTAGTCTGGAGAAGAGGAGGCTTAGAGGTGACCTCATCACTCTCTATAACTACCTGAAGGGAAGTTACAGCCAGGTGGATCAGGCAGTGAGCAATAGGACAAGGGGGCATGGGCTTAAACTCTGCCAGGGGAAATTTAGGCTGGATATTAGAAAGAAATTCTTTACAGAGAGAGTGGTCAGGCATTGGAATGGCTGCCCAGGGAGGTGGTGGACTCGCCGTCCCTGCAGGTTTTTAAACTGAGATTGGACATGGCACTTAGTGCCATGATCTAGTCAATGGACTGGAGTTGGACCAAGGGTTGGACTCGATGATCTCTGAGGTCTTTTCCAACCCAGTCGATTCTGTGATTCTGTGTGCCGCCCACCCCCCCTTCCCTCCTTCCCTCCCTCCCTCCCTCCCTCCCTCTTCTCAAGGTTTTTACTTGCAAGATGGGGTCAGGAATAATTGTTTTCAGTTGTGTTTCTGTAAAGTCAGTATTGGGAGGTGCTTTTAAAACTTGGGAAAGCACTCAGAATTATAAGGAAGGAAGATCTTGTTAAATGTTGAAATCAGTGTCGGCTGCTAAGTGTCCGGAGGATAGAATCTTGTTGCAATTAATGTTGTTTTTGAGGCCAGCAGAGTAGGACAAAACGAATCCCTACAAGAGATCATTAAATCATTTCAGACAGCTGAAAGGGAGTTAACTGATAACACACAGGTCACAGCAAACTTGTTAGAGTCTGCAAGATTCTTTCCTTATTAACCTGTTTTCTTTGTGGGTATCTGTTTAAATATGTTGCGATTTTAGTAGGTCTGTGCTATATGGTATGATAAGTTCGCAGTCTGTTAAATCATGAGAATCCGTTGACTCAAAATGTGCATTTTGTGATAATTCAGAAAATCATGAGTAATTTAGTTCCTTACTGCGTGAATGTGGTCATAAAAATTTTGCGTGTAGTAGTTGTTATTTTTCTCTCCAGCGTACTAGCTTTATTCCAATATCCAGACTTGCGCAACTCTGTGACAGGCAGTCTCTCATGTCGGTGCACTAAATTTGGCCTTTTCGTATGCACATCAAGTAAAGAATCCAGGTTTTGGAATAACAGTTATAGCACACCAGATGAGACACTAAAAGAAACCAAACAAAAACAAAACAAGGCCTTGCCCGGTTCAGCTCATTGCTATGGCGGGGGGGCGAGGGCCGATGGGCTCCGGCGCCACTGACCTGTTTTGTCAGGGAGACCCAGAGGTACCTCCACCTGGCTGAGCAGTGAGCGGCTCAAAGGTGCAATGCAAAAATTGAGGTATTGTCTTACATTAGTGTGACTGTGATCTATCTGCATATTTGACCTTGGTATTTGGTTTTTACATCTGAGCTCAGTATTTTAATCTGCATATTTATAATGGGAACCGGTTCCATTGCTAAAATTCCGCCTTGCTTCACCTTAGGATTGCATCCTTACACATTAGAGTAATTGCTTATACTGTTATCTAGTAATTTTGAGGCCAGAAAAGAATTTAAAGTGTTAAACTCTGCTCAAAAAAAAAAAAAAAAAAAAAAAAAAAAAAAGAAAGAAAGAAAAATGCTATAATGGATGTGAACTTGGTATTGTATGAATTGTATGAAGTTATGAAGTTGTGTTTAAAGGTTGCTGGAATATGAACTGATTTGGATCTAGGACAATAGAATCATGGATGATTTGGATCTAGGACAATAGAATGATGGATTGATGTTTATTATAGTGGTTTATACTGTTTTTTGACATCTCTAAACTGTAAAAGGTAAATGGAGCTAAGGAATGTGTAACTGAGGAGTTTCCCAGAGCCTCCCACTTCGTACCAGCCATTATGCCAGCTGCGTGACCTTGGTTATCTCTAAACTGCAGCACGAAGAGAAAGAAAAACAAAAATGGAAAAACCTGGCTGCCTGCTTTTAAAGCAGTGAAAAATGGGGGTCCCCCCCCACCGTGGCGATGTAATACTGAATGGAGCAGTCCAGCGGTGCAGTTTGAGGTCATGGGAGAAAACGAAAGAAAGGCCGTTTTTTGAGACAAATGGAATGCCAAATATGGAACAAAGTTTTAATACATGAATACTTATAGTTGCCAGAAAGTCCTATACCTCTCTTAGGTTAAGATTTGTTAAGTAAATTGTAAGCTCAAATAACGTTTTCTGAGAATTCTGTTTAGTTGCATGGCCTACAAGAAGCTGCTGGGATGGTGCAGATCTGCTTGCTGCAAGTGAGAAATCTCCAAGGAAATTTCAAATGCTATTAACAGCCAATGTTGCGATAGAGCAAATTCTACACTGATAGATCTGAAACAGGACTTCGATCCGGTAAGGGAAAACAATATCCAATAACTATGACAGCCAAAATGGAGTTAGAAACTTTGAGGAATGAATTTATGACAACTTTACAGGCTGGCTGCATTCGATTGGACTTGCAGATTTGTCTATTTCTAGCTACCACCTAGAAACAACCTGTGGCTATTGTGGGACAGTATGATGAGACTGCTAGCAAACTGATATACCGACTGTTATATACCAATTGTCACTCTGATCAAGAAAATGCAGGGAATGAATTTAAGTCTTAATAGGCCATGATCCTTTTGTCATATATGTACCATTTGTGAAATGTAATTCTGATTTTTTTTTTAGTTTGTAATCTATGTCTTTATAAATTGCACTAGCTGGTTTTCTTAACAGCACAGCTTTTGGCATGCATAAATGTAAAATGTAAATTCCTGCAGAACCTGCAAATCTTTAACATCAGGTCATAGGCCATACTTGTATTTGGTCTGATCTTACATACTTGCAAAGTTTTTGTTGATGATTCTGGGAGGTGTGAAGATAACAATTGGCATCATTCTGTAAAAATTATTGAAGGCTCAACCCAATTAGCAGAACTTGGCGCAGCTTTAAATTACTTAGAGCTTTTTAAGGAGGAACCTCTAAATTTGATTTGTGATTCTGAGTACGTAGTCAAGGCCCAACGCAGAAGTAGGGGAAACACCACAAAACCAATTGTCAAAAGCAATGTGTGTAATGAAATACTTTGCAAGTATGACCCAAAACCATGCTAAATCAGAAAGAACCTACATTAGTTATGGTCAAATCACTAGTTAATGGAGAAGGCCACATCAGTTGCTAACCTGGGAGAGAGGTTATGTTTGTGTCTTTACAGATCAAGGGCCGCAATGGTTGCTGGCACGAAACGTGAAACCTGTGTTATCTTCCTGGCAATGATTGTTGCAGCTGCTGTGTTTTGGATGCCTGCACAAAGACTAGCATGTGGATTGCTTTGGCCGGCATGACTGACCAGGACTCTATGTGCCTAACAACGACATCTCTGGAGGACCCGTTCCACACATGCTTGGTTGGCATCCCCCTTGATGACTACAGCAGCAGCACACGGCTGTTTCAAAATAGTGGTCGGTGCAGAGGCATTGCAACAAACTGTAATAATACCAACATGGCACTTTGGATTAATTGTCTCCTGGAAATAGACATTGAACCACAGGAACTGGAATTGCTGGGATCTGTGCCCATGGATGCTTGTATCCAGCTGGTTTGTGAAAGGTGCCAGGACAATATGCTAAAGCATGAATGGACAAGACTGCAAAGTATGGGGTATCCTTGACCTGTGAAGATAGAGCCTAACCAGGAATTCCTTCTAATGCTGTTGGAGGACTGTGTATTTTGGGACTATTAACTCTCTTAACACCCAATGTATCTATGATAATAGATCACAGAAGAGCAAGACGAGAAAAACACTTTTTGCGTGTATATGAGTCAAAATGTGATGATAATGTAGATTTTTGGAGGTCAAGGTTAAGGGGTTTAGGATCTCTTGTATCTGGTGTTGGCACAGCTAAAGCTTTGAATATTTTAGAAAATCAGGATGCTGGCTAGTTAAGCAAACTAACAGAACTTCAAGAGCTTTAAGTGGACTTTTGTTAGATATAGATTCTTTAAGACATGCCACATGGTAGAGTAGAGCTGCGACAGACTTTTGTTATTAGCTCAAGGACAGGGGTGTGAAGGATGTGATGGTCTCTGCTGTATGGATCTAAAAGATAAATAGATTTCAATCCATAAGGAAATTCAACAACTTATGGACCACTCCCAAAAGATTCAAAAGGATATGGGGTTTTTCGGCCTAGAAAGTTTGATGAACTAGCTGGGACTGGGAGAATGGGTCAAAGACCTTTTGCAAAGTCTGTTAGCTATTGTGATTATTGCAGTTATTGGGCTTTTGTGTTTAAGCTGTGTTTTATCCTGTATTAAGAGAATATTTGAGCACACGTTGAGACAAACTCTGCTCGTCCGAAAAGAAAAAGGGGGGAATTGTTGGAGAATGGCTAAGAGAGAAAGGGCATGAGACCCTCTCTACGAGGAGGATCTTTTCTAGTTAGCATAAGTAGGCCTCAGTTAGCATGAGCTGAGGGTAAGTGAGAAGGTACTGCCTGAGAAAGGCCTGGATAAACAAGTCTCAGGAGGCAGCTCCTGAGAAAGGCCTGGATAAACAAGTCTCAGGAGGCAGCTCCGAGATAACGAGGGAATTCACATACCAGGGGGGCCACAGAAGGGGATGGACTCATTATGTATGTTGGGATGGGCTCATTGCGTATGCTATCAAATCGGTGTTTGACGAGTAGGCATAACTAATCAAACCACTATAAAAGTCTGTGCTCTGTATCAATAAAGGGAAGAAGTATGCTTATCATTCACATTGAATTGGCCGCATTTCTTCCTCCGTCGCCGCAGGCCAGAAACTATGCCGGGGTCTCAATCCCCGACAGACTAGATGATCTTTTGAGGTCTCTTCCAATCCCAAACATACTGTGATACTGTGATACACAGCATCACAAAGTCACAGAGTAACAGAGTCAGAGTCACAGAGTCACATTAACAGTCACAGTGTCACAGAGTCAGAGTCACACTCACAGAGTCGCAGTAACAGCTACAGAGTTACAGTCATAGAGTCTCATTTATAGTTACAGAGCCACAGAATTACAGTGACAGTCACAGATTCACAGACTCACAGTCACAGTGTCACAGAGTCACAGAGTTACAGCGACAGTCACAGAGTCACAGTCAAAGTGTCATAGAGTCACAGAATTGCAGTACCACAGTCACAGAATCATAGTCACAGTCACAGAGTCAGAGTCACAGAATCATAGAGTCACAGAGTGAGAGAACAGAGTCACAGTCACAGTCACAGAGTTACAGAGTCACAGTGTCACAGAGTCACAGGATCACATTAACAGTCAAAGAGTCACAGTCATAGAGTCTCAGTCATAGTTATATAGTCACCGTCACAATAACAGTCACAGAGTCACAGTCACAGACTAACAAAGACACAGAGTCACAGTCTCGGTGTCAGTCATAGAGACACAGTGTCACAGTCAAAGTGTCTCAGTCACAGTGTCACAAAGTCACAGAGTCAGAGTCCCAGAGTCTGAGTAACAGTCTCAGTCACAGTGTCACAGAATCACTGTCACAGTCAGAATCACAGTCACAGAGTCAATATAACAGACACAGATTCTCAGTCACAGAGTCAGAGCAAGATACCATTTGAATGCCACTGTAAACTAATATCTATCAAAAAGGTTAAACCACACTGAAACTGCTCACAAAGAATACAAAGCCCTAGGAATACTTAGAAAATGTTTGTTTTGCCGGGAGCTTTAACTGCTCCAGATGCGATTCCTGCAACAGTTTCTGGTGAGTTCTTAAGGACTGGGGTGTTGTCATCTGTGTGTTCTGAAAATAACAGAAATACAGAAAAGAAAAACTATTTAGTCAATTCATGAGTGCATATGAATATGAGAATCCCTTTACAGATACAAATGCAAAATTTTGTACGTAACATCGCACTTCTATTGTCTCCACACACCATCAAGACATTTTGAGAATGCACAAGCAGCAAAATATTTTTCACAGAAGAGAAAAAAAACAACCCAACTACTTGGGAAACTTACACTGAGCCTAAAACACCAAGATCACTCCAAAAGGATGGTTTTTCTATTTATATTTACAGCACACTCTTCTTTAGACAATCAGGAAAGCCATCAGACCTTTTAGATTAAGCCTTAAACAAAAACCCCAACTACTTGAGACACTTAGACTAAGCCTAAAATGCAAAGATCACAGAATCACAGGATCGACTGTGTTGGAAAAGACCCCAGAGATCATCGAGTCCAACCCTTGGTCCAACTCCAGTCCATTGACTAGATCATGGCACTAAGTGCCATGTCCAATCTCAGTTTAAAAACCTGCAGGGACGGCGAGTCCACCACCTCCCTGGGCAGCCATTCCAACGCCTGACCACTCTCTCTGTAAAGAATTTCTTTCTAATATCCAGCCTAAATTTCCCCTGGCAGAGTTTAAGCCCATGCCCCCTTGTCCTATTGCTCACTGCCTGATCCACCTGGCTGTAACTTCCCTTCAGGTAGTTATAGAGAGTGATGAGGTCACCTCTAAGCCTCCTCTTCTCCAGACTAAACAACCCCAGCTCCCTCAGCCTCTCCCCATAGGTCTTATGCTCAAGTCCCCTCACCAGTAGTGCTGCTCTTCTCTGGACCCGCTCCAGCACTTCAATGTCTCTCCTGAACTGAGGGGCCCAGAACTGAACACAGTACTCCAGGTGTGGCCTCCCCAATGCAGAGTACAGGGGAAGGATCACTTCCCTTGTCCTGCTGACCACGCTATTTTTGATACAGGATCTCTCCATAAGGATGGTTTTTATACTGTACTTCCACAATCTGCTGGCAGCACAAAAAAAAAGCTGCAGATCTAGTTAGGCTCTGTCATGGTGGTTTGCTGCAGGGATCATGCATATCATGGGAATATTTCACCATTTCTGCTCTGGTTTTCAGCGTATTACACCAAAACACCCACCTGATGACATCATTTCAAAAGCCAAACCAGCCATTTGCAGAAATCACCTTCTTCAGGGAACTGAGAAATTGCTGAGCTGACACCAAGTCCTGCAGTGTCCCTGTCACCTGCAGAGTCACCGCATCCTCGCCACGGTAGCGGGCATTGTGACAAAGGTTCTGTGTCAGCTGGGTGTGGCAGCCGAGCGCCCCCTAGGGGAGGGGGAGCCTGTCAGCCCAGCCTGTCACTGTCACCTCACATTCCATTGCTGTGTCTACCAAAACATGGATCTGGCTTTTCAGGAAATCAGCTAATATGGAGCTTTAGCTGACAGGCAAATTCACTACAAGAGAAACTTGATTTTAACAGAACCGGGACATTCCACCCCAGGCCCAGCTCAATCAACTGATCCTCTAGTGTTGACCAACCAAGTGGCTTTTGCTAAATGTGACTCCCAGTTTTAAAAGGTTCCACCACCCAATGCCTTTAGTGTAGTTTTTAACAAACTATTGTACCTTTCAGTTTTCCCAGGGGCTGGTGCATGATATGGAATACGTCTGCATAGAGGAGTGGCAGGGAGTGATCTGGAGGTGCCTGAGCCTGCTGGCTCCCCTCCCAAGTCCCCCTGCCATGGTCACGGCCATGGCTGCATCCAGCACCAGGGTGCCGGCCACCTGGGGCTGCTCCTGGGCTGTCCCTGCCCTGCTGCCCTGCTGCCCTGTCCAGGGTTGGGAGGAAAGGCCACTGGGCTCTGCAAATCTTACTGGTGCTTGGCGATGCCCAAGGTGTCACTGAAGAGGAGGAGGTCCCTCTTCCTCGTTGCATGGCCCTGGCTCACCCGCACACGCTGCTGGAGCAGTGGCTCGCCTGATGCCGGGATGGGCAGGCACGGCTGCTCGGGCTCAGGCTCGTCCCTGCAGAGCAGACGGCGTCGGGCAGGAGAAAATTGGCTGCTGCATGGTCCGGCTGCTCTGGGCTGTCTCCCGGCCGTGCATGGGGGAGCCTACCTGTTAAAAACAACGAGTTTATCCCCATTAGGATCATAGGGAAGATCCCAATTAAGGAAAGTCACACTAATTAAAAAAGCCGAGTCTACCCCCTTTAAGATCGTAGGGAAGATCCCAATGAAGGAACTCAATGCTAATAAAAAGGCTGAGTTTAAGGAAATTCACACTAACAAAGAAGCTGAGTTTAAGGAAATCAACACTGTTAAAAAAAATATAAGTTCATCCCCATTAGGATCATAGGGAAGTTCCCAATTAAGGAAATTCACACTAATAAAAATGCCAGGTTTATCTCCATTAAGCAGCAGCAAAGTCCAGCCCAGAGGGCAGCGAAACCCCCGTTATTTTGCGTTTGAGAAGAGCCCAGGATGTTCATCCCAGTTTGAGAAACTAAAACGGGGCAAAATGGGGATTTTGCTGCAAACGCGAGAACTTGAGTGTCCGGGTGTTTCATCTGGGGGTCGCTCAGGGGGAATAAAACACTCAAGGCCCAAAGGGATTCGCGGGAAACTGGCGACGGGCGTTTCAACTCCGATTGGGTATCGGGGGAACAGTTGGACTCCATGATCTTAAAGGTCTTTTCCAACGGAAGTTATTTGGGGATTCTAAAACCGGAGGAAACTGGGGGGTAAATTGTGGTGCAGGGGGGAAAAGCGGGGGATGTGTCCCCCCCTGTGACCCTCATGTCCCTTCCACGTCCGCTTTGTCCCCCCACCCCCATGTCACCCCCCACGTCCCCTCTATGTCCCCTGTGTCCCCCATCCCGTGTGTCACAGAGGCACCCCAAAAGTTAGTTTTAGGCAGACAACAGGGTTCAAAACAAACTTTTATTCTGGTCAAAAAGGTGCAGCAGATTAACCGGTAAAGAACGGGGTTTTAGCACTCCAAGAACATAAATACAGGTTTGAGTATCAGTTGAGGAAATTATTGGGGTGCAGCAAATAATAACAATGGGGATCCACAGTGTGCTCGTGGCTCACCAAATACAACGCCAGAGCCCTCCCTGACTCCGGGAAAAGTACACACTTGCCTGAATCTGGCAAGGAATTACTAAAGAAAATACATGTGCTTATATTTAAACACAGAATACACTCACTTTGCCTAAGTGAGGAAAAATAAACAGAGACCCGTGATCCTGCGAGGAATTATTTCACTCACCCACATGGGGAGATGAGGGAATCCTGGTCCCGGGAGATTTCCTCAGGCAGCCATCCTGCCTAAGGGGGGGCTCTCGGCGCAGCATTTGGCCCACACTCCGAGATGTCCACAGAGCAGGCAGCCTGGTTCTGAACATGTTTCTGAAAGAGCATATAGATTTATTCTAGTCAATAATGTAGAAAAATTTCTGTATATCTATTTTGACAACAGAGCCAAGAAGACCTGGAAGCAAAAAGAAAACCAAGAACCATACGTAGAGCGGAGAATGGGATGAAGCAAGTACTTCAAATTAATATGTAGAGAGATGAAAAAATCTCTAATCAGAGTGCTCCCCCAATTTATTTCACAGAAATTTTCATGCATAACAGAAGTTTGAATGTATGTGCACCGTGAATAAATAAATCGTTTTTGGATTTCAGTAAAGCTTTGATAGTGTCTCTCACAGCATTCTCCTGGACAAGACGTCCAGCACACAGCTGGATAAACACACAGTGCAGTGGGTGAGCAATCGGCTGATGGGCCGGGCTCAAAGCGTTCTAGTAAATGGGGCCATGTTGGGTTGGACACGTCACTAGTGGGTTCCACAAGCATCCATCTTAGTGCCAGCAGCCCTGGCTGTACACACAGACTGGGGCACAAGATGCTGGAGAGCAGCTCTGCAGAGGGACCTGGGGGTTCTGGGTGCAGTTCTGGGCGCCACAGGATAAAAAGGAGATAAAGCTATTGGAGGGTGTCCAGAAGAGGCTGGTGAAGGGTTTGGGGAAGAAGCCATATGAGGAGCAGTTAAAGTCACTTGGTTTGTTCAGCCTGGAGAAGAGAAGACGAAGAGGAGACCTCATCACGGTCTGCAGCCTCCTCACAAGGGGAGGAGGAAGGGCAGGCACTGATCTGTCTGGCAACCAATGACAGAACCCAGGGAATGGCAGAAGATGTGCCAGGAGAGGTTTGGGTTGGACATGAGGAAAAGGTTCTTCACCCAGAGGTGCTGGACACTGAACAGGCTCCCCAGGGAGGTGTCACGGCCCCAACCTGACAGTGTTCAAGAAGAGACTGGACACCGTCCTCAGACACACGGGGTGACCTGTGGGGTGTCCTGTGCGGGGACAGGAGTTGGACTAATGATCCTTGTGGGTCCTTCCAACTCCCAACTCAGGCCAGTCTGAGCTGAAATGGCTCCCGAACGAGCTTTGTCTCCCACATTTAAGGCGCAGACACTTCGGGAAAGCCCGGGCGGGTCTGACACGGCCGGTGCCGCTGCCTGCCCACCCCGCTCCGCCCGCCGTGCAGCGCCGCTCCCCGCGGCCCAGCGGCTCCCCCTGGGCCCGGCCCCGGCCCCGGCCCCGTTCCGCCTCGGCCACCTGGCGCTCCCGCTGGGCCCACGGCGCCTCCTTCACCTCGGTCACCAACACACACGGCACCTCCCGCTGCCCCGCGCCCGCCGCCTCATGGCCCCGGCACCCGAGCCCGCCCACTCCCAACGCCGACCAGCGCCGGGCGGAACTGCGGCTGCACCGCCCCGCGCTGCCCACGGGAAATGGAGTCCGGCCCGCCCGCCGCCAGGAGCCCCGCGACGCACCCGAGCGCTGGGGAGGGCGGCCCGGGACAGGGCGGGACAGGCGGGCGCGGTGGCCTCGGGCACCTCCCCAGCAGCCCCAGCGAGGCGGGGCCTCCCCTCTCGGAGGCGCCCAGCCCGGCCGCGGGCCTGGGGCAGCCCCAGGGCTCCCGGCGCCGTTCTCTCTCCAGAGCGGCTCCCGCTGTGTCAGGGCCGCCCCGCCCGCCTGTTTTCGGCTCCGGGCTGAGGCAGCGCGCCCTGGCGGTGCCGTTGGTGCCGCTGGCCCGGCAGCCGTTCCTCGGGCTGTCTTCTGCTTGCCCGGTGCCGCACGCCTGGCTGGGGCCGGGATGCGCGGGCCCCGGCGCGTGGGGAACTCGCTGTGTGGGTTTTGCCCCGTCAGCACAGGGGCCTCCGGGTGGTTCCCGGGCTCTGCGCCTCGGGATAAA
Source organism: Streptopelia decaocto (assembly GCF_964273445.1). NCBI lineage: Eukaryota > Metazoa > Chordata > Aves > Columbiformes > Columbidae > Streptopelia > Streptopelia decaocto. Next base: position 27,276 of record NW_028116450.1, on the reverse strand, counting down.
CCTCGGGAGCTGTGCTGGGCTGGCCCTGGCTGGACAGCAGGTGCCCACCAAAGCTGCTCTGTCACTGCCCTCCTCAGCTGGGCAGGAGAGAAGAGAAACAAAGCACTCATGGGCGAGACAAGGATGGGAGACATCACTCACCCATCACTGTCACAGGCAAAACAGACTCCACCACTGGAAATTAATTCATTACCAATCAAATCTGGGTGCAGTCATGAGAAATAAAACCTCAGTCTTAAAGCACCTTCCCAACACCCTCCATCCAAAGAGCTACAGTAAGAAAAACATTGGTCAGAAGGTTTTGCTTAAAAAACAGTCAATAAGGTTTGTCTTTGCATTATCAAAGGTTTGTTTCTCAGGCCACAGCTCCTTCAGCAAGGGGGTGGGTATTATTTAAGCCCTGGCAAATGGGTTTGTTCCATTTTTCATTAAAGAAACACTGGGATGGGAGACTCCGAAATAGCCCGATTTTCTATAATTTACACTGAAGCAATGGAGATGAAGGAAGATGTTCAAGCTGGACGTGTCTCCTGGCGCCATGATGTTGATATCAGGAGCTGGAGGAGCAGTTGGAACTTTCGAAACGTAACATTCTATACTGGCCGGCAACCGCCTTTGTTGACTCGGGCGGCTGCAGGAGGCACCAGCTACTTCATGCTGGTGCCTTTTGCTGACATTCGGCGTTGAGAAAATGGGCGAAGTTGGGAAAAACTGCCCTTTCCAGCGTTCCCCAAATGCACAGGTAAATGCTGTAGATCTCAGAGTGCTTTGGATCCTTGATTTCTTGATACGGCCGTGTTGACAGGGAGGTCTGTTATGTAAGCGTAGAAGCTGATATGTCTCTCTGGGTCATGGCCACATCTGTAGATGAAATATCGGGTTTTTGGAAGTGGTGGGAAGAGGTAATGATCATCTGAACCTGGGAATTTCTCACGTGAACTGCGCTCAGGTGCTCAGGGAACACATAAAAGTCATGGGTGAAGATCACTCATCTTTCGTATTGAATCAGGATTATATTGATTTTGAATACGTAGACCACGTTTATAATTTCTGCTTTTAGTTGCTTCCTGAAGTACTGCAAAATAAGTTATTGAGAAGAAAGTCCCGCAATGTGTGTTTGCCCTGTATTTAAATTCCACCTGCTGGAAATCCAGGGTTGGTGTTGGGCTCTCCATTATTGCACCCATTTCGACACTGGGGATTTTGGCATTAATGCCCGGGGGCTGGGCTTTGGCTCCAGACCCCAGTGTGTCTCAGGGGATGGCCCAGTTGTACTGACTGCAGTCCAAACATGGCGTGTTTTGGAGATGCTGCTTTGAGACCCAGCTGTCAATGTCTGAATCTGGGTGAAACACCTTCAAATGCACAAACAGCTGGGAGATGGTGTGAGCAGTGCAGTGACAGCAGTCTAGAACACCAGTTCCCAGACTTGTAGTTTTTCGTTTTTTGCTGGGAATCTTTCTGGGTTTGATTTCCTGCTCCTTATTTCCCAAGGACCCACGTCCATTAATGGCAAGAGAGTCTGGTGTAGGATTTGCACTTGTACAGCTCATCTCATTGGGGATTGACCTGATTATCCTGTTGTGCAGGAAAGGAAACTCAACCACATGTCAGTTCAGTAACTTTCTGCCCAGCATCTCGTGGAAAGGCTGCAGTACAATAAGTAAACGGCTTCACTGTTCATCTGGTAACAGTTTGACATCGTGAAAGCTCAATTGACCTAATTCAGGAGAACTTTAGAGTTATCTGGAGCTCATGATAACTTTGAAGATAACTTTACGAGCTCTAAAATATCAGAACATGGTCCCACAAAATCTTGGTAATATGGTCCCAGCAGCAGACCGTGTCCTGCTCCATTTAGTCCATTTTTATTGTTCTGCTTACAACAGATGACAACTCTTTTCTCCTGCAGCAGAAGTACAGCCACATCTGTTTCTGGGAAAAACAACCCTCAGGCTGTTCGAGGATCAGTTGTGCCTTCCATCACAGCAAACCTTGAAATATAAATGGACTTTTCCTGCCACCTAGTGAGTGAAAATATTTTCTCTACTATTTGTTCATTAGAGTAAGTACATACACAAGAATGTCCTTGCGGTGCTTAGTAATCTCTATGAAGGTTCAAAATGTACCGTGGTAAATCAATGGCGTAGGATCTGCTACCGCAGTGAGTTCAGAGCAAAGAAAGGACTTGTATTGGCATTTGAATAGTGTTGCCATACGACTTTTTGAGCTGCCATGTTACAGATCTTCGTGTTGCAGGAAAGATGATGTCACAAGTGGTGATTCAGGCTGCTGGGATCCACAGAGCAGAAATGCTGCAGAAATCATTTGCAAGGGTATCTAATATCTGAAAATCAAATTAGTTTTGGAAAATAAAAAAGCACCATTACAAGTTTTGTTTGTTTGTTTTTTCTCATTCCTTTCTCAGAGGAGCTCTTGGCTTCCAGGAGTCCTGTTAGACGGCTGAACCTGGAGCAGGGAAAGTGTCCAGGGCAGGGCACCAAGACAGGTGTCAGAAATCAGGCAGAAGCTGGAGTGAGAGCAGCGTGACTTGTCACAGATGCAGGACCAAGGGGCCTAAAATCGAGTTGTTCATGGGCCTGAGCTCCAGAGCTGGAGACAGGTGTCATGAGAAAAGTCCAGAGACACCTCTGGTCAGAAGCAAACAGCCTGTGTTCCAGAAATTCCCCCAGGGAAAGGCAGCGTGTCCTGTCTGGGTGTGTTGAGCCCCCAGCCCCAGAGGAGCAAGGCAAGAACTTGGTGCTGTTTCTGTGAGTGCCCGCACTGCTTTCTTTACAGTTTGCACAAACCCAGCAGCCGCGCCTGGCAGCTGGGGCTCTCCTAAACAAAACGCAGGCACATTTTGGTGTGCTGTGAGTCAGAGAAGATGCCCTAGAGGCCCAATGGACATGGGTAACCTCTAGAAGAGCCATGTCCAACAATCAGAACGAGAAAATAGATCCAACCCTTTTTCTCTTTACCGAAAAATGCATACATTCAAAGTCCATGTGTCCCAGAATAGCACTGCAAGCATTTTAACTGCATTTGTCCTTTTTAATACTTAGAAATCCTGCACAGGCCACGTGCTGCTCCAACAGGAACGTGCTGGGGACACCCGGGTTTCCCATGGCGGCCTCTGCGCTGCCACCTGCACAAGCACCAACAGGCCGGCAGCTGTGGGCTCAGCTCCGGCGGGTCCCGGGACCGGGGGCTCCAAGGGCCTGTTTGCACACGGACCTTTGTGTGCGCGCCCTGGCCGCGGGCGCTTCTCCCGCCCCCATCCCGACCCGCCGCTCGCCCCCGGACCCGCCGCTTGCCCCCGGGACCCACTCAGGAGCCTCCGCTCGGCCCAGCGCTGCAGCCGGAAATTGCGTCACCGGGACGGGCGAGGCGAGCCGCGCTGCCGGCAGGACCCCGCCAGAGCTGTCCCATTATTCGCATGACCCACCAAGTTTTTATATGAAATCTGATTGAGCTGAACCGTTATTAAAATAAAAAAGTCTCTGGGTAGCCGTGCCGTCATGGTGGCTCAGTGCAGTGGAAAATCCACTGAACTGAAGATCAGCCTCGGCTCTCAAATAAACTTCTCCCTCCCCCGCTCCGCAGCCGCTGAACCCGCAGCACAAAGTGCGATCGGCACGTCCCGCGGTCACACGGTGTCCGCGCTCTCTCGTCACCTCACTCGCTGGCTGCAGCAGCACTAAGGGCCTGTGGATTCCACACCTGGAGTGTTCTGTCCTGTCACAGAGGAAAAGTCTTGGCTGCGAGCGACTATGTGTACGTGGGGACAGGAACAGTGGGGTACAAAAGGTGCTAAGGAGCCATCAACTGCCCTATTGAAGGCTCCGGATCATGGGGGGATGTGCAACTGCCACAGTGGGGCATTGTGACGTCACTGGTGATGTCACAAAGGGCCCTGCCCAGGCACCCCTATAAAAGCGGGGCCAGCTTGCAGAGCTGCATCCTCTGGCAGGACAGGGCGGCGGCCAGCCCACCATGGCCCGGTACCGGCGAAGCAGGAGCCGCAGTCGCCGCCGTGGCCGCCGCCGCTACCGGAGCCGCTCTCGCCGCCGCTATGGGCAGAGCCGACGCCGGCGGTACAGGAGAAGCCGCCGTCGGCGGGGGACACGGCGCCGCCGCCGCTGAGCCGACCCCGGCACTGGCGTCTGCGGAACCGGCAGAGCCTTGGCCAGCACCACCGCCACACCAGTGCACCACCACGGCTTCACCAATAAAGCTGGAATGATGGCACAACGTGTGCGTGTGTCTCTGGTGTCCCTGTGGGCGAGCTGTGTGTCCCATGGGTGCGTGTCTGTGCTGGGCACATATATCCCATGGCTGGCGTGTCCAGGGCAAGCACATGTTTCCCTGCTCCTGTACTGGGTCTGACTTGTCTCAATGACCCAGCCCATCTCTGTGTCCTAGGCCATTTATGTCCAGCCCACCTCCTTGTCCCAGTCCATCTCCACATCCCACCACATCTCCACGTCCCAGCCAGTGTCTGTGTCCACAGCCTATCTCCATTTCCCTGCCCACCTCTAAGTCCCAGGTCATCTCCAGGCCTCCTGGAAAATTTTCCCACAAGGAAAGAGTGGGTGGCCCTGTGGCATCCCCAGGGATTTTGGGCTATGAATTTGCTAAGGTGTCAGGTACTCTTGGCTTTTGCCTTTGCATGAAGTTCTCCCAGTTCCATGTGCCTACCAGGCAGAATCCCAGACAAATGCAGAAGTGGATGGAGATCAAGTCAGAGGTTATTGAGGAAAGCTCAACCCTTAATAGTCCATTGGACCAGATGGGAGGAATCCAGGGATGTTGAGAGACCAGGCTGATGTCATAGCAGGGCTTCTCTGATGCATTTTGGAAGGTCGTCATGACTGGAGAAAGCAAATCTTTCATACATCTAAAAAGACTCAAAAACTGGTCAGGGGAATTCCAGGCTGCAGTGGCAGAGGCCAGGGGCTGCGTGGCTGGGCAGCAGCCCTGTGGAAGTGGCTCTGGTAGTCCCTGAGTTCCACTAGGGAAAGCAGGAACCAGCAGCAAAGGTGGCCAACAGCCTCCTGGGCCATAAGAGCAGGAGCACAGCCAGAAGAAGTGATTCTCCCCCTCTGCTCAGCACCTTTTACACTATATCCAGAATACTTCACCAGATCTAGACCCTGGGCAGTGACAGTGAGACATTGGCAAAGAGGAGCCAGTGCACTGGAGGGCCAAGAAGATGGTAATCCTTCCATTGTCCTTCAAGTGTTTTTGTGATTTCCCCAAGAATATCAGTATCTACAACAACAGAAAAAGCATTCAATTGCCCGGTATAAATATCTGCAGCAAAGAGATCTGCATTTGTGGTAGCCATTTTGGGCAATGGCAATAAATGACTATTTGCTATATAAAGCATAACACCCCATCCACAAGTACATATCTAACATGGCTCAGACAAAAGGCAGGCTTGAAAAGTCACCCTTTGTGTCCCCAGGTGTCATGGACACTGCTGGTTTCATTCTCCAGAGCAGCAGAGGTTGGATCCCCTTCCAAGGATGGACTCCCTGCAAGGAAAGCAGAGCCTGGTTCTGTCCTGGTTTTGTTAAAAACAAGTTTCTCTTTTGGTGAATTTTGCCTGTCAGCTAAAGCTTCATATTAACTGCATTTTCCTGGAGAACCAGACACACGTTTTGGTAAACCTAGCAATGGAATGCAAACTTATTGATAAGCATGGATGGACATCTCGCGAGAGGGACAACGAGAAACCGGTGACCAAGAAACTGACCAACTGTGTATAACATTCCATTCACGTGAATAGTTCCAATAAAAGTGGGAGATCACGAGGATCTCGCCCCTTTTTGCCTTTTTGCCTTTTCCCTTCTGCTTATGGCCGACATTAGGAGAGGACCTTGCTAGTCGTCCCTGCGAACTGAGGCCGAGTGAGAGACTGAATCCAGCTCCGCTTGGCTGCAGAGTCTAATCCAGGACTTTGGTTGCCGACTCTGCAGTTGCTGAGACATTCAAGATTGCTTTTGTCTATTTTGTATTATTTTCTCTATTCTTATTAGTAGCATTAGTAAAACACTTTTAATTTTTCCAACTCTCTTCTCTCTGTCCTTCTTTCCTTCCCGATCGCCTGTCCTGAGTGGGAAGGGGGGAGAGGGAGGGGCAAAAAGGGGGAAGTGGGGGGTGGAGAGGGGGTTAACAATACATCTGCCAGGGTTTTATTGTCACCCCACAATCTTAACCCTTGACAGATTCTTACTGGCAATTCACTCAGCATCTGTTTTGATTTATTTGGTGTTTTTCTGTGACCACATTTTCTGCACAGAAGATCATAAACAGAGAACCACTGCAGAAGACATGGTCACAAGGGCCCTGTTATGGCCAAGAAAGCTCATCATGAGTGCTGGAGGGAGCCAGGAAGACGGTTAATAAGCATTGGAATGATCCAAGAACCTCAAAGACTCCTCTGAAGAGTGGCCTTGAGCAGCTGTGACTGGTCGTATGGAGGTCTGGGAAAGAGAATCTGGGTGGATCAGTGAGAAACAAGCTGATGGTTGTTGGTTCCTTACAACCATTTACCATTTCTGAGTCTGGAAATTGAAAGCAGTCGATTTCTTCAGGTGGACAAGTAGGAGAAGGAGGTTTCACATAGGAACATGGCAGGAAGCAAAGTCCCTCCTGTGCAAATGAGGGCTGATTCTTGTGTGCCCACCTCAGCCTAGGAGATGGGGAATGCCCACTGCTGGGCGTGTCTGTGCTCAACCATGCCCCAGGAGCTGAACCTGCCCTTTTCCCCTTCATCACTCCTCACACTTGGGTGGACCTCAGGAAACATCCGTGGCCTGGAGGATGCACAAACCTCCTCAGTGAGGTCCCATTACTGCAGGGGAAGAGGGAAGTCTTTGTGCTCCACATGGGAGTACAAAGAGAAAAGGCTGTGTGTGTGGCAATAAGCGTGTTAAAGTTAGGAAGAAGCCCTTAAATAGCATGGGTAAGGTGGGGTCATGCTGAATTGAATTAGGCTGCTTTTTTTTTATTTGAGGCAGCAGAAGGTGGTGGGTGTGTAATTCAGTGCTGGGATATGGAGTGAAGATTCAAGGAATTCTGGAGGCTAGGACAGCTTGGATGTCAGGGGAGCAGTAGCAGGGCTTTGGAAGAAGCGGTTGCCCAGAGAAGTTGCGGATTCCCCATCACTGGATTTGTTCAAGGCCTGGGGATGCAAATCCCCTCAGGTACAATGGAGCTCATCGCTGACGCTGAACTACGGCAGAAAAGGAGGAGTCTCAGGACATCACCTGTCTCAACCGCAGCCATCGAGTGGGATGAGGATGAACTTGTCTGCGCCTGCTTTGTCTCTCCATCACAGAGCGTGGCGAGCAGTGAGGGCAGCCAGAGGTCTGGCAAGAGAGGTTGTGGTGTGTCTTGGTTTTGGTAAAAACAAGACCCGTTTCTCTTTTAGTGATTTTTTCCTTTCAGCTAAATTCTTCTAATGCCTTCTAGGTAACCGCACTTTTCTGAATTTTCGCCTGCATGTTTTTCAGATGCTGTACTCTGAAAGCTGATAAGATGACCAGAGGAATGCTGAAGAAGCTCACGTTTAGATTTATTACTATGGTAACCAAGGTTAACTGATAACGAGACATAATTGCAAGGGGGAGCGTACAGAACAGGTGACTAAAACTGACCAACTGCATATCCCGTCCCATAATCGTCATGCCTCCTATAAAAGAGGGAGATCATGAGGGTCTCACTATCTTTGACCATGGCCAGCATCTAGAGAGGAACCTGACTGTCTGCCTGAGATCTTAGGCCTCGATCCAGACCCTGCATCCTTGAACCCAGTATCTGGTTTTACTGTGAAGTCCCGACCATGACTTCGGGTGCCTGCCCTGCAGCTGCTGGAGCCACGCCAGCTCCTAGCTCTGCTGCCACTGGAGTGGCGTCAGCTCCGTATGGACATTCAAGATTGAGGTTTGTATATTTTGTATCATTTTCTCTATTTATTAGTAGCATTAGTAAAGCTTTTTAAAACCTTTCCAACTTAAAAGACTCTCTTCCTTCTTCCTTCCTTATCATCTTTTCCATCAGGAGAGGGAGGGGGAGGGATTAACAGAGAGCATCTGTCATGGTTTATTGTTGCCTTGACGTGGTGTCAGCAGCCAGGTGACCCTGGGGACAGCCTGGGATTGTCATGGAAACGCACTATGACATCGGGAGGCTGTGCTATTACATCACCTGGCTGATCCGGGGCTAGGACCTTCCTCAGATCTGCTTTCCTGCTTCAATGTGTGTTTTCAGGGTGCACATGAGACAGAATGAGCATCAGCAGAGACCAGGGGAACTTTCCAAAGCACCTGATTTGTACACTGTCTTTGCACTCAGTGAGGGAGGTGATAAATGGCACAGTAGTCACAGGGAAATGCTGGGCAGCAAAGTGTTTGCCTGCTGAGGCTGGACAGGCTGAAGAGGGTCCAGAGAAGAGCCACAAAGATGATGAAATGACTGAGCAGCCACCATATGAGCAAAGGCTAAGAGATCTGGCCTTGTTCAGCCTGGAGAAAAGGCGGCTCAGGGAGACCTCAGCACCATGTTCCAGTGTTTCCAGGGTGGCTCCAAAGATGGAGACTCCCTTCGTACAAGGAGTCCCATGGAAAAGATGAAGGACGATGGGTACAAGTTAATCCTGGGGAGATTCCAACTGGGCTCAGGAGGGAAATTTTTCACCACGAGAACAATCAGCCATTGGAATAATAACCCCAGGGAAGTGGTGGATTCTCCAACGTTGGACAATTTTGAGATTCAGCTGGACCGGGTGCTGGGCCAGCTCATCTAGACCGGGTTTGTATCAAGAGAGGCTGAGCCAAGTGATCTTTGTGGTCCCTTCCAGCCTGACATTCTGTGATTGTATGAGAATGTACAGGTGTGTGTGCAAATGTTTGCGTGTGCATGTGTATACACATGTGGGTGGGTCTGGACGTGTGTGTGTGTACATGGGTGTGTATGTGCACAAGCATGTATCTGTGTGGGTGCATGTGTACATATGTTTTGGGGTCTGTGTGCACACACATGACTGTGTGTGCAACCAGGTCCCAGGAGCTGAGCTGCCGTGGTGGTCTGTCATGGGGCATCACACTGACAGGCATCCACATCTGGGACGGACACTTCTGGGGGTTACGGGCTTCTCCAAAACCAGATTTCTCATTGACCTAAACTACGTCACTACCACCACTACTACTACTGCCAGCAGTGCCAGGCCAGGGCTGACAGGCTCCACCTCCCCTAGGGGGCGCACGGCTGCCACGCCCACATGACGAGGCATTTTGTCACAATGTTCTGGTACCGTGGCGTGCGGGGTCAGTGGTGCCACTGCACATGGCAGTGACGCTGGTGACAGTTGAGCTCAGCCTGCGCTGCTGCCCCCGCCCCGGGTCACCTGTCCCCATGCTGCTGTGGGCCCTGGCCGGGCACGGCGGCCGCAACACCATGTGCTGCAGTAGCCACCATTGCGGAGCAGGGACCGCCTGGCCCAGCCATGTCCTGTATAAAATGGAAAAATGGAGCAGAAATTGTGAAATACACCTGGCATGTGGCACCCGCCCGCCTGCTCAGGGCCACTCTTGGGTGCCTTCATAGCCCAAAATCCCTAGGGATGCCACAGGGCCACTCACTTTTTCCTTGTGGGAAAATTTTCCAGGAGGCCTGGAGATGACCTGGAACATAGAGGTAGGCAGGGAAATGGAGATAGGCTGGGGACACAGACACTGGCTGGGATGTGGAGATGTGGTGAGATGTGGAGATGGACTGGGACATGGAGGTGGGCTGGGACATAGAGATAGGCTGGGACGTAAATGGCCTGGGACACAGAGATGGGCTGAGTCATTGAGACAAGTCAGACCCAGTACAGGAGCAGGGAAACATGTGCTTGCCCTGGACACGCCAGCCATGGGATATATGTGCCCAGCACAGACACGCACCCATGGGACACACAGCTCGCCCACAGGGACACCAGAGACACACGCACACGTTGTGCCATCATTCCAGCTTTATTGGTGAAGCCGTGGTGGTGCACTGGTGTGGCGGTGGTGCTGGCCAAGGCTCTGCCGGTTCCGCAGACGCCAGTGCCGGGGTCGGCTCAGCGGCGGCGGCGCCGTGTCCCCCGCCGACGGCGGCTTCTCCTGTACCGCCGGCGTCGGCTCTGCCCATAGCGGCGGCGAGAGCGGCTCCGGTAGCGGCGGCGAGAGCGGCGGCGGCCACGGCGGCGACTGCGGCTCCTGCTTCGCCGGTACCGGGCCATGGTGGGCTGGCCGCCGCCCTGTCCTGCCAGAGGATGCAGCTCTGCAAGCTGGCCCCGCTTTTATAGGGGTGCCTGGGCAGGGCCCTTTGTGACATCACCAGTGACGTCACAATGCCCCACTGTGGCAGTTGCACATCCCCCCATGATCCGGAGCCTTCAATAGGGCAGTTGATGGCTCCTTAGCACCTTTTGTACCCCACTGTTCCTGTCCCCACGTACACATAGTCGCTCACAGTCACGTCCTCCCCACACCACCCTGACAGAGCTTGACTAGATACACAGCATCTTTGGTTTTCAGATCATTGTCCTGACTCGGTCTGCAAAGGTAAAGACTTTTCATATTTAAAGCAGATTTAAAGGCAGATTACAGGGAGTGGCTGATGGTGCTTTAAAGTATTTAGTCATATCCAGCTTGTGTACGTACAGCATAAAAACCATTCTCATGGAAAGAGATTTGTATTTTAGGGTTACTCAGTACAAGTGTCTCAGGTAGTTGTTATTTTGTTTGGGCCGTATGCAAAAGGTCACAAGGCTTTTCCTCCTCATCCAGAGACCGACGTGGTGTAGGCCAAGGCAGAGCACGGGGGGCTCCAGGCACACACTGGTCTAGGAAGCTTTTCAAGGCTCTTTTCACATGTCATTTCATTTGAGTCTCTCTGCTCTGCAGAAAGTGAGTCAAAGGAATTCCTGTGCCCCTGGTTAACTCAAACTAGATGTTTAGCTGAACAGGGCAGATACCACTTGAGTTGGAGCCAATTCTGCTCTGCTTGTGAAAGCAAGCTCAAAAAAACCCAAAATGTCTGTGATCCAGATTCTAGCACTGCCTGTTGCATTTGCGTTTCCATGTAAAGCACTGGGCAGCTGAGAATTGTGGTTGTTGCTGGATTAAGCTCCAAGAATTAGTCAGAGGTGGTGGATGCTCTTCTGTGTTCTGTCCCCCTTGAGCACCAGCAGCACAGGTGAATCATTTTCAGGTAACAGCCATGGCAGTAATGGGGCAGAGTTTTCATGCTTGGGCTACATGGCTGGTTTGTGCCCGGGGAAGCGCATCAGCCTTTAGAATCTGGTTTGTGCAGGTGAGACACCTGGAAAGTGAGTCAATTTTCTCCATGCAGTTAGAAGCCTTTCTTTTTCAGAGCTGGCACCGTCGTTGTTTGGATTTAGTTTGAGAACAAGAGGAACACCCAGGACAGAGTTAAAATTTTTAGTTGTTGGTGTCTGAGAGCCAAGGTCTGAGCTCTGCCCACGGGTGTGAGGAGCTGGGAAGGGGGGATGGATGGGGCAGAGCTTGACTGACACCCAGACTGGTCAATGAGAATATTCCATTAGCGTCATGCTGTGTATTTAAGGAAAGTCAGGATCTTCGGGCTGGGGTTTTTCTCAGAGCCAGGACAGAGACCTGTTCAGGGCAGTTCTGTTTGGGAGTTTCTTTATTCCAGCCTTTTGCCATACTGCCATTTTGCAGAGGCCTCTGGGCCTTTCTGCCTTTTTCCCTCTTGTCTCCGGGATCGGCTGTTGGGACCAGGTGCTGCTTCCTGGGACCGGCTGCTCGGTGCAGATGGAGTTGTGAGGAATTGCATCAAATGTCTTCCATTTTCTATTCTATTTCCATTTTATAGATATTAGTAATAGCAGTATACTAGTGCTGTTTTGTTATTTTATTAAACTGTGTTTATGTCCATACAAGTTTCTCTCTTCCCTTTTGATTCTCTCCCCTATTTGGGGATCGTGGGGCAGTGAGCGAGCGGCTGTCGCTGTTATATTGCTGGCTCAAGTTAAACCACAACACCTTGAAATCTGGCTGGTGACCATGACCCAGAACACGTTGCCTGCTGTGCTCACTGGGGCCGCTCAGAGCTGCCGTTCCACCATCCTGCCCTCTTGGGCTGCTCTTTCCTCCTGTAACTATCAGAAATAAATTACTCAAAACACATAATAGGAATTGCTGATTTTCATTCTCTGCTCTGTTTAACTCAGGTAGAGGCTGGTGCTGTTGGGTTGGCAAAAAGAGTACTCGATGAAGCTACGAATTATGATTTGGAAAGAAAAACCTTCAGGAAACCAATTACTGAAGTTAAACATATAAATATAACAAAAAGCTATGTTTTCGTACCAGATGGACTATGAGTGAATTTCCAAGGTTGTTCCTTGATATTCAGGACCTGCGATGTATTATATCTCTGCAATTGCTTGGGTTGTGAAGTATGTAGGTCAGCACTAAATAAATCCAGCTACGCAGCAACTCCTGGGAAGTGAAGGCCAAGAGCTGGGAAGCGATAAAAAGTCACCACGCTAACAGCAGAAATAGGAAAGATGGGGACACCACCCTTGCTGCCGAGAAGATGACGAACTCGGCTGCCGGCTGCAACCTGGTCGGCCGGAGAGGCAGAGGGTGTAGAAACCTGGACCTGATCCTCTTGCTAGGAATGGTGACTTATTGTTCCCAACTTAGCCTGGCTAATCCCTGTACCAAGTGCGACGAGCGCATGAGAATAGGAGGACTAACCCAATATGTTCTAAATTATCACACTCATACTAATTCTGGATGTTAAGATAGAACAAAATTGGAGAACTATGAAATCCAAGGGCAGAAATTATGGGTAGCAACTAACCCAGGGAAAGGTGGACTCGGTGTAGGCTCTGTCGCCTGCCCCAGGGGAGAACAGAATATCCGTTTTACACAAGCTGGTATGTGGGGCTATTCAGATAGAGGGGGAGTGCAAGATCAGTATAAGGAGGAGTTAGTTAAGAGTGCCACTCAGGATTTAAAAAGAGAGCAAGAGAAGCAGAAATTGGTACAGAAAAGCAGTGATTGGTATGAAGAAATAAGGCAAAAAGACAAGGAATTCCAATTACCAACAGTAGGGAAAAACCTGTTTATAGATCTTATGGAAAAGATAGCCCGGGAATTAAATGCTACCTCACGCTGGATATGTGGGGGGTGTCAAATGGCAGAACAGTGGCCTTGGAGAGGAGAGAGTGTAAGCCCAGAAGGATTACTAGTATGGATCCAGCCACCTGGGCCCAAGATGGAAGCTGGGGATACCATACCCCAATATATATGCTAAACTGAATTATTCGGTTGCAAGCAGTGATTGAAATAACAAGCAACCGCACAGCTGAGGCACTGAATCTCATAGCGAGACAATTGTCTCAAACCAGAGCCGCAGTGTACCAAAATTGGGTAGCCTTAGATTATCTTTTAGCTGAAGAGGGGGGGTTTTGGGAAATGGAATACTTCTGAGTGTTGTTTGGAAATAGATGATAATGGGGAAGCCATAATGAAAATAGCAGAAGAGATAAAACGAGTTGCACACGTACCAGTACAGAAATGGAATTCTATACTTCCTAGCCACTGGTGGGATAACTTATTTGGGGGAGCCTGGTAGAAGAAAATAGGGTTCATGATACTATGTGCATTTCTAGGTTTACTGTTCATGCCATGTATGATCCCGCGCTTTATTTGGTTAATACATTCAGTAGTCCAAGGCATGCAAATCTCAGCCATGCCTATAGATCCTGAAATGGCAACAAAAGGAACAGGGTATAAATTAATGATTTTAAAAGAGAACACAAAATTGGACCTAGCCGCCACTAGGGAGGTGCTAGCTAACTTTGAGGCCAAAGCACGAATCAAGGGGATAATAAAGAAAAAGGGGGAATTGTGAGAAATGCAGCTGTGATTCGTGCTGTTGTTTACAGATATAACCAAATAAGGCATGGGCTATTAAGAAAATGAAAAGATAGTTAAGTTTTCTGTAAAAAGTTGTGGAACTTGTTTTGTACCATATGCACATGTGGATAGGAAAGGTGGGAGGGAGTGACGTGAAGGAGAAGGTGGCCTTCCCCGAGATTGCTGCCACGGGGGAAGCGGGGGGGGAACTCGGTAGAAAAGACCCCTCAGTAACAACCTGGAGTCTGCACTGAGGAAGAAGGAACTCTTCAACCACCAATCAGAGTGAGAGAAGACCCCTAGTGTCAACCAACCACGGACTCAGAGTGCGAGAAGGGCTAGCCAAGGAAATAAAAAAGGTCGATCAGAAACTTAAGGTGTATGTGTTTAATTCACCTATTAAATAAACCAGACTCTTGTTTGGCAAATTATCGGAGTCTTGGTCATTTATCACACTCAGTATCTGTCCTGATGGGTTTTATCTAGTCATTATTAATGCCAGAAAGAGGTGGAAAGATAAAGATGATGGATTGTGCTGGACAGAATTACCTAATTTTTGTCAGCTGGAACCAGTCTGTGGCCTCCAACTCGGACCTGAACCGGTACAGCTGGTCATCTCCCTGCTGCAGCACGATCTGCAGCGAGAAATCCGTTTCATTGAACCATGTGCGATTCTCATAGGGACGAGACACGTTGGCAGGTCTATCAAAAGCATAATTGATGATGACTCCTTCCTGCGAGCCGGTTTTGTATTCCCAGAAGACAACTTCGCTGGCGTTCACTGGTGGTACTGTCAAAAGCACAGTGCAGCCCACAGCCGAGACGAGTCTCTGTGATGCTGGCCTGAGGTCAGCAGAGTAGCATGGAGAAAGTGTGCGGGCTGAAAAAGAAATCAGATGTTACTCTGCAGCCGCTGAGAGTCAACTCCATGCACCTGGGAGGCGGTTGTATGTATTGGGTTTGCTTGGTAAGGTTTTAGCAGCCAGAGGGCTGCAGGGGTGGCGTCTGCGAGAAGATGCCAGAGATTTCCCCCATGTCCAACAGAGCCAATGCCAGCTGGCTCCAAGACGGGCCTGCTGCTGGCCAAGATTGAGCCCATTGGCAACAGGGGTAGTGCCTCTGGGATAACATATTTAATAAGGGGGGAAAACTGTTGTACGACAGCCACTGGAAGAGAGGAGTGAGAATATGTGAAACAGCCCTGCAGACACCAAGACCATTTGAAAAAGGAATGGGAGAAGATGCTCTTGCAGCCCATGGAGGTCCACAGGGGAGCAGACATCCATCCACAGGTGGAGAATTTGGGAATGAAGTTGAGCCCGGGGAAAAGGAGTAGTGAGGAGAAGGTGGTTTTAGAATCCCATTTCCATACTGTGATTCGACTAGAAATAAATTAAACTAATTTTTCCCCGAGTGAAGTCTGTTTTGCCCATGACAGTAATTGCTGAGTGATCTCCCTGCCCTTATGTTGACCCACAAGCCTTCATTATGGTCTCTCTTCCCTGTCCTGCCAAAGAGGGTGGTGATCAAGCAGCTGGCTGGGCACGGGGGGCCCAGCCCCAGTCACCCCCCTGCACCGCAACACCCGCCCTGGCTCAGCAGCTCTGCAAACAGCGGCGCTGGGGCTTCATTATTTCTGGATATAAGCAACAACATGGAAAAGCAGAAAGTCCGAACATTTGCATATGAGTTCCCTTTGTATCTCTCACCCGAAAAATTCAGTTCTTTGCCTTAAACGTTCAGCTGGTGTATCTGCACAGCGCCAGCAGCTTGAACCTGGGGACAACTCCCCGATCCCACTCAGGAGTCCTTTTCCTCCCTCCCCCTCTACCAAAGGCACAAATCTGAGCTCAAGGAGCCCTCCCCACAAACAAGCACTTTCCCATCGGATCACTGCCAAAAAATGGCATTAAGAAACGGGAAAGCCAGTGAGCCTCTTCCCGATCCTCATTGAAAAGTTCTTCTCCGGGGAAAAGATGGGGCTGAGGAGTGCCCAAGTCCAGGACTTGCCTTCCCTTCTTCAAAAACGAGTCAGGAAAAAGGGTCCTGCACCCCTAAAGCCGGGGGAGAAGCTCGGCGAGATGCAGCCCCGCTGCTGAGCTACGGCTGCCCTTGCTGCAACTGACAACTCGGCAGCTCCTAAGTCAGCAAAACACCCCAAACCGCGCGGTGCTACATCCACGGACACCCCCGGAGCGTGAACGACCACCCACCCGGCATGCGGTCCCGGGGGGACCCAGGGACCCCCCTGTCCCCCGGTGAGCAGAGACTTGCCTGTGATCCCCAGCCCGGCCGCCGAGCTGCCGGGGCAGGCGAGGAGGAGGAGGAGGAAGAGCACGGGCAGCATCGGCGGGGCCGGAGCGGAGGCAGCTCCGCCATGAGGCACCGGGACGGGGCGGGGGGGTGACCGGGAGCCGCCCCTCCCGCAGCCCCTCCGGGCTTGTGCCGCTGTCGCTCAGCGGGGTGACCTTGGGACAGAAGCCAGAGTGTCCGGCTGCCGCCCGCAGACCCGGCCGGGCGGCCCCGCCGCAGCCCGGGGAACCCGCCCTGGCTGGGAGCGGCGCCTCCTCGGAACAGGAGGGGTCAGGGTGGGGGAGCGCGGGTTTGGCTACTGGTTCCGCAGTCCCGCTTCCTCCTTCTCGTCTTCTCCCCTCCCCTTCCTAGAGCGGCCAGACTCAACACGCAGGAATAAATCCACAGGCAATGCCTCCCGCCGCCTCTCAGGTACCTGCCCAGTTTGCCACGGTTCCCTTTACAAATGTTTCTTTGTTAAGCTTTCAGACTTTTTTTTTCTAATTTTTGGTGCATGTTTTCTTCTGTCTCTCTCAAAATCACCAAATCGTGTATGAACTAGTGGCACATCACGCTGGTGGATGGTGGGGACACGTTGGCCTTCCACTTAGGGCGATGTAGATGTTGAGACTTTGGGATTTTCTTCTTGTCCTGTGCTGACATAGGACATGAAAAGAATGCCTACTTTTTCCAAGGATTTGTCTGCTCCCTAGGCTGAAACCAAACTGCATGGAGGGGGGAAGAAGTGTGCCAGGGAAGCAAAAGGAGATTGAGAGCTTGCAAGGACTGGTAGCAGATTCTTAGACCCTGTCATTCTAGAATGATTTGGCTTGTGCAGCAGTTGCGAGGTCTGTAAATTTTGTCACAGAGGCACCTCAAAGTCAGTTTTAGACAGACAATGAGTTCCAAAACAGACTTTATTCTGGCCGGAGAAGTGCAGCCAATAAACCGACCAGAAACAGGGTTCATGCAATTAGTTAGCACTCCGACAACATAAAATACAGGTTTGTATATCAGTTGAGGAGATTATTGGGGTACAGCAAAATAAGAATAAGGGTCCACAGCGTGCACGCACACACAAGAAACAAAACCAGAGCCCTCTGACTCCAGGGTACCCACAAGAAATAATCACTCACCTGGTTGGGCAAGGACTCATTTACGGACATATCCAGTAAATAACGACTCACCCAAACGAGGAGGTGAGGCGCTCTCAATCCCAGGAATCTCCTTAGACAGCGTCCCAGTCTAAGGAGAGGGCTCCGGTTCACAGACCCGCTACTGTGAGAAGACCACTCCAAGGGGGCCTCCAGCAGGGACCCTGTTTTATAGTCTGGTCAGATCTGGCTGTGGGCATTAGAACATGGTCCAGAAGCTTCCTGCTACTCTGGGCACCTCCTTTGTTAACGACCCCGCCAATTGGCTGAGGGTCTCACCCCTCCTGCCCCCCCAGCAGGTGGAGGTGAAGTCACCCTGCCCCAGGATAGAGGAGGATGTGACTGTCAGCACTTTGGTACCACCCCAGGTGTGTATGTGGGGACAGGCACAGTGGGGCACAAAAGGTGCTAAAGAGCCATCAGCTGCCCCAGTGAAGGCTCCAGATCTCAGGGGGATGTGCAACTGCCACAGGTGCAAAAATTCCAAATGCCAGGTCAAAAAGGGCACTCATGGAATTGACATATTCCCTGGCCCCATGGGTCATTTGCAGGACTGTGAGGGCACACGAAGGAGCCCATGACAGTGACAAAGAATTGGGTTTTAATAATGTTACCAGAGCAGCTTCCTACCATGAGCTCAAGAGGATGGGAATGTGGCTAAAACGTGGCTTTGCATCACAGGGGAGACCACAGAGGGCTGCATAGGGTTTATCACATAAAGTACGAGGTGGGTGAGGATTTTTTTCCGTTCCCCTGAATTGTTTCCATCACCTTAGCAGTGTGGAAGAGGAGTGAAGGGCGTTTCCACAAGAACAGCTGCTTTGCAACAGCAAAACCGTATGCAGAGCTTTGTGTGGTGGTGTCTAAGGAAACCCTGGAGTGAGATATATAGGTATACACAAAAAATAAACCAAGCCAAACTGGTTTGAAAACACCCCATGGAGGAGAGCTTCCCGTAGAAGGCAGGTTCGGACATGGATGCAGCGCGTATTCCAGCCCCAAGCAACTGCAGAAACACAATGAGGTCACACTTCACTGTGGCTGGGCCCCCTTGGTCCCCTCCCGATGCCTTCAGCAGTGTGAAGCGGGGCTGCTGGTGTTTGGGGGACCCTCCAGTGTCCCCTGAGATGGATCAAGGCTCAGCTCTCCAGCAAGGGGGCGAGCAGCCGGCTTTTCCTGACTTGGGAGTCCCTCGGCAGAAGAAAGGGACCCCATCCCGGCACCACGTGTGGGTGCAGAGGGTCTCGCCTGTTATCAGCCCGCAAGCCAGCAACACCAGCACTGTTACAGCAGCCAACACCTGCTGGCACAAGAACCAGGAGGTGGTGCCCAAGCACTGGGGCACAAGAAAGCCAGGAGGGTGGAGGTTCGTGCCGTAAGATGGGTGCTGCAGTTCAGCAGGCCAGCAGTGACGTGTTTCTCAAAGGCAGGAACCTCCAGGACAGGGTTTTGAGCTGGAGCAAACCTGCAGACCTGCCAGGAGCAGGAGCTTAGCACAGAATTGAGGGAGATAACAAAGTCAGAGCAGAGGGTGGCCTACAGCCCCGAGTAGGGGACCATCTGGACCAGCCAAAGAACCAGCAAAGTCACCAAGAGGGGTCAAGTTTGGAGCAAGAGGGCTCTGGCAGAGATCTACAAGTCCCCTGCTGAAGAATCTGAGAGGAGCATCAATACACAGAATAGGTGGGTAAAAGAGATGGAAACAGTGAGGCAGCAAACAAGGCAGGCACGACGGCGAGGCAGCAAGAAGGGCTGCAGGCAGCAAGCACGACATGGCAGCAAGCTGGTGTCGAGGCAGGAGTCAGAGCGTGGCAGTGAGCAGTTCCCAGGGCAGCAGTCACGGCCCCACCAGCCTGGAGACGAGCAATCAGGGCCGCCTGATAAGCTAAAGAAGGGCCACACGTTACCCTCTGTCAACACCCAGCTGCTGCTGCTCCACCTGGAGTGCAGAGCCTCCAGGGACTAGAGCCTGTGGGAGAGGGGCAAACAGCTGAGCTTTGGAGGAAAAAAAGTCAGGCAAGTGCAGAAGGACACACAGTGCAGCTGTTCCTGGGCCCCACAGCTGGGCTAGGGGAAGCAGAGCACACCTACAACCTCCAGTCTCTAGGGCAAGGGACCCTGGATGGGCTGTACAGAGAAAATTCTTATCAGCTGTGAAGAAAAACAAGTGAAACTAATTCAGAGAATCCATGAAAGAGCTCAGCACCCTGCCATGCAGCAGTCCCTAAGGGAAGGGGCTGCTGGCATCCCCGAGCTGTGTGGTGGTCCAGAGAATGAGAGACACAAGGCTTGTGATTGCTCCTGGCAAGTTATTGACATGGCTGTGAAAGGAGAGACCAAGGGCAGTGGGAATGCCCTGATGGTGGGACTGAAACGAAAGCCAAGATTATGCATTGCCGGGACGGACTCACTAACAGGGTACAGTGCTGCACTTGCTGCCATTGATGGAAGAGCACCAGCACCGTGGAGGCGAGGGACTTAAAAATGGAGGGGCAATTGGCTCATGGAGGTGTTCCGAAACACCCTTGCAATGGGGAGGTTCCTTGTGAGACGAAGGGGATGCCGTACGGTGCAGGTCAACCAGGCCAAGTCGGCAGTAGATCTCAAATGTTCCAAGTCCTTGACTGGAATTGGAGGCAGGCGGGTGGGAAGGGAGCCTGAGGGGGATCCAGCCAAACCGCCGGCTTGCGGCAGCACCAGCCCAGGGCTTCCCGCAACCAATGCCGGGACACCCCGAGGACAGAGATTTCCTGCAGCCTTCTTTGTCCCGAGGTGGAGCAGGAACAGATGAGCACAGGGGGAAAACTGTCATTTTTTTAATTGGCTTTAATGATTTCTAAAAACAATCCAAGGCCGAGCAGAGGCTGGCAGCACCATGTCCTCAGGGCAGGTGAATCCCGCGGTCACTGTCCATGCACCCATCCCTGGCGTGGATGCTGCGCAGGCACCCGCGTGGCGCTGGCAGCCGGGCTCTACTCCTCTTGCTGTCCCGCGGTGCAGCTGCAGCGGAAAGCCCTGCGCAGAGCCCGCAGCGCCCTCCGGAACCGGGAAGGCCGTAGCCGTGGAGCTGGGCCCTGCGCTGGGCAGGCCATGTCTGTGCTGGTCTCTCCTCCATGCTCTGCAGACATTGGAGAAACTGTGTTCTCTTCTTCGTCCTTTGCAGCTGGGACGAGAGGGGCTGTGCTGGCCTGTCCCTCATTGTCTCCTGCCAAACGAGCCTCAGTGGCTTCAAGTCCTGCAGGTGCTGGTGCTGCCACTGGAACATCCACGCATTGGGCCAGGTCCTGCTGTTCCACCGCTTGCTGGCCAGGTCCCTGGATCTCAGCCTCAGCCCTGTGCACGGCCTCACTGATGATGTGCTCCACAATGTCTAACAGGTCCACATCGTCCTCTGCAGGGCTCTGCTGGACAGGTTCCAGGCGCTCTGCCTCTGCTGCCGCCTCCGTGTCTGTGCAGCTGGGCAAGCCAGACCCCTCCTGGGGACCTGCAGGGGTGTCCTGGAGGTGCTCCTGGAACAAGGGGTTGATCCAGATGCTGGGGATGAAGATGTCTCCGCCTTCGCACCCCTCTTTGTTGTTCTCATCCTCCACATCCATGCGCTGGGCCAGGTCCTGCTGTTCCTCTGGTTCCTGGCCAGCTCCCATGATCTCAGCCACAGCCCTGCGCAAGCTCTCATTGAAGATGTGCTGGGCTGTGTCCCACAGAGCTGCGTCATAGGCTGTGGGGCCCTGTGGGGCAGGTGCTGGGCACTCTGCCTCTGCTGCTGCCTCGGTGTTGGTGCTGCAAGGCCAGCCAGACCCCTCCTGGGGACCTTCACGGTGGTCCTGGACGCGCTCCCGGACCGAGGTGGTGACCGAGGTGCTCTGGATGCTGTGCTGGCCCAGGCTGTGTCTGACCTCCGAGCAGGAGGAGGAGCAGGACACAGGGGATGGAGGTGGCAGTCCCGGCACTGCAGCAGCTGCTTGCGGCCCCGTCCAACCACCGGCCTTTCCCTCCTGCCCTGTCCCGTCCCTCCCCTGTGGCCTGTGGAGCAAGGGGGGAAGCCCAAAGGGCTGGGAGTGGGCGTTCGCCTCCTCGTCGATGGGCATCTTGGGTCTCGTCTACCAAAGAGCTGCAACGGGCACCCAGGGGAGATGCTGCCTCCTGAGAAGCTGCTGCTCCTGAGAAGCTGCTCTCCTGGGAGTGAGCACCCCAGGGCTCTCGCTCCTTAAATACCCCCACGGTCAGGGCGGGGACCCCCGTGTCACAATGGCCTCTGGCTATGAAGAGGTGCCCACATCACAGAGCCCGGCGGTCGCCACGGAGACACCCACCTGCGGGCCCGGCTGGGACTGCCTGTGCGCGGCGTGGGGCAGCCCCTGCTTGAAGGAGGAGGGAGCAGAGAATGGCGAGGGAAGCTGTCCCCAGCACACAGGACCCCGTCCCCCAGAGCTTTGCTCAGATGCTGCTGCCTGCTCCGCTGCACCTGCAAGAATCCGCATTCAGAGCTTGTTTGCAGTACAAACCAAGGGCCACTCTACAGCCTCACCACACTGATACTTTGTTTTCAACACGATCGTCATGAGTTTCCTTAAGTAGGTATGAGCCTCCTTGAAGAAAAACGCTGAAGCCACATTCACAAAACCACACAGTCTGTTTTCAGCAATAGAATCTACCGTTTCCCCTTTAGTGACAACCAGGATCCTCTCAAGGTGCGCTTTTACAGTACTTGTGAGCTGTTCACTGACTCACTTGCTAAAGGAGGTGGCCTCATCCAACTCCCAGTTTCATCCTGCCAGCTCTCCAATGCATTGCCTCTGCCACCTTCCTTCTACCGGGCCCAAAGTGCATTCTACTGCCTGGTTAGGGAGATGCACGTGCCACCGGTCCCAAAGCATCACTCTGGGGACCCATCATAGCTGGCCATTTCCTCTCAGCTGCTGCACCAGCCAAACCTTTCTGGAACAGCAAACTCTCAGAATCTGCTCCAGGTCTGTAAGAGTCGGTCCAAAACCAGTATCTGCCTGAACATCGCCATCCAGAACAGACTGACAGTGACTTAGACAGAGGCCTGAGGAGAAGCATTGTGTTGCACAGGGGTCTCCAGCCTGGAAGGCTACTTCTAACAATGGCTGCTGTGTGGAGTTTGCCTGCTGCTTCAGCCAAGCTAGCCCCCACCTCCTAAAAGGGATTGTTAGATGGGTCTCTCCGACCCAGGGACAATTGCTGCTGTCCAGAAGATGGATTCTTACCTGCAGCCTCAGTCACACCTTGTCCCTCACCCGCTCCCTCGAACAAAGGACAACAAAAAAGAGCATGCCCAGAAGCTGGCCAAGGGTCCTGAGGTCACCCAATGGACCAGAGAGATAGCCCTGAGTGCAGGCCACGCAGGCGCAGACAAGCGCTGGCAAGAGAGGCAAAGACTTTT
The DNA here is from genome assembly GCF_964273445.1 of Streptopelia decaocto. NCBI lineage: Eukaryota > Metazoa > Chordata > Aves > Columbiformes > Columbidae > Streptopelia > Streptopelia decaocto. The sequence goes on along the minus strand of NW_028116450.1, from coordinate 4,474 downwards.
CGAGCCTGCACAGTTAAGCCCGGATTGAGAAACAAAGGTGGAGATTGGCCTGAAACAATGGGAGCGAGGGGGGGTGAAGAAGTATAAAGATGGTTCCTGACTGGACGTCATTGAGATCTCCCCACCAGAGGATCCCAAACCACCATGGAGGACCGGCAGGACTCCACGGGACTGGACCCCAGAGGGATGGACACCTTTGGAACTCATCTGCTGGTAAACCAGTCCTCATTCCCCTCTTTTCCTTCTTCTTTCCCGGTTTATTTTTCCTTTCCTGTTTTCTTACTCTCTCGCCATCGCGTGCCGCTGTACGGGCAAAATAATAAAGTAACACTGTTTGATTGCATTCTAAGCCCTTGGCGTTTCAGATGCCTTAATTTTGTGCCTCGAGAAGAACGTAAATGAACCATCACGAGTCCATCGCTGAGTGGACCCTAACAAGGTCCTTGCAAGCTCTCAATCTCCTTTTGCTCCCCTAGCACACTTCTTCCCCCTCCATGCAGTTTGGTTTCAGCCTAGGGAGCAGACAAATCCTTGGAAAAAGTAGGCATTCTTTTCATGTCCTATGTCAGCACAGGAAAAGAAGAAAATCCCAAAGTCTCAACATCTACACCACCCTAAGTGGAAGGCCAACGTCTCCCCACCATCCCCCAGCATGATGTGCCACTAGTTCATACACGACTCAGTGATTTTGGGAGAGGTAGAAGAAAGCATGCACCAAAAATTAGAAAAAAAGTCTGAAAGCTTAAGACGAAACAGCACTTCTAAAGAAGGAGATGATTGGAAGCCGCTCTGACCTGCACTGCTAACAACTTGTCCTGTTGTTTTTTAAAACAAGTTACTCTTTTAGTGAATTTGCCTGTCAGCTAAAGCTTTCATATTAGCTGCATTTTCCTGGAGCACCAGACACATGTTTTGGTAAATATAGCAATGGAATGCAAACTTATTGATAAGCACGGATGGACATCTCGCAAGAGTGGCGACGAGAAACCGGTGACCAAGAAACTGACCAACTGTGTATAACATTCCACTCACATGAATACTTCATATAAAAGTGGGAAATCACGAGGATCTCGTCCCTTTTTTTGCCTTTTCCCTTCTGCTTATGACCGACATTAGGAGAGGACCTTGCAAGTCGTCCCTGCGAACTGAGGCCAGTGACAGACCGAATCCAGCTCCGGTTGGCTGCAGAGTCCAGTCCAGGACATGGGGTGCCGGCTCTGCAGTTGCTGAGACTTTCAAGATTGGTTTTGTATATTTTGTATTATTTTCTCTATTCTTATTAGTAGCATTAGTAAAACATTGTTCATTTTTCCAACTCTCTTCTCCCTGTCCTTCTTTCCCTCCCGATCGCCTGTGCTGAGTGGGAAAAGTGGAGAGGGAGGGGCACAAGGGGGAAGTGCGTGGGGGAGAGGAGTTTAACAATACATCTGCCAGGGTTTTATTGTCACCCCGCAATCTTAACCCTCGACACAACTAAAGCACAACCAACCTACAAGTTTCTTGCAAGTCTCGTCCCAACGCACACAGAGCATCTCCATCTCTTTTTCATCATTTTAAATGGGCAGATGGATTTTTCCACAAGAATATCCCCAATCTAAGCAAGACTCACTGTTCAGCACACCAGTCCTGCACTGACCTTGCCGCCAATAGGCATCCTGTAGAAGATGTTCCATACTACGATTCCTGCCACGACTTTATCCCTGAGGTAGAAAATGGCACCATCGCCATGCCCTTCTCTTTGCTTTGGAACTTGAGGCACTGGGGGAAAACTTGGAGGAATGTCAATTTCTGATGCTTCTGCTTCAGTCTCTTGATCGAAGGGACCTTGTCCCTCTAGCAAAGAGATGTCCAAACATCCAGTGCAGAAGAGAAGCAGCAGCTCTTTGCCGGTGATGTTGAGAGCGGACTAAAGAGCAGGGCCCTGGAAGAGACGGAGGTGTTGTTCTTTTCTTTGCATCCAGCAAACGTTTCAATAAGACGAGAACGAAACCATCCTGACATGAAGCACAGCGCTGGCCATTCCCGACTTCCATCACCAAAAGCAAAAGGCAGAACAGCCTGCTTCTTTAAGGCAGCATAGACAAAATAAAGACGCTTGGAACCACAGCAGCTCTTCTGTGCAAAACCTGATCATTTGATTGCTATGGAGGAAATTCAGCCTCCCTGGGAAAAGAAGTTTGAATTTTGGGAAATGAGTTACCCAAGGCCTTCTTGGAGGAACGTTACGTTTGAGTCCCATTTGACTATCCAAACCAGCCTTTAAAGCTTGGTGTAGGAAAGAAGCAAACAGATTGATGTCTCCTGGAGCTCTGCAGCGTGATCAGACCAACTCTCTGGGCACTATCCAGCGAGACACGTAAACCTTCACGCACGGACACAGCTCCCGAGCACGACTCCAGCCCTCCCTGATTGCTCCCTTGCACTTTTCAGCATGGCTTTTGCTGTTAATTTAGCAAGAACTCCTCCTGTTGGCAAATTACTGTTGGTAAACTACTGTCAACAAGTCCAATGGCTTCGTAGCCTACATTGGGACCCAGATTGCTCCGAGGAAGGAAGTGTTGATTTCAGAGAGAACATATAATACAGATTCAAGAGAAGTACACATTGCTGTGTCAACACCTTGATCTGGGCACCTGCTGAATTGGAGCTGGGAGGCTTAGAGGAGTCAACGCAGCTGTGATTTGGGGCCCAGCAAGTCCCGTGTGCCAAAAGTGTTCCAAAATCATGCCGAGGAAACAGATGCTTCCCACAAAACGATATGGGCATCTCTAGATGTACATCACTACCTTTCTGGCCACGGCCCCAACTGACTTGTTGCGGCACAGCCCCGCAGCACCAGAACATGTCGCCGGTCATCTCCCGCCTGAGGAGCGCAGGTTGGACAGCTGTGGCAAGTTACTTGCTTTGTTCCATGTCAATTTTACTCCTTTGGCTTTTTTGGGAAGTGTGGCTGTTTCACGTCCACTCCATCATGACGTTCCAATTTCCCTGAAAGCACTGGCGTCACCTTATCCCAGAGAAGGACCGCGCTGTGAGCAGGAGGAATACTCCAGTCCAAGCCAGGAAAAGAAGGGCTCTGCTCCGGGGACGTGGCGGTGCTGTGCTTTGTCCTGAGCCCCCGGCCGATCGCAATCAACTGTGCCCTTCCCAGGCAGAAATTCCCCGCAGGGCAACTCGGCAGCTGGAGGCTGGGAAGAGAGATGCTGCTGCTGCCCGGTGCTGACCCAGTCATTGCAATCAGCTCTGGTTCTGTGCAGTGCACGGGGGTGCTGGGGAAGAGGAGGATGCTGCGAAGGCTGCAGCCCGGGGCATGCAGCAGCCACAGACAGCCCTGGCTGGTTTGCAATGCGCCACACAGGGATCAGCAGCTGCTGCGGCTCTTGGCTAACTGGGTTTATACCTGAGCCTCCCTCCATTTTTGGGCCCCAGAAAAACCCAGGGCAGAGTAACTCGCATCTGAGACGAAGCTCTGAGCGGGTGGATTTCTTGTCAAGACCAGCACTGTTTGCGGCGCTTCTCCCCGGTCTCTCAGGCCTGAACGTGCTCTCGTGACGCTGGAAGCCTTGTGCATCAGAGCCTTGTGCAGAGATGGATCATGGCTCAGATTTCCAGCAAGGGAGCGAGCAGCCACCTCTTCCTGACTTGGAAGACCCTCAGTGGAGGCGAGGGACCACGTGTGGGTTTGGAGGGTCTCAACGGTATCAGCTCATGTAGGTGCTCCGAAAAACCCCCGCAATGGGGAGGTTCCTTGTGAGACGAAGGGGATGCCGTACGGTGCAGGTCAACCAGGCCAAGTCGGCAGTAGATCTCAAATGTTCCAAGTCCTTGACTGGAATTGGAGGCAGGCGGGTGGGAAGGGAGCCTGAGGGGGATCCAGCCAAACCGCCGGCTTGCGGCAGCACCAGCCCAGGGCTTCCCGCAACCAATGCCGGGACACCCCGAGGACAGAGATTTCCTGCAGCCTTCTTTTTCCCGAGGTGGAGCCGGAACAGATGAGCACAGGGGGAAAACTGTCATTTTTTTAATTGGCTTTAATGATTTCTAAAAACAATCCAAGGCCGAGCAGAGGCTGGCAGCACCATGTCCTCAGGGCAGGTGAATCCCGCGGTCACTGTCCATGCACCCATCCCTGGTGTGGACGCTGCGCAGGCACCCGCGTGGCGCTGGCAGCCGGGCTCTACTCCTCTTGCTGTCCCGCGGTGCAGCTGCAGCGGAAAGCCCTGCGCAGAGCCCGCAGCGCCCTCCGGAACCGGGAAGGCCGTCACCGTGGAGCTGGGCCCTGCGCTGGGCAGGCCATGTCTGTGCTGGTCTCTCCTCCATGCTCTGCAGACATTGGAGAAACTGTGTTCTCTTCTTCAGCCTTTGCAGCTGGGACGAGAGGGGCTGTGCTGGCCTGTCCCTCATTGTCTCCTGCCAAACGAGCCTCAGTGGCTTCAAGTCCTGCAGGTGCTGGTGCTGCCACTGGAACATCCAC